>NC_141221.1:16817500-17195000 GCF_054856515.1 Filicampus tigris | reverse complement strand
AGAAAAAAGAGACTTCTTTTCTGGTCTCTTTAACCTTACAACAACAAAGATGTGAATTACAGGCAGAACATTAGATTATTTTTAAACAATACTATAGTCCTTTAGTATTTAACTTTCCAACAGTGGAATTTTCAAGTACAAAAACAGATGAATTTAACACTAACAATGCACCCTAAGCATGAATATAAATCTTGTCAACATAGACATATGGCGTCTTAACGGGCATTTGAAAAGACGGCAAACGATGTATTTCACACAGACAAACATTCTGTCAGCCATGCATGTTGTTGACTTCCTGACCGCACCTACTGAACAGCATTTCTCGACAAAGTAAGATTGTATCGGGGTTTAAATCGTGGAACAACTGCATACAGTATAGACGCTCTCGAGATACAGTATGTTGTATCCAAACCTTTCTGCTTGGCAAAACATATGATGGCTCAAGGGTCCGAAGCAGTTCCCGGAAGCCGTCACTCTCAACGATGCTGAGCGGTTGGGACTCCTTGATAATGAAATTCAAAACTGCCTGGTCCAACGCGTGTTTCCTGGAGGCTTGATGGTGACAAATGAAAGAAAAAAGAAAAGAAAAAGAAAAAATAAAATCAATGCATCGACTGTTAAAGCCACCACGTCGAATGTGCGCCTACCTGCGGTGATTCTTGGTGCACTTGCGAGCTCGTCATGTTCATGCCTGGCTCTGAAATGTCTCAGCATTGACGAGGTGCTTTTGTTGATATACGACAACTCGGTTGAACAAATGCGACATTTCACCTGCAGAAAACAAAAAGGGATCGTTTCAACCAGGAGTCACCAACCTTTTGCAAACCGTCAAGCGATACCAGTTTGATACACATTGCTGAAATAAAGTTGCTCAAATTGCCTTGAATGAATGTTATTATTGAAAATGAATAATATCCATGCATTTGAGGACACTGATTATGTAAATTATCAACAATTTTGGCTTATTTTCCGACATGTTACGTACCAGACCAGTAACTGATTCATAATCAGTTTGTGCATTTTGACAATTTCAAATTGTTTTTGAACAAATGGGTGGATTTAAAAAAAAAAAATCCAATTAATTGAATCAACAACAAAATTGACGGATTAATCGATTATTAAAACAATGGTTAGTTGCAGCCCTACAGGAAATAAAACCAAATACCCTCATTGACGATACAAGATCAAAATGGTCCCACACGGCGGAGACCCTTCTTTTTCTTTCGAGGTCCATATCACAATCGAAAGATCTGTGAGTCTTTTCGCAGAGCGCCTCAGTGACGGGGGAAGCAGCGGCCGTCTCGGCCACGGGACTTTTTCGTAAAGCGGCACGCGCGCCTGCCCGAGCTTTGGCTCTGCACGCTCGAAGCGTGCGCCGACGCGTCGGTGTGGCGCCGCCCGTCGCTTCTTCTTCCATGTCGTCGTCACTGTCTGAGAGCGGAGCTAAAAGCTTGTCTGGCGCTGGCCCTTTACAGCGCTCTCCCATGGGATTGAGATGACGACGCTGTGACCACTCGGGTGGTTCGTCTTCATCGTCTTCACTCTCCTCGGCGACAGTGGCCGGTGGCAACTTGGTGATGTCAACAGCCTCCTCTTCCTCTTTGACGTTTAATGCGTCATCCCAGTCCAAAGTGGAGGCTCCCGACTGCGAGTGAAAGGAAGGCTCTTCTTGACAACCAGTCAGCGGCTGGACGTCTGTTGGACACAAGCAACACACATACAGTTTAGCTCCACTCTTGGTTTGGTCAGGTGACGTTAGCAAGGCGAGCCCGTAGGCACTTTGACGTCATTTTATTTTGCCGCTGAACCGCTGTGTCACGTTTTCAGTTCCATGTTTTGTTTTGTTTGACTCTGTTAATTAATACTTTCCATTGGTATTACTTTGTACAGAGTTCTCACTAACGTCAGATTTTTGATATGTTGACAACACTACTAATTGAGGGCACTTTTAGTAAATCAAAATCGTCACAATTTTGAGATAATAAACAATTTGATATTGATGACACTAATTATTCGTAGCATATACTGTATTTGTGACACTCAAGTTTTTGTTTTTGTTATTAGTTATGTTTGTATTACTGAATTAACTACAAATATTTACTAAAAAAAAAGGCAGGATTTTGGTATCTTGAAAACACGACTTCTATCAAAAGTAATCATATTTTATCCATTTTACCCATACAGCATAATTTAAATGAAATGCATTTGACCCAAGTAGAGAAATAAAAAGTTGTCTAATAAGTCGAAGTTTAGTGCAGACCTTCGTCGCGTAGCATCATTTGAGACATGCGAACAGCTTCCAGTTGTCGTCGTTGTTGCTCGTTCTCTTCTCTCGCTCGACCAAGTTGCTCCTCGTACGACGCGATTGTTTTCTGAAAAAGGCCGAAGATTTCGTCGGCGGCCGCAATTAGTCGCTCCCGTACCAAGTCTTTCAACATTTTCACCTTGAGGACAATTCAAGGACAACAGAAACCTTGGGCTTTGATGAATGCTACGCTATTGCTAATTTCCGCAGTTTTCTTCTCCTTATTCATTGACGGGTGACAACTACGGTATAAAGTACATTACCGCCACCTATTGTCACATTATTGTACCAACAGCACCGACACAACTCAACACGACTCAACTTTTATTTTTAAGAGCAAAATAAAACAAGTTAAAAACCATCCCTGTTGAAAGGAGTGTAAATACTACAATTACTTAAGAAGAATTACATTTTGATTACTTTTTTTTTTAATCCGTTTTGAATAAATGCTCTCATGTTAATAAGTATTTTCACATTTTAAGACCTGGTGGTGTTAAAATCTTTCATTCAACAGTACTTCAGACTAAACAAAGACAAAACAACAGACCACGCAAGACTGAACCTCAGTTACTTTTTACTAACTGTTAGAACTGAGTGAGTAGGGAGACATAATGTCACATGACTAAGATGGCGTCAAGGCAACTGGTGGCCTTCATGGCGAAAAAAAAATCATTCTCCTTAATTTTTGGACGTTCTCCTTCCACATTTCTCAAGCGATTCTCACCATTACAACTTGAAGATATTCCCAAAATGTTTTGGCTATTTCCTCATTTCAACAATTCAATTTTCTCACAATTTCACATTTTTGACCAAATATTTCCTTTCATTCCCGATGCAAACACATTCACCATATAACAGATTCACATCATTCCCATTTGAAATTCAAAATGTTCGGGCAAGTCAGTTCATCTTGGGAACGAGTTCCAACATTCCCACATATTTCATTAATTCCACATCATTCAGCATCATTCCATATCATCCCTCATTTTTCATAGTACCATTCAATATCATTTCACGTCATTCAATGTCCTGTATTTCAATAGCAATTCATATCATTCAAAATAAATTCACATTTCCACCAATCTCATTCCACATTATTCCGTATTTCAATACCATTCCACAATTTTCACCAACACAATGCATTTCTCACCTAAAGCATTCCAACCACATTCAATCATCATCCCACATCATTTCATATCTTTCAATATCATTCCATATAATTCAATATCCTCACACAATTTTCACCATCATATTACACATTTTCATCAATATCATTCCACATTATTCTGTAATTTCAGTATCATTTCATGCCATTGCTCAATTTTGACCAATTCCACCACACTCAATATCATTCCATATATTTCAATATCCTGCCACATTTAAACCATATTACATATGATTCCATATCTTTTAATATCATTCTACATTATTTAATATCATGCCAATTTTAACTGCATGATAGGAAGGGTCAGAGCAGACTCTTCCCACTCAGGAGACTGAAGTCCTTTGGGGTTCAGGGGACACTCCTTAGGAACTTTTATGACTCGGTGGTTGCATCGGTTGCGGCGTTTCGGCCGGGGACAAGAAGAGGCTGGACAAACTGGTCAAAAGGGCCGGCTCTGTCCTGGGCTGCTCCCTGGACTCGGTGGACTAAGTGGACTCAGTGGGGACAGGAGGATGATGGCTAAAGTGTCATCGATGCTGGACAACCCGGCCCACCCCCTCCAGGGCACTCTAACAGCACTCCACAGCTCCTTCGGTGACAGACTGTTACACCCTCGCTGTGCAAAGGAGAGATTCTGCCACTCCTTCTTGCCTGCTGCTGTCAGACTCTTTAACAAGAACATTGTGTAGTCTCTACAAACTGGTGGACATTAGTGCAATCGTGCAGTCCTGCACCTGAGGTTATATTGTGCAATACTCAACATTCCCCACTACTGTATTTTTATCCAATGCTGTTCCTTATATTTCACTGCAGCACTGCAGCACTGTCACTTACAGTATTTTTGAAAATTTCCCCACTGTGGGATCAATAAAGGCATTCTTATTCTTATTCTTATTCTTTTGCCTCTGTACTATGTACAGGCTAAAATTAGTGTTTCTTCATACTTTATATGTAGATGTATGTTTGTGTGTATATACACACATGGTTACTGCGTATATTTACATAGGTTTGATTCTGAATGTTCGCTGTTAATGTTATACATCAACGGCTACATTATGCCGCCGTCTCTGTGTGACCTATACCTTTGCTGCTGTAACGCTAAATATTTCCCCGCTGTGGGATCAATAAAGACCTTCATATCTTATCTTATTCAATAATGAACTTCTTATAGCAAAAGTTTTTTATTCAGACATACACGCAGTCACAATGTTCTACCACAAATTGTGGGACAAAAGTGTTTTTCCTCAGTGTGTATTTTCATGTGTGATGACTTTTGAGTGAACGTTTTCTCACACGCTGTTTTCTCACACAACTGTAGGAGTTTTCTTCTCGTGTGATTTCATGCATGACTTTTTAAGTGAACACTTCATCACAATGAGGAAGGAAAGGAGTTTCCTCCTGTGTGTATCCTCATGTGTCCCAGCATACTTGGCTTTTGACTGAATGTTTTACCACAAACTGCACAGCTAAAAGGTTTTTCTCCTGTGTGCATTCTCATGTGTTTATCCATGGTGGTCTTATGTGTGAAATTTTTATGACAAACTGAGCAACTAAAGGGTTTTTCTCCTGTGTGTGTTCTCATGTGTATTTCTAAATGTTCCTTTCTCGAGAATGTTTTACCACAAGTTGAGCAACGAAAGGGCTTTTCTCCCGTGTGTGTTCGCATGTGTCTATACAATTTTTGAGCAAACCTTTTACCGCAAATTGGACATGTAAAACGCATTTGCGAGGAATACTTGTTGCTATGAGTTGTCTCCTTCTCAGAACTTTTCAACCGTTTGCCACCATCGTTTGCGTCACTCCCTCCGTCGTCACTCTGTGACGGTGGAGAGAAGAGGTCATCTGGTGGTGGTCCGCCACACTGGTCTCCACTTGGACTATGATGATGAAACGGTGACCACTCGGGTGGTTTACAGTCATCATCGTCCTCACTCCGAACAGAGACACGAGTCGGTGGCAACTGGCTGACATTGATTGTCTCCTCTTCCTCCTTAATATGGAAGGCCACAAAATGCTTCTCTTCCTCTTCAACGAGGGGCGGCTGAAGATTTTCCTGCTCCAAACTGGGGCTCCACCTCAGTGGCTGAGGGGGATGTTCTTCCTGGCGACTAACCAGCTGCTGGACGTCTGGAGGACACAAACAACGCAAACGCAGTTTAGATGACGTTGGCAACAACGGGCTGAAGTCAAAATGGCGTCACAAGTCAAGATGGCAGTCAAGTCGGTGAAAACAAATTGAATAGTTCATTGAATAGCATTGAACTTTGGGTCGTTGTCATTTAATTTGTGATTTTTTTTTACTACATTTATATAGATAATGATGCCATCTGGTTAAAGCCTAAAACAAGTAGGAAAGAAAACAGTACATTTTATCACACTCGAGAACGATTCTTACCACTTAAGAAGTGCTCACCACAAAGCACTGCGGTCTTGGTTAGCTTCCATTCCGAACCGTCCAGTTCCACTCTTTTTATTCCGTTTACCTACTGTCCCCGACGTTCACAGTCCACACAGTAATATGGAATGATAATTTCGTTTCCAGCACGTTATGGTTGGACTATCCAACTGCACAACATCTAGGCATGATTTTCTGCGAGGTCTATATGCTAGTCACAGGCAAAAGCAACACAATATGGTGAGTTGTTTTCACCGACTTAGGCCATTGCATCGTGAAATGCCCGGATGTTCGGTTTTGTATTTCAAACTAAACGAAAATATTGGTGGCTAGCCTGAGCACAGAGACGGTTTTGTGTATTTGATAGCTGCTAGCACCATTAGCCACAAAGACTTTGAAAAGGATCTCAAGGAGAGAAAGGCAACGTCAAAGCACAGTGGGCCAATTTTAAACGCGGGGTTAAAACGTGTACATATAAATCACGCTATGAAAGCGGGGCCCCTGTCATGTGACGAAAGAGGCATTGTTGTGATTGGCTGGTTAAAACACACGCACAAACGCACACACACACGCGCACACACACAATTAACATAAATTATTGGATGACTAAAATTGTATAAATAAGTACAAGGTTAGTGAGCAGACCTTCGGTGGATATAACAATCTGAGTCTTGAAAACTTCCAGTTGTCGTCGTTGTCGACAAAGTTGCTCCTCGTACGACGCAATCGTTCTTTCGAACAGTCCAAAAATTTCGTCGGCGGCTGCAATGAGTCGCTGCCGAACCAACTCTTTCAACATTTTCACAGTGGAGACAATTTAACGACGACAGGGACAACACTTTGACCACAAGCTTTGTTCGCTTGTAGCTTAGGATGCTATGCTATCGCTAACCTCCGACCTTTTCTTCTTCTTTTTATGTATTAGGGGTGGCTTTTAGCGCCTAAGGTGTTCTGGAGTGTAAGTCAGCCTGTCCACAGAAGCAAAATAAAACAAACAGCACGTTTGTATTAATTTTTTTTTTTTTTAATAAAGTATATTTTTTCACCTTTATCGTTCCAGTTTCTCTTCAAAACTAAAACAAGGCTTAAATACGTATTTCTTCAGTCTTCAAAACATTTCTATGATTTATCCCCCCCCCCAAAAAAAATATTGGAAAAATGTTTGAATAGGTGAAATCTGAAGCATTGACATTCTGACATAATTTTCACATAAACCACTAAAAGCAGTAACCATGTAAAAGACCACATGTCCTCGATTATTTCTGCTTTATGACGCTATGAAAATATAAAACAAAATAGTACATCAAAGTATTTACTTAATTTGAGTTCCAGAAGTGGAATAGATTAGATGTCAAATAGAGAAAATGTAGACAGAGTAAACAATGGAAAACACGTACATTTCAACAATTGATGCTTGGGTGTGATCCAGCAATTAAGCAGGTTCAACATGCACTTGATATAAACCGGTCATTCAGGAAGTAGTCATTCAGGTCTAGCTGATCTGAATGCGTTCCATCAAGTCTAGTAGTACTAGTCTGAAGTCTCACCTTCAGCTCAGCTCATGACATCGATGAGTGAGTCCCGATATTGCCCAATATGAATGTATTGATTTTTTTTTTTACCGCAAAAAAATCTTCAAATTTATGCACAATACAGCTTCTGAAAAGTGTACTTGGAAGCAGTTTATTAAATACAAAAACATCATTCTAGCAGGAAAGGCACATATTTCGCTCAGCCATGATTGGACCTCACTTAGATTTTATTCACACTACCTAATTTACATTTAACAATGAAGTGAATAATCATTTACGTTTATTATTGAAGTTTTTTTTTTTTTTACATATCTGTTCCCTCCTTGATTTGTACATCAAAGCGTAACAGTCTATGGAAATATAAATACAAAAAAAAAACAGCAAACAGAAAGACCTACCCACATCACATTTGGAAGCCCAAATTTGGTCTTATGAGAAACCATGTTGTGCTCAAGGTCAATATTGCTTTTTTTAAGAGTTAGATAATAACTGAAGTGTTAATGGACTTGTCATTTAAAGTAAAAATAGTTGATGGTTCGGGGGGAGCCAACCGGTCCGAGCTGGCTTCCGTCCGAACGCGTAATTGGATATTTTGTTCGATAGCTTTGAATAAAAGCTGTTTTGAGTCACTTTTTAGTATGCGGGCTGTTTGTGAGCTCCTACATTGTTTTACAAATGAATACTGTTGAAACTCAGGAGTCCGATTCCGAATCTTGTCATAGTCCATTATCCCCAACCCTACAACGGAAATTTCCTGGCTGCCTATAAATCCTCTCACTTCCTGGCTGCCTATAAATCCTCTCACTTCAACGAAGGGCTATGGGTTCATTGTTCCAAAGTCCGATTCACATGTGTCAAACCGTATTTGCATGTGGGATTTTATTCTTGAGAGGATGTTCAACCAAGTGAACAACTATCTATTGTGTATTATCATGTGTCTAATCATACATGAATAAAGCCTTTATCACAAACTGAGCAAGAAAAGGGTTTTTCTCCTGCATGTATTCTCATGTGTCGAACCTTGTCTGACTTTTTAATGAACTCTTTCCCACAAACGGAGCAACTCAAGACTTCTTTCCCAGTGTGTATTCTCAAGTGTTTAACCATATCGGATTTTCTAGTCAGCTGTTCACCACAAATTAAGCAACTCAAGGGATTTTTCCCATCGTGCGTTTTTGTGTGTTTAACCATTTTGGACTTTTTGGTAAACCTTTCCCCACAAACAAAGCAACTATAGGCTTTTTCTCCCGTGTGTAATGTCGAGTGGGATTCCATACTTTGTTTGCTGGAGAAGGCTTTACCGCAAAAAGAGCAACTAAAGGGTTTTTCTCCAGTGTGCGTTCTCACGTGTCTGATCCTATCGGACTGCTTAGCAAAGGCTTTACTGCAAACTGAGCAACTGAAGGGTTTTTCTCCTGTGTGCGTTCTCATGTGTCGAACCACATCGGAGCGGTTTATGAACTCTCTGCCACAAATTGAGCAATTCACCAGTTTTTTCCCCGTGTGTATTCTCCTGTGTTTAAACATGTCTGCCTTTAATGTAAACGTTTCACCACAAACTGAACAACTGTAGGATTTGTCATCCGTGTGGAGTCTCATGTGTGTTTCCATACTTTGTTTGCTCGTGAACGCTCGACTGCAAAATGAGCAAGCAAAGGGTTTTTCTCTAGTATGTGTCCTCATGTGTCTGACCATATCAGACTGTATGGCAAACCCTTTACAACAAATTAGGCAATTAAAGGGTTTTTCTCCGGTGTGTATCGCCATATGATTAAACAAATATTGTTTAGCGAAGCTTACACCGCAAAGAGAGCAGGTAACACGTTTGCCACATTTTTCTGAGGTTTCCTCGTTGCCAGGAGTTGGATCCTCTTTTGAGCTTTTCAACCCCTTCCCCTTCGCAGTTTGTGTCGCTCTCAATGAAGTCGCTGTCTGAGAGTGGTGCGAAGAGCTCATCCGGCGGCGGTCCTCCAGATTGCTCTGCACTTGGACTGCAATGATGAAGCTGTGAGCATTCGGGTTGATCGTCGTCGACGTCTTCGCTCCCCGCGGAGACGCCAGTCAGTGGCAACTTGCTGACATCAAACTCCTCTTCTTCCTTTTCAACGTGGGGAAGCTGTGGCTCCTCTTCTTTTACGCAGGGCAGCTGAGGATTCTCTTGCTCCAAACTGTTGCCGCGGCCTGGCCCGTGGCCCGGTAGTGGTTGGGGACCCCTGGTCTATAGAACGTCTTCCCGGAATATAAGCAACTACAGACAGGGATTTTTCTTTTTGGGTGTTCTCATGTGACTAATCAACTGCTTTTCCTCATATGTTTTGCTACAAACAAGACATTTCCGACGCGTTTGGGGCATTTCTTGTTGCCCAGAGTTGCCTTTTTACAATAGCTTTTAAACTGCTAGACATCACCTTGGTATTTCGTGTCGCTCTTGACGTTGGTATCTCTGTGCGACGACGGTGGCGCTGGGGGGTCGTCTGGTGGTGATCCTTCACACTGCTCTCCGCTCGGAAGCCGCTCGGGCGAGTCATCTTCATCGGCCTCACCCGCCACAGAGGCGCGAGTCAGTGGAAACTTGCTGACTGATCATCTTCTTCCTTTTGGACATCTGAAGGACACAAACAAAGTTTAGAATACGTCGGTCAGATATCATCTAGGAGTGTACCAACATTGCAAACGAAAAGCAAATAAACATTTGGACACCACTGTTAATGCCCAACTATTGGGTGGCGATGCGCGTTTAAGTTTTTGCATCTGATTGGTCAAATTCAGATAAAATCATGTTAAAGACTGTTTATGACTTTACTAGAAATCGTTTGTAATTCAATTTTTCTTGCACCTCTGCTGAAGAAACGGTTGATAGGCTTGCGACGTGTGGTCTCTAGTAGCACCGTAGTGCGTGTCCTTCACGACGCACGCGCTTCCATCTTAGGTCGTTGCATTCTATTAGTTAACCACTAGATGGGACTGAATTACACACGTTGTCATTTTAAAATGTATTTATGTATCAGTATTCGTTGTAACTTGTTACATTTCATTTCTCATCAGTCCTTAATAGCACCGCGCCGCAATATGGCAGCCGTGCGTTACCACGGATACTCCGCTTCTGTAAAAATAACGTAGAAGAAGAAAGGGCGGAAGTTGCACTGTCTTGAAAACAACAACAAGACGGCCCAGCGACCGTCGGGTGGAATCGAGCGGAAAACACATCCAAAAGTGCACCTAGTTGGTAGCGGAGCGGCTAATGACATGATCTGATTGTTGAATAGGACAATGTCGTTGTATGAGGAAAAGGAGCGACAAGGAAAACAATTGGAAGCTGATGGCGAGAATGGCATCTTGTTGTACATCCAAGGTCTGTCCACACGTACGATACTCCAGTCTTCTGCTTGATGGTGATTAGCAGCTAATCTAGTCGGCTCTATTTTTTTTCATCCATTCTGTGTTAACCTCCTCTGTCTGTACCATAACTTGACTTTATTAACAGTTTCCAAATACTATGACTTTAGCTATTAACCTATAGATATCAACCCATGACAATGCACAGCTGTGAACTGAAAGTCATTCTAGGTCATATACAGTATAAAGCATCATCCACATCATATATCTGACTGAGAAAACACGCAAGATATGTAAAGCTGTCATCTGGGCAACTTTGAAGAATCTAAATTATAAAACATACTCAGTATTGATTAACTTTTTGGTTTACCAAATAATTCTATCAATATCTCTCCCAGAGGTGGGTAGAGTAGCCAAAAAATGTACTCAAGTAAAAGTACTGTTACTTCAGGATAATATGACTCAAGTAGAAGTAAAACGTAGTCAACCAAATAATTACTTGAGTAAAAGTAAAAAAGTACTTGGTGAAAAAACTACTCAAGTACTGAGTAAGTGTAGCAACGTCTCATTTATTTATTTATTTTTTTTAAAACAACCATTCAATCTGACGAAAATACAAAATCATCTCCAGGAAAATTTAATTCCATCCAATCATTAAAATGAATTACATTTAATTAAAGAACAACTTAAAATAATGTTAAGGTAAATTCCAGTACTTTAATAAACAATAAAATAATAATAGTATAACTTAAGCACAAGTAGCACAAATTTTTCAGCCCCTGTACTTTTTATTTAACAGGCTCCGCAGGCAGAACAACAAAGTAGCCCATGAACTCGTATAAACTGTGTCTGTGTGTTTCAGTCTGTGCGTATGTGACAAAACATTTTTCCCAACGAATCTCCTCTTATGTGTCTGCATAGTCAGCATTGCTGCGTGACATTTTCGATCCGTTTCATCCGAAAACAACTCTTTCCCGCAGCTGAAGTTGAATATGATCACGTGACGAGACTGCAGGGCTATATGGCCATACGGCTACGTTTGATTGGTGAAACACAGTCACATGGTAGAGCATGGCGCTGGTCTCTGACAAAATAAATGCGCCTTTCTCAGAGAAAGAGAGAGAGAGAGGGGTAGACGCGTATGTACACGGAGGGGATTTAAGTAACGGGTTCAATGTAGCCTAATGTAGCAGAGTAAGAGTACAGTTTCTTCTTCACGAATCTACTCAAGTAAAAGTAAAAAATATAGTGATTTAAAACTACTCCTAGAAGTACACAATTTCCCAAAACTTACTCAAGTAAATGTGACCGAAGTATTAAGCTATGATTCAGGACACACACACACACACACACACACACATATATATATATATATATATATATAAAAATCACAATTTTTTTTTATTATTCGGCCAATAAATTGTATCATGGAATTATTTTCTGCCAAATATTAGAATCGGCAACAGCATAAAAAAAATAAATAAAATCACACAACGACAAAATGTTGATTGCACAGCAGTCATGAAATAATGGAATTGTTTGTGTCCTGCAGATGTCCAGCAGGTGATTGTTCATCAGGAAGACCTTCTTCCTCAGTCGCATGGGGGGAGCCGCACTTTGGAGCAAGATGATCCACAGCTCTTCCACATTAAAGAGGAAGAAGAGGATCCGTGGCCCCTACACGTTAAAGAAGAACAAGAGGATGGACAGTCTTTCCTCATGAAAGAGGAAGTGAAGGATCCGCAGCCCGCCCACGTTAAGGAGGAAGTGGAGGCGGTCCACGTCAGCAAGTTGCAACCAACCGGCATCTCTGTGGACCAACCACCCGAGTGGTCGCAGCGTCTTCATCACAGCACGAGCGAAGACCGCCGCGGAGGGCCGTCACCGGACAACCTGATAGCGCCTCTGTCGGACAGCGACGACCTGGAAGAACCTTTGAGTGACGCACACTGCCGGGCTGACGACAAGCAGTTGAAAGCCTCTGGAAAGGAGGCAACTCTTGGCCACAAGGAAATGTCGCAAACATGTAAAAAACGTATTCCCTGCTCAGTTTGTGGCAAAGGTTTAGCTCAGCAACATTTGTATAGACACATGAGAACGCACACGGGAGAAAAACCCTTCAGTTGCTCATTTTGCAGTAAAATGTTCTCCACAAAAGACCAAATGGAATCACACACGAGAATACACACCGGGGAGAACCCTTTCAGTTGTACGGTTTGCGCTAAAACATTCATTCAAAAGGCAAATATGATTCGACACATGAGAACACACACAGGAGAAAAACCATTTAGTTGCTCAACTTGTGGGAGAGCATTTGCTCTAAAGGAACATGTGGATTCCCACATGAGAGTACACACGAGGGAAAAACCCTTTTGTTGCTCAATTTGTGGTCAAACGTTCACCTTGAAAAAAAACCTGGCGCCACACATGAGAATACACACGGGAGGGAAACCCTTTAGTTGCTCAACCTGCAATAAAACTTATTCTCGAAAAGACTATTTGGAAACACACATGAAAACGCACACAGGCGAAAAACCCTTTTGTTGCTCAGTCTGCGGCAAATGCTTCACTCTGAAGCGGAACATGGTACCACACATGAGAATACACACAGGAGAAAAACCTTTTCCTTGCTCAATTTGTGGGAAAAGATTCACTCTCAAGCAAACCATGGAATTACACATGACGATACACACTGGAGAAAAACCCTTCCATTGCTCGTTGTGCGATAAAGCATTTGCCGATAAGGCAAATATGAAATTGCACATGAGAACCCACGCGGGAATTAAAACCTTTTAGTTGTGGCGCAAGGGAAGAATGAATTTTTGACAGTAATCCTCTGATATCCAAAGCAAGGTTAGTTAATGGAAACTAATGAAATAACTAATAATACTCCATATATTTAAAAAAAACTAAAACTAATAAAAACTAAACTAAAACAAAGCATTTTCCGAAAAATAAAAACAAACAACAAACCTGTTCTAAAAAAACAAAAAAGTCCAAATGGAATAAAAAACAACGATCATGAAAAATCCCAAACTATTATAACCCAGGCAGTTTGAGAGGAATACGTGAATACAATTTCATCAAAACATGCAGGCTAGGAGACAGTTCAAATACAACCACACTATGAAATAAATAAATAAATAATCAATTTGTGTAGGAAAAGTTCAGTGAAAAATGTGGCAAAATGTAGTTGTCTTCACATTTATTTGAACATTACCACGAATAACAATTTCAGGTGCAAAATAGAACAACCCTCCTGTGCTGAATGAACATGTCGCTAACAAAGTTGAACATTTCACTATCAATTGCATGCCAAAATGACTTTGGACAAGTCAGCAGGTGACAGGTCAATGTTACATAACAATAACCATGGCCGAGACGTCATTGCTTATCATAGCATCCACAGTCAGGCTTTGATTAAATAAAATGCACACGATAGCAACCTTCGCTTGCAGGAACACATCAAAGTAGAGAGCAACGTTTAAACTAGATAATGACTTCTTCTCTGCTTTTGCATTCGGTTTCTTGTCTTGAGCACTGATGAGCTCACCAACAGCCAATTTGCAAAATCGCAGACGCTGATTTGCATGTTGAGCCTGCCTCATTCATTCAAGTCACATCTTATCAAATAGCAATGGCTAAAGACCAGAAATGATAAACAAATGCATTATTTGGGGACATTTTAAAGCCCTGACTGTGGATGCTATGATCAACAATGCCATTTTAGTGTTGTACTTTTAATATTGTCTATACTGCAGTTACCTGTTAATTTTACAGAGAAAGATGTCTTAACATATTTGTGCTTTTGAATTTTTGTTTGTGAATGGTTGATTTACAAAATATTTGTGTAAATTAAACACTGAGTTTGTCTATTTAACGACTCGAAGCTGTTTGCAAGACTCAAGTTATATCATACGCGTCTAAGGTCTGCTCACCAAACCTCTACCTATTAATATATATAAAGCAATTTATTGAGATAACACTGTTTATTGCGTTTTTCAAATCAGCCATTCAGCACAGTGCCTTGGCGTCACATAACACGGGGACGTGTGTAAGAGTTCAAAGAGTGATTGCTTTTCATGAAACCAGTTTTATCAGACGTATCAGAGACAAACGGCTTCATGTAAAAAAAATTAAAAAGCTGAACGTCCCAAAACCGTGACCGATCGTCACCAAAATGTATGTGCACATACATGCTATCTTTAACCTGTGAAAATATGATAATACAAACAACCACTCACATATTTTGGATTTTATGGACTTTGTGTTTTCTCACCATAGAAAAAGCGTAATGTTCCTTGATGTCAGAAAACTGTAATCAATATCGCTACTATGGCTGCACAATATATCGAAAAATATTTCTACCGCTATAATGGCCTGTGCAATATGCATATTACAACGACATACAATAATTTTAATATGGAATTGTATGCTTTTTTCTGAATTTGACCGATCAGATGCAAAAACTTAAACGCGCATCGCCACCCATTAGTTGGACATCCAGACTTCCAGCGACCACAGCCCATCCGTATTAAAAGGGGAAAACAAGACTCTGGTTCCTTTCCACATTACGGACAAAGAAGGGTTGGTTAATGTCAGCAAGTTGCCGGCGAATCCTGTCTGTATGGAGAGTGACGACAGCGACGACGGAGAGAGCGACGAAGACAGCGACGGCGAACCGTTGAAAAGCTCTCGAAAGAAGCCAGCTCTCCTCAACAGGGAACCATCACAAACGCGTGGAAAACAGCCCACCTGCTCAGTTTGTGGTAAAAGCTATACAAAGATTGATATGATTACTCATATGAGAACACACATGGGAGAAAAACTCTTCTTTTGCTCAGTTTGCAGTAAAAGCTTTTGCAGTCGGACCACTTTGGTCAAACACGTGACAACGCACCCCGAAAAAATTTGCCTTTTGATATCTGATGTGTTAATGTCAATGAACAAATATTGAGGGGAAAAATACCCTACTACTTTCACTGAGGATGTTAAAACTTGTCAACTTTCAATATGGCACCAAACTGTAATTTTTGAAACACAGCAGTTGGGAGAAACACAACTTACCTACATAACGCGTAAAACTTTTTTTTTTTTTGGTCTCTTTGACTCCCATTATAAATCACAATTTTTTTTAACCTGATGTCACCTGTCATTCATAATCCGTTATCAGACTGGGTAGGTACCCATCCGTCAATCCAGCTATTTTTCAAGCCGAACCTAATCGTCTGTCGGTCAGTCTGTTCGTGCTATTTTGATCGCGCTTCCGTCAGGAAACATCAAAGGTCCTTCAATCGGGGGAAAAAAGGTCCAAAAATCAATGATCAGATTATCAATTATCTGAAGCGATTTGATGAAATTGGTAACTGGAGCGCACTATGTACATGATAATGTGTCGGCTTGCTGCTCAAACGGATTTCCACTCGCATACATTTGACATTTGGCATAGCCTAGCAACCACGCTTATTTGACAATCGATTGAACTGTTACGTGAGAGCCTGCTTCCGCTTTAATTCTTAAATTTTGCTTAACTAGTTTCCTGTGTCACATTGATGCAGTTGGTACAATGCTGGTGGATTAAAATGCTTCTTAGTCCTTGTGAAAACTGAAATAAAATTGCCATGACAATAATTTCATGTTGTTTCTTCTCCACTCTTCTTTCTTTTCTTCTTTTTTCTATACTTCTCTTCTTTATTTTGTTATTTCTCCCCTTTCCTTTGTTTCTTCTCATTTATTTCCTTTTTTCGTTCCCTTTTTCTTCCTTTCTTCCCTTCCTATTTCTTTCCTTCTTGTTCTTTCGTTCCTTCTTACTTCTTCTGTCTTTTAGTGGTTGGCAAACAACTTTTGGTGCATTACTGCTACCTCCTGAAATGGAGTTTGGGGCTCTAAAATACAATTTCACAAGACCCTAGCACCACTCTTTCCAAAAATAAAAATAGAAATGTCAAACTTTACTCACAAGAACTTTTCTGTAAAATTGTCTCTGTATTCAAAGCTACCTTATGACCTCTTAGAGCATAATTAGTTCTTGCCCAACAGCCAGCCTAACTCATGATTCTCTGTTTGGTGCATACCGCCACCCACAGATGGACATTCCGTCCCAGAAAATCTACAAAAAACAAATTGTCTTTTCACAGTCCAGCCATTCAATCCCAGGAATGTAAAGTAGCACGCATTACAAGACAGTACTTCTTGGTTGTTTGATTTCAAATCCAATGTGAGTAGTCAGGGGGGAAAAATAGGTTAAAAAAAAACCCCTTGCCGCTTTCTAAATACGTACTTCCGTGGTTGTTTTTACCATGAATGTCATCTTCAATGCCACCACAAGATGGCGGTTGTACATTGCCACGTATACATTGTTGCCGGGGAAACCACCATCGAAGAAGAACAAGGCGAAAGTTGGCGTGGCTTCAAGAAGGTGACCAGGTGAACGCATATGAAGGGGAGAAAAACGTGAAAATGTTTAAATAGTTGGTACGGGAGCGTCTAAGAACATATTGTTACTGTTTAACAGAGCAATGGCGTCGCGCGAGGAGAAAGAGCGACAAGCAAATCAACTGGGCGTTGCTAGCAAGAATCACATCGGGTTGTCCAGCCAAGGTCTGTCCATATGTCCATTAGTCTTATACGTGTAATATTTGTTGATATTAATGAATAAAGTAAAGGGACTCTCGGTGAAGGGATTAATATCGATGGTAAAAATAACAGCAATTGGAGATAGATGTCGCTCTGACGTCACTCATCACTTGGCTCACAACACAGCCGAACTGCTGGAGGTCTACGCATTATTTTACTCCGCATAGATAATTTGATAGCAAAAAAGTGCTAAATTACTTTGTGGTGTATGGCTGCAGTGAAGACGGTCTTATTTCGCCCTTTACTGGCATCGTATTGAAATCAGGTTGAGACGACGGAAATTGATGCGTGCACCAGTAAATCGGCCAGATGCTCAGTCAGTCAAACAAACAAGAATTTAAGAGACGCTGCAATAAAGGCTGAAAAAGCATTTCAAATAGGGGTGCACAAATCACAATTTTCTGGCCAGTCATCGATCCCAGATTTTTAAAAAGCCTGACACGCCGATTCCAATTTCTGCCGCTTCAGATTTGTTTTCATAACCAACAACGTGCACCTTCAATGTTCCAATCTTGTCTTGAACAGTACCTGTGAAACAATACAAATGGATGGTTGAAACTGCACATGAAGTAGTTCTCAAAAGAAAAATGAAAAGACTATTAGTCATCTCACAGCAGAAGAAGACAGCGGCTGACTTTTTCAGACTTCTGAGATCGGTGGACAAGAAATAGTTTTTATTTTAAAGGATTGGCCGATCATCGATTCCCCCCGCCCCCAAAATTAAGGAAACAGCCCCTATTCCAAGCCCCGTCGATCAATCGGTGCACCTTGAATTTCAAATGAAGAATGTCGCAATGTCTGGCGAAGTCAGTCGGTCGCAGGCTTAATGCAGTTATTGCAAGTAAGGGTTATGCCGCCAAATATGAAAAGTTAATTTCATCGTGTCTGTTCCAATACTTTTGCTCACTTGAAAAGTCTGTGGCTTCAAACAACAAGTGTTCTGTCCTGAATTATTGAACACATCCAGACGTAAATACCATGAAAAAAAAGCTGGACTTCTCATCTTTTATCTCCTGTTCATCTTTTGATGGACAACAAAAACAAATTGGCCTTTCCGTTCCAAGACTTTTGGAGCAGACCGTAGGTGACATCACACAAAAGTTGTAGCTTGGAGAACAAAACTAGACCGCAACAGTACGGATTTTTCGGACAATGCTGATAAATGTATGGCAGTAGTTTGAGTAATCTCATCGGCTTGCTTGTGCCCGGCAGACATCCGGCAGCTAATTGGCCACCGGGAAGAACCCAGCCTGAGCTCCACGGGCCAGCGTGAGAATGAAGAAGATGCACTGCCGCTAGACTCTCAAGAGAAAGAAAAGGATGCGCGGCCAAGTCATGGTACAGACAAAGGGGAGGAGCCGCAGCCCCCACATGTCAAAGAGGAAGACAAGGAGTTTGATGTCAGCAAGCTGCCGCCGACCGGCGTCTGTGTGAAGATCGAAGACGAAACACCCAAGCGGACGCGGCGTCATCATCGGAGTCGAAAGGGCGACCCCGATGGAGGGCCATCGGCACATGACCTCTTAGCGCCGTTATCCGACAGCGATGACATGGAGAGAGACGACATGGAGAGCGACGCAAACTTTGAAGGTGACGACAAACCGTTGAAGCACCGCAGGAACAACAAGGCATCTTCACCAATGCATCCAAAAAGTTTAGCCTGCTCAGTTTGTGGTGAACCCTTCACTAAAAAGTCAACCCTGGTTAGCCACATGAGGATGCACGTGAATGAGAGACCCCTCCGTTGCCCTTTGTGTGTGAAAACATTCTCTCACAAGACACAAGTGGTACAGCACATGAGAATCCACACAGGGGAAAAACCTTTCTGTTGCTCTGTTTGTGGTAAAACGTTCTCAAATCAATCAAACATGGTTAAACACATGAGAACGCACACAGGAGAGAAACCCTACAGTTGTTCAATATGCAGTAAGAAATTTTCCCAAACGTCACACAAGGTCACACACATGAAAATCCACACAGGAGAAAAGCCTTTTGGTTGCTCAGTTTGTGGTAAAAGATTCACCCTGAAGCGAAACATGGCAGCACACGTGAGAACGCACACGGGAGAAAAACCTTTTAGTTGTTCCGTTTGCGGGGAAACGTTCTCGCAAAAGCGACAGCTGGGGCGACACATGAGCGCACACACCGGGGAAAACCCCTTCACTTGTTCCGTTTGTGGTAAGGCGTTCACCCAGAACCAAAATCTGGTATCACACATGAGAACACACACGGGAGAAAAACCCTTCTGTTGCCCCATTTGCGGTAAAACATTCTCAAATAAGTCCAACATGTCAAAACACACGAGAACGCACACAGGAGAGAAACCCTTTCATTGCTCATTGTGCGATAAAACATTCTCTCAAACGTCACACATGGCAACACACATGAAAATGCACACAGGGGAAAAACCTTTTTCTTGCTCAGTGTGTGATAAACGATTCACTCTGAAGCGAAGCATGGTCGCGCACATGAGAACACACACGGGTGAAAAACCCTTCCGTTGCTTAATTTGTGCGAAAGCGTTCTCTCAAAAGCGGCAACTGGTGCCACACATGAAAACGCACACGGGAGAAAAACCCTTTTGTTGCTCATTCTGCGACAAAACATTCTCTCAAAAGTCACACATGGCGGCACACGTGAAAATACACACAGGGGAAAAACCCTACAGTTGCTCACTTTGTGGTCAAACATTCATTCAAAAACACAGTCTGACATTACACACAAGAACGCACACCGGAGAAAAACCCTTTCGTTGCTCATTGTGCACGAAGACGTTCTCTCATAAATCGTGCGTGGCATCGCACATGAGAATACACACTGGAGAAAAACCCTTCTGTTGCTCGGTGTGTGATCAATCTTTCATACAAAAGCACAGTCTGACGTCACACATGAGGATGCATACTGGAGAAAAACCTTTCAGTTGCTCCACTTGTGGTAAAGCATTCTCTCAAAAGCCACACCTGGTATCACACATGAGAACACACACAGGAGAAAAACCTTTTTGTTGCTCATTTTGTGCTAAAACATTCTCTCATAGGTCCAACATGGTCAAACACGTAAGAACACACATGGGAGAAAAAAGCTCGGTGGGAATTGCACTCTCAGGGCCAGATTGACTGCACACTCGCGGACACAAAACAACTGATGATGAATGCTGAAAAAAACGGTTGAACCCCACCATATCCCAACATCTGTACATGTTCAATTTAGTTGTGTAGTTCAGTGATTTTACAAGTGTGGTATGCAGGCTCCCTCTAGTGGTATATTAAAGGAATCACTGAATTAAATACAAATAAAATATACTGAAAATGTTAGAATTAATATTTTAGCAATGCAGGCCTGCTTACATTTTTTTTAATCCAGTACTGTGCATTTTATATTTTTCATTTTTTTTTTCATTTTTAAACTGAAGTACCCTTTTTAAGTACAATACATCAGCATTTAATCTTTACCGCTTTTTCTTTTTTGGGGAAATACAATATTCATTTGACTTTTATGTGTAATATTTTTTTATATTCAAGCTAGTGTTCAAAACTGTGTCATGTTACAATGGCTTCCAGTAATATTAAACATACTTTTGGAGAATTAAACCACCTTCTCTTTTTTGATGAACACTGTGGCTACAGCTATCGGATTTAGGGAACCCATTATTCTTCGATTGTGCTGTTGTCTAATCGGGTGACAAATAATAATCGGGTGATAAAAATTCCCAATATATTTCTACATCGATGGGGGCGTGCATCTGCGGTAACGTGAGTCTGTGCGGCAAAATGATCCTTCCGAAGTTTCAAGAACGGGATTTTGGTTTGACTTTTTTTGCAATTAAATTGATTTATTGTTTCAGCTCTATATTGAATTCTTGAATTCTATTGCCAGCCATGATAGTGGTACTTGGATAGCTAAGCATATTTAATGGGCGCTCGCCGCTTCGTGTTGAAAAAAAAACGGTTTGCAAACCACAGATGTAGCACACACGTCATTGTTGTCCTCTTCATCATACCGCAAATGTGATTCATCATTATCGTTTTCACTCCAGTTTGGATCTCCTCTGTCTGTAATTTACAATTATGTTTTTTTAATCACTCCTGTTACTTTAAGTACTGTTAAACTGTCATATTTGAATAACAGGATCTAAAGTAGCCAGGAGTGATTTGTTTTTTGAAAAGAATAATTGGCAAATACATGAAATACTGTATATGACATTAATGCTAATAGTCAAGTTGTCCGCCGTCTTGTGTCAGTCGTTGGTCAAAACCTGAGCAAGGATGTCGCATCATTGTGCTGCTTGAGGTTGCACACTTGGTCAGCTCAGCACATTGCATGTCATTCTTCGTAATTGCAATTGAACTGTAAAGTTCGATACAGTATAAAGCAATTCCTTCCTTTTTATGAGCATGCAGACTTTTATTTTTGAAAGATACGCACCGGAACACAAGCCCTTGGTAACATACATCACAGACAAAAGTAACGAGACGGCAAGGAAGAGAGACAAATGAAGCCAAATGATTGTCTGTGTAACATCTTGGTGGTTTTAATTATAAAGCCAAACTAGATTGTGATGGGAGGGAAAACATGTTTAAGAGCTCTTGCAACTCGCGAAGCAACATACTTAATACCGCCGCAAGATGGCAGCCTTACGTTGCCGTGGACACCGCTGCCGTAAAATCTCCCTCAAAGAAGGAAAAGGCGGAAGTTGGCTTGGCTTTAAGACGACACAAAGACGGCGCGACGGCAACCAGGTGTAAACGACTAGGAAAACCATCAAAAGTTGAATTATTGTCAATGATGAACAGAACCATGGCTTCGCACGAGGAGAACGAAGGACAACGAAAACATGTGGAAGCTGTTGGTGAGAACCATATTTTGTTGTCCATCCAAGGTCTGTCCACTAATCTTCTACTCTTATGTAGCATCGCGTCCAGCATCAGCAACTCGATAATATATGACGGAGGAAGAACTACACACAACTTGCCTCGTCTGACAGTTTGGAAGAAAAGAAGAAAGAACCATAATATAAATAGCATCAAAGGAACACTGTTATGTAACAAACAACATGCTTGCAGTAGTAACACGCGAACTTTTTTCAAAGCACAGTAAAGGAATTATGACATTAATATTGACAAGGGGCTCACTCATGAAGTAAAACGTTTTCAAGACTACCAGGATTTTCAAAAACTAACGGGATTTCTAAGGGGTTAAACAATTGAATAACTCATTGCTTTAACTTACAAACAGGGGAAAAAACAAAAGGGATGTGTAAAATAGAAAAAGTGGCAATAAAAATATCATTAGGTGCTGTTTAAATGTTCTTCAGGAGTGGAAGGAAGTAAAAAAAAAAACAGACTCACCTTGACTTTGACACTGTGTGTGGCAAAAAGGCCTAACCCAAAAAGTCCAAATCTCATTCCTCCGATTCCGTGGTCGGACGTGCTTGTAGTCGATAGCGATGATGTCATCAACAAGCGTTGTCGTAATTGCTCGCTAGAGTTCAAATCTAGACAGCCGAAATTTATACTGTCTACTGCTTACACTGCACACCAGCCGACAAACAAACAAATATCGTCCTGATTGTGCTTGGGCTGTACAACAATATGTCATTGGCATTGTTGTTTTTAATTTGAAAAAATAAAATAGACTATTTCACATTAGCTACAGTAACTTCATTGACTTGCTTGTGTCCTGCAGGCATCCAGCAGCTAATTAATCGTGACAAAGAACTTCTCCTTCAATCGCATGGGGGGACCTGCGGTTTGGTGCATGAGAATCCACAGCCTCACCATGTGAAAGAGGAGGAGGAGGGTCCACAGTCCTCCCCAGTTGAAGAGGAGGAAGAGGATCCACAGTTTGACCATGTTAAAAAGGAAGAAGAGGAGTTTGATGTCAGCTTGTTGCCACCAACTGCCGTTTCTGCAAAGTGTGAAGGCGATGTAAACGAACCACCCGAGCGGCCGCCGCTTCATCATGGCAGTCCAGATGGAGAGCGCTGTGGAGGACCCCCACCACACGACCTCTTAGCTCCACTCTCAGACAGCGACGACACGGAAGAACCTTTGAGGAGGAACGAAGACTGCAAAGGTGACAACAAACAGCTGAAAATCTCTGAAAAGGAGAACAGTCTTGCTAGCAAGGAAATGCGTCAACAATGTTTTGCCTGCTCCGTTTGTGGCAAACATTTTGCCAAAAAAGCACATGCTAGACACATGAGGACACACACAGGAGAAAAACCCTTCAGTTGCTCAACTTGTGGTAAAGCATTCGCTCTGAAGTCAAACATGGTATCACACATGAAGACGCACTTGGGTGAAAAACCTTTTTGTTGCTCAAGCTGTGGTCAAAGATTCACTTTAAGGTCAAACATGGTGAAACATGTGAGAACACATACTGGAGAAAAACCCTACAGTTGCCCAATTTGTGCTAAAAACTTCTCTCGAAGGTCACACATGGTAACGCACATGAGAACGCACACAGGAGAGAAACCCTTTTCTTGCTCAGTTTGTGGTACGCGATTCACTGCTAAGAAAACCATGACAGAACACCTGAAAACACACACAGGAGAAAAACCCTTTTGTTGTTCGGTTTGTGGGAAAACCTTCTCTCAAAAACGACATCTGGTGAAACACATGAGAACACACACGGGAGAAAAACTCTTTAATTGCTCGACATGCGGTAAAACCTTCTCGAGAAAAGACAAAATGGAAACGCACATCAGAACGCACACAGGAGAAAAACCCTTTAATTGCTCTGTTTGTGGTCAAGAATTCTTTAAAAAACAAGACTTGGTGTCACACATGAGAACGCACATGGGGGAAAAGCCTTTTAGTTGCTTAGTTTGTGGCCAAATATTATTTAAAAAACAAAACTTGGTGTCTCACATGAGAACTCACACGGGAGAAAAACCTTTTAGTTGCTCAATTTGTGGTCAAACATTTTCTCAAAAACGAGTGCTGGGAGCACACATGAGAAAGCACACAGGAGAAAAACCTTTTAGTTGTTCAGTTTGTGGTGAAACATTCTCTCAAAAACACCAACTGGTTCCTCACAGGATAATACACACAGGACAAAAACCCTTTAGTTGCTCAGTTTGTGATCAAAAATTCATTCGAAAACAAAGTCTGTTATTGCACATGAAAGCACACACAGGAGAAAAACCCTTTATTTGCTCAACGTGCGGTAAAACTTACTTGAGAAAAGACTATTTGAAAACTCACATGAGAACTCACACAGGGGAAAAACCTTTTTGTTGCTCAATTTGCGGTAAAGGGTTCACTCAAAAGTCAGTCATGGTTCGACACATGAAAACGCACACGGGAGAAAAACCTTTCGGGTGCTCATTGTGCGATAAAACGTTCTCTCATAAAGCACATGTGGTATTGCACATGACAACACACACAGGAGGGAAACCCTTTTGTTGCTCCATTTGTGGCAAGGGGTTCACCCAAAAGTCAGTTATGGTTAGACACATGAGAATGCACACAGGGGAAAAACCCTTTAGCTGCTCAACTTGTGGGAAAACTTACTCAAGAAAAGACTATTTGGAAACCCACACGAGAACGCACAGAGGAGAAGACGCCTTTCGTTGCTCAATTTGTGGTGAAAGCTTTGCTCAAAGGGTCAATTTGACTGCACACTTGCGGACACACAACAACAGGAAATGAATATTTTTGTGCACTATTGCAGCATCGGAAGCAGACTACTTTAAAAAAAAATGGGGGGAATTTTGTTTTAGAGATTTAAATGTCCCTTTTGCCCTAAAATAAACAGCCAACAAACATTTTGGTCATGTTTTTTTGATAAGAGGGAAAAAAACACTACACCGTTGTAGTTTATAAAAACATACAATCATGTTTGATTGAAATAAAATGTAAATAATTAACTCACTTGCGCATCATGATTTCATGCTTCAATTCCCATTCGCAGCGCAAAGTCTAATCACATGTTGTGCTTAACATACATTTTGCATTGCAAAGTGGTACTTTTGAAATGCGCTGACTGAACGTGACTCTCTGCGTAAGTCTGACAGAAAAGTCGCATTCAAACGTTGCCATTCAAAATGATAACGCATGATAATTTATGTTCATATTTATCTGTGTATCTATGGTGTAAATTCTAGATATCATGAATTTTGTTTTCTTAGTTTATTAAGGATGTTCAAGTTCTTGTCTGTAGAGTACTGTGATTGTCTTCGACAACCCCAAAACCAAAAAAATCCTCCTTTAATCTGCAAAAAAGATTCTGTGTTTTCAGTACGTTACAAATGCCATTGATAACTTATGATAAATAACTTGGGCCCCAATGCTGACCCCTGGGGCACACAATAAGTAATGTCCACACATGTTAAGTATTCGTTACAAATGATTGTATCCTATCCAAATACTGTAACTTTTTTTTTATCCTTTTCAGTGATTTTTTTTTCTGGAATTTAGTAAATCATGGCGTGATTGATTGTCAGAATTGCACTCCACCAATGTACTTACAGTATCTCTTCAACATATGGTTGTGAGTCAGGGATCTGAAATAGCTTTTGCCAGATCAAGCCTACTTCTACAAAGCATTGATTGATGCTACTTGCCCCTGCCTCCATATTATAATTTTCAATGTTATAAAAAAAAAACATTGTGCAAAAACTATTGTTTGGTGCCATTTCTTATTGTGTATTTATTCTCCACATTTCTTGTTTTTATTATCATCTAATTTATACTTATAATAGTCTTTCTAACTATTTCTTTTGATGTTATTTTGCATTTTTTTCTAGTTTGTTCCAAATGTTTTGCTCTCAGTTGTACAAAAATGCATTTTTTTTGGCGTGCTTTTAGTTAGCCTTTAGTGAACTCTGGCAACTATCCTAACACTACTTAAAACATTTTGGAACTTTCCAACTGTTCATCCTGAAGCCTGGCCCAAGATGGCAGTTGTACGTTGCCATGGACACCGCAGCCGTAAAGCCACCATCGAAGAAGAGATAGGCGGACGTTGGCATGGCGAGAACCAGGTGAGCGCACTCTGAAACCGAGTGGAAGAATTTTCTAAAATGGCAAAAAGTCTTAACGAGAGCGACTAACAACATATTCCGAAAGTTTCACAGAATAATGGCGTCGTTCAGAGAGAACGAGGGACAACGAAAACAACTGCAAGCTGTTGGCGAGAAATATATCTTGTACATCCTATGTAGGTCTTTCCACACGTCTACTGATCTACTCTTATCATTAATGGATACACTAAGTGATAATATTGTTTGTTTAAAAAACAAAAACCTATTGAAAGACAATCCACGTGGATAATGGGCTCGAAAAACGTTTCAAAGAAGACTGGTTAAACAATTTTCGCCTTTCTCTCTTCCTGGTCACTTTCGGTTTCTGTTTGGCTAATACGACTAGAGGACGAACAGAACAAACTCAAGTTATATTTTTTTTTGGGGGGGGGGCAGCAAGACCTATAAAATTTGGCGCAGTTGGCATGTTCTGAAGCAGGAAAACTTTGGTTTATTTAATAATGTTGTTCATATTCAATACAGTGTTATATAAATGTGTTTAAATGTTGGGCCCCATATGTACAATAGTTCTGTTATTAAACTATATATGAGCTTGAATCTGATTAAACCAAAATTGCTGTTAGCTCATAGTCCAAGAAAAGAAAAAAACAATTTCATCATAATGGTCAATGCCACTCTGATTCAAATCAGAAAATTCTTACTTGGTGTTCGTTTTTAATGGCCACTTCGCGTCACTATCCGAATCAGCACCGATTCGTGCACAGCCCTATTTGACCGATTTGATGGCATCGTCAACAAGCGTTATCACGATTGGTCAGTAGAGTTCAAATATACGCTGTCTGAGGAATTTATACAGTCTATTATTGCATATATGGCACACACCCCGAGCTGCAACTCCAGCAAACATACTAACAAAACATCAATCTGACTGTGCTTGTGCTGTTCAACATTATGTCTGAAGGTTTACCACACCCCACCAGGACATTATGGTTTTTACTGAAAAAAAAAAGGTTGACTATTTGTCAGTAGTTATAGTAACATCATTGATTTGTTCTTGTCCTGCAGACATCCATCAGCTGATGAATCATCAGGGAGAACTGTTGCCACAATCACATAGGGGGAGTTCCAATTTGGAGCAGGGGGATCCACTGCTGCTCCACATTGAAGCGGAACAGAAGCGTCAGCCTCGCGATGTTGAAGAGGAAGATGAGGATTTACAGCCCCCACACTTTAAGGAGGAAGAGACTCTTAGAGAGTGACCAAGTGCTTTTGAGAAGGGACAAAGAATCGAAAGGTGACAACAAACAGCTGAAAACGCATGGTTTTCTTGCTGGCCAGCCACATGGAATTCGCTGACGACTTTGACCCTCCTACTAGCATCGGGTCGACATGTCGCTCAAAGTGGGCGTGTCACATCTATGGTAATGATATATGTAAAGAATAATAAAGTTATAAGTAGTGTTGTGTAATATCACTTAAAAGCTGAGATCATTCTCTTTTTGATTATGCCAAAACCTAATTACTGAAGTAAGGGTCAGTGTGGCTTATTTTGCAATGCCTAACCGATATGAATTTTTTTTGGGCACATTCCAATATTTGGAAGAATAAGATCCAAATTACAAATTATTTGTCTAATTAATTAGAGAACAATACATATAATGACTAAAATAACTTTTATAGGTTTATAAATGATGCTAAATGAGCTAACTAGCAAACGCGTCAATTGATAATTGTTACCAATTTGATCTGAAGTTTCTTCTGTTCATACTTCGAGTCTGTGGATATTTGCTGATACAATAATGGTTTTATCTGTCATGATAGGATTTGAAATGGCAACAAGGAGGAGCAGGAGGAAGCCGCCGTTACAAGATGCGCAAAAGCATGCCGTCAAGGCACTGGACAAGACAGCAGAATTGGAAGTGCGAGCCAATAAGCCATCAAAAGGTTTTGTGTGCCTGTCTTACACATTTATTGTCCAAAATTCCAAGCAATCAAATGCAACTGCATTTCCTTGCTTGTGTAGGAAATGCTTCTCAACTGGTGGGTCACGGACAGATAGTCAAGATTTGCAGGGATTTCTCAGGGTACAATGCTACATTCACACGACATTTCATTGTTACAGACATCGATGTTAAGAATCCATTTTGCATTTACATTTGTCGTGTTCATTATCACTTTCTTAATAAGGTGATATGAAAGACACTTTGAACACGTACACGTATGTTTTCAATCTTAAATGAGTCTTAAATCACGACAGAGTCTTTTGGGGGGGGCACTTTAGTACTGATGTCATTTTTACATGCAAACCTATTATATAAGTGCCAATGTTAAGCTCGCCCGAGTGTCCCTTTTATTTTTTTTCCATGTTAATTCCAAGATTTTGCTCAAGTAAATATTGGTTACAAGCTTTATAAAAATTTGTAGTTGAAAAATATGATTAATCACGATTAATTATGGAAAATTTTGCAGTGAATTAGTTCAAGATTTTTAATCGTTGGACAGCACTACCTAATTGCAATCAATGGTCCATCTAGTCACTCCTGGTCAGAACCTCATCAAATTACCAGTCTTCCATCCTCCATTCTAGTGGTAGGGATGTCAAGCTATTATCTATATATCTTAGCTAGAAGCTATGATTCCACTGCTTTTGCTTATTTTTTTAATTTTTGCCGTGACACCCTTTCAGAACCATTATCGAGGTACTTTATGCAGGTTGTATCAAAACCTAAATTTTGGTATTGTGACAACACTACTTTATACATCAGTGAGAGTAAATGATGGAGTCAATAGCAAGTTCATGAGTTGATTATGAAAAATGAGCTTATCGGATAAGTTTTCACTCATTAATAAATTACATTTCTGATATGTCTGTCCAGGTCAAGGGGTGTTTGCCAAAGTGTGTTTCCGAAAAGGAGATTTTGTGGTGGAGTACAGAGGGGAGTTAATAAATGGCAAACAAGTGAAAAGGAGAAGGAGGACCTATCGCAAAGCATGTGCTGTCTTGATGTTTGAATTCTACTGGAAAGACAATACATGGTGGTAAGGTTTTGAGTGAATGTTACATTGGTGCACATTTTTGTTTTTTTGTTTGTTTTGGGGCCATTACTAATCAGAGTAATGGCTTGTTGAATGTGATCAAAACAATATGTTCTCTTCTTTATTTGTTTCTAGTATTGATGCCGCCGGAGAAGATGGCAGCCTTGGACGACTCGTCAATGCCGACCACGCGCATCCAAATTGCAAAATGAGGAGGGTGATGGCAGGAGGCAAACCGCACCTCTGTTTATTTGCTTTGAGGGACATTTAGCCGGGAGAAGAAATAACATATGACCATGCGGGAAAGACCAGCCACAGAAGAAACAGGTTTGGGACATGTCATGGTCAGTTGGAACTGACGCAGGATTAGAAATACGGGCATAAATGGAATGGATTTTTCGATTCTCTTGGTTTCTCAGTCCTCGGCTGCCTGAGGTCCTTTGCTGTTCTTCCTCGGGCGCTGTGGTTTCTTCAAAATCAAAATAGATTGGTATGATTTTCACAGATCATTTTACTCATTGTACTACTGGTCGGGGTTATACTGAAAGTTTTAAAGAGGAAGTCAACAGAAAAAAAATATTAGCAATAATATGTTCTATTTGCCTTAACGAGTCTAAACATTGCGTTTGTGGAACGTAAGTTAAGCAGCAAAATGCACCCGTATTTAGCCATCTCGGGGCGGCCATTTTGCCACCTGCTGTCGTCTGAAAATGACATCACAGTTGCTCAGCTAATGGCCGATCATGGCTCAGCCTCAGAAAGCAGATGAGCCGTGATTGGTTGTTACCTGAGCAACTGTGATGTCATTTTCATATGACAGAAGTGGCAAAATGGCCGCCTCCTGAGATGGCTGAAAACGGGTGGATTAACTCCAATATTCAAAGCAAAAAATGGCACAATGGAAGTGTTCTGAAAGATGAGAGGGCATTCCACAAAATGTATAAAAGGAGCTGGAATCAACTGCTCTCATCTTCATCACTCAGCACACCGAAGGAGTCCAAGTGGGATGCTCCTCAGTTGCTCCCCTTCACTCAAGACGCGCAGCGCAGACTCTACATTCTTATTTGGATGCTCGGTAACAACATCTTTTCGGCGAACTTTCCTCAAAGTCATCCTCCGCCACATACACGGAACTGACAAAGGTCCTTTTCACCAACGTCGTTTTGTTTAGCCGAGCAAGAGCTGAGGAAGTCTCCAAAATTCCACTCTCGGCCTATTTGTCTTGCAAGCTCTCGGACCTCAAGGACGATGTGAACGTCGCACTGTCCCTTCTGGAGAAGAGACTCTGTCAGCACTTTTGGAGAATTGAAATCACAGGAAAAGGGGACACCAAAGTCGCTATACTTTTGACCTCGGCAATGCGGCAGGCAATGGAGCTCCTTGTCAGAAAAAGGCAGGAATGCAAATAGCCCAGGAAGTCTGGCTTCCAAAAAATTCAGTCAACACATGGGAGTCTTGTCACAGGTCATAAATTTGGCTAATGCAGAGCTGAGTCAACTCGCAGACTTTCTGGGACTCCATATCAGCTTGCAACACAAGTTTTACCAACTTGCGCAGGGCACGCTCCAGCTGGCCAAAATTTGCAAAGTCCTAATGGCTCTGGAAAAGGGTCATCGATTCAAGGGCAAGTCCCTCGATGACATCGACATTGATCCTGAGGGTACACAATATTGAATTGTTTCAAGGAAACATACAATCTGCATATTTAGCCTGATTTGCTTTGGTGTCATTTTAGAATGCGATGCAATTTTCATTCTGGTCCTTTACAACCTTCCACAGAGAATGTGTGCGTGGTAGCCTGGATGGCTACCAGGACAGAGACCCAGAGGGACCATGTGACAGTGTGGCAGCCCACTACTCACTGTGTAAGGCCTGCTACAAACACAAGTTTTTTGTTTTTTTTGATGTAACTGTCAATGAATCTATGAAGCACATTTCTCCCCAGAATTATAGTCTTGAGATTTCTTCATACCGACAACAGCGGTGAGGTTCGTACCCGGGGCTTCATGTAGGACTTAAGTGACCTAACCCACCCTTCAGTTATACTATCTTGTCGAAAATAATATACAAAAATGAGGCTGATGCAGTCCAACATGAATAAAACATTAAAACACATAAACGATCTTCATATCATTAAACATCTCCAAACCTGTACTCTACTGTATAATAAGTCACAATCATTAGTTTAATATGAAATATTAACACATTTCACAAAAAGTAATTTAATATAAAAAAATCACATTATAAAGTACTCATCAGTGATGTTGAGGGAAGCGTGACTTTTGTCCTGCGCGATTGTCCGTACAACAACACGGAAGTGGAAACGGAGGGGCGCTTCACCATAACATTCAGCTCAATTATGTCGCGTTTATCTTTTAGTTACACTGTAACCCAACCGCGTAGCTTCCAGCTAACGAACCAAATACGATAATGAACGTTTCAAACAAGCTACATTTACGTTCGCCGTTGTAATGTTTTACGGGAGGCTAGCTGGCTAGCTGGCTAGCTAGCAGAGTGGCTAATGAACGAGAAACAGTACAAAATTAGTTGATTATTTTTAGGGTATAAAATGGTTCAAAGCATTTTCCGGACCGGGTTCCTGGTTCGGGCCATACACACTGTGTTGACCTGGGTCATAACGCTGATTCTGTTCGTGCACAACACCGGTAAGTAGTTTTTAATGTGGCTAAGTTACAGAGCAACATATATAACATAGTGGGTGTGAACATTTCAAATGTGATAACCAATTGCTATTTCGTGGCCTTGAAATAGGTGCAAAGTGTGCACAAAATACGTAGTTGAGAGTTTACCCTCCCTTTGTCAGTTTGGACGTTCGGGTAAACAAATGGAGTGCACCTTATTAGCAAGAAATTGCTCTAGATAAGGTGCGCTCGATTTGTAGAGCCAACCGCCCAAGAATGATACCAACGTTATTCATTTGTATTTTGGGCGCACATTGTACTTACTTCACAAATTAACTATCACCCCTCTCCAACATGTCATGTCTGGGACTACGTGTGAAATAGCTAATGTAAATATCTGAAGTGTGTGTGGTTGTGTTAAGATTTGCGTCAATGCGAGGAGCGCGGCGAGCTGACGGTTCCTGTGCTGTTCTTCCTGCTGGTGGTGCTGTCGGTGCTGTTGTACTTTGCGGTGTCTCTCATGGACCCGGGCTTCGTCCTCACGGACACTGTCAAGGTGACGTTATGGCGCCATAGTGTAACTTGTGACCACCCAAAACACTTCACAGATGTAGTTATAGAAGCGAATGACTCACAAAACTGTTCATATGAATGTGAATTTGCCAACCAGAATAGGTGGATTGATCCAAATATTGGTAGGAGTGGATGTAGTAGCCTGTAGTAGTGCTGATTTAGAGACGTGCGCAATTCATAATTTAAATAGATTATCTCCCGTTATTGCACTTTCTGGTCACGAAATTAACTCTTGTAGAAATAAAAATAAAAGATTCAAGTAGACTGTTCAGAGACTAAACTACGTGGACGTAATAATCAATGGAGGACAATTTGAAACAATTTATTTTCTTTCCAGGTAATGTACGAAAAATACCTAAATTAAATTTAAAAGTAAAAGTAGGTATAAACTGTATTTATTGTACTTCTTCTGTCGTACGTGTTTGACATTATTTTTTTCATGTAGCAATCAGGAACTACCCCCAAAATTTGCAAATCCTTTTAGGATTTTTTTCATAAATGTATCACTACTCAACAAGTGTAAAACATTTAAAACAATATTTTTCACGAGGAGAATGTGTTCAAAAAAATACAAAATTACTTCCCTTTAGTGCACTCATTTTCTTTGGAAAAAAATATGAATAAAGTTAATAGAAAGCTAGGTGCAGAACAATATTGGTATAATTTTTATTTTATTTTTTGGAATTGAAATGTTAAAATAACTTTATTTTACTTGCACGTGTCATTTGCAGCCTTCAGATCTGGAAACGGAGTCCATGATGCCGCAGTCTTCCACTTGCCGTTTGCGGCGTTGTGGCTTCTGCCTGCTGCAGGTAACGTACATCTCCACAAAGTGCAAGTTTTGGATATTTAAAACAGACGCTCAAAATGAATTTTGGGAAAATAATAAGATGCTCACATAATCTCACTTAGATTTTGTAGTACAGTGTTAAACCTCTTTGAGAAAAATGGCCAGAACTAAAGAAAACCATTTTATTTGTTGTCACATTTACGGACACTGAAGAAAGAACTACACTACACATAATGCCGTAGTGTAGATCTGGGGGTGCTGTTGATACAGCCATCTGTCATTATCTGAACACAAGGTCTCTTTAGCATGCATTAGCCTTGTGTAGTTTAACTTTTTTTATATATAATTCACTTGTAAAGAAAATTAAATTTTTCACAAGTTGTCTTAGAACAGCATATCTTGGCTTGGTCCTATGAAGTGTAGTATTTAAAAAAAAATATTTCTTCACTTTAAAAAAAAAAAAAGGTCTCAAGTCACCACTCGCCTTAGCGTAGCATATTTTTATCTTAGCCTCATGAAGATTATCATTTTTTAAAGTACTTCACTTAAAAAAAAAACTTGCTTGGCGTTTTGTTATCGTTATGACTCAATTTAGCGTAGCATAGCTTGGCAGGATCGTATGTACAGTAGCTTAGCAAATTTGATGTTTTTATGAACGTCATAGTTTGAAATGGTGTTTCACTTCCTGTGCATGTGCGTGTGTGTGTGTGTGTTGCAAGCAGCAGCCAATGAGAGCCAAGCACTGCCCGACGTGCTCTCGCTGCGTGCGTCGCTTCGACCACCACTGCCCGTGGATCGAGAACTGCGTGGGCGAGCGCAACCACCGCTGGTTTGTCCTCTACCTGATGGTGCAGTTGCTGACCCTGCTCTGGGCGCTACGGGTCGCTCTGTACGTCACTCGAACACACGCGCGCACACACACGCCACAAAAACAGACGCACTGAGCTAGGATTTGAAAGTGTTGGCAACAGTTTTCATTATCGATTTGAGCCCGCTCTCATGACTTATTTGCATCCCTACACCAATATATATGCTGAATTTGGATGATATAAGCACTGATGGCTAATGAGTGGTTTCTGATTAAGCAATCACAAAGTTTTGACACATTCAAGTGTGCAGTGTCTACAGAGGCACGTAAAGCTCAAGAGGTATTGGCTGCACTGTATGTAAGAAAAATGCTCATTTTCAATCCAAAAGACATATTTATGCACATTCTAGCCAAACAAACTTGCACTCGGTATAATTGTAAGTGTTACAATGTTCAAAGTTATTTTGAAAATATTGCATGTTATTAATTTACAGGAAATTTATTTTCAGACCACGTGCGCCACCCAGTGGACGTAAAGGGAGTTGCTGCGTCGCGCTCATTGTTTATTTTCAGTACACAAATAAATCAGATTAGTACATTTCTCATAGGTAGTGTGACGTTGACATTTGTTTATATCTATATCTAGAGTTATCTGAACTCGATTCCTTGAATGAGAAAAAAAGAGAGAAGTGTGATGAGTTAAGAGGTGATAAGAGAAATGTTGAAATTAATTATTTTGCTTGGTTGGTGGTTTTCATCAATTTAATGTGTTTTATTGTTGCTGCCCTGCGAAAAACACATATGTCCGATTTTGGACATTCTTTTCCTTTTCACGTTTAAACACGGAAACACCATTCACCACTCATGGAAAAATTTCATAAAAATGAAGAAAACATGGATTTTTCACAAGTGTTTTTCACAGGACAGCGGTGATATGTTGGATTTAAATGGAATTCAGAAAAGGTCACAAGTGAATGAGAAAATCTTGATGTTGCCGTTGAGACTGAAGAGACAGACAAGTGTAGTGGCAGAGGATGACAAAAACTGTTTTTAGCAGATACAGTATTGTGTGGCATACATTTATCGGTTTTTCCATTTGAGCTCAACTTTCAAAATATATTACTTCAAGAGCTCTGCTACGTTCATGCAGCAAACTTTGTGCACTGCCACTTTGAAATGATGTCCAATTTTTTTTTTTTTTTTTAATTAAGGGATGGAAAATTCCCCCCAAAAAAGTATCTGATTCATCGACGAATTGAAAAAATAATCAACAGATTAATTGATTATTAAAATACATCAGCCAGTGACGTACACCTGTTGTGGGTTGTTCCAGATCTGGCATTTCTTCGAGTGCCACTTGGGACTCGTGGTTCCGCGCCAACGGCTTCCTGTTGGCGGCGCTGTGCGTGGTGGGCGTGTTTTCGGCGGTGGTGTCAGTGTTGCTGGGCTGCCACATCTACCTGGTGGCCATCAACTGCACCACTTGGGAGTTTATGTCCCGCCACCGCATCGCATACCTGAGGGAGTGTGGCGACGACGACAGCCCCTTCGACCGCGGCGTCCTCTGCAACCTATGGGACTTCTTCTGTGTGTGCGGAGCCGTGGCCTGGGAGCAGGTCTACCACAGGAGCCCCCAGAATCCCGTCTGAGCGCCCTTAAGTCCAGATCCCAAAATTTAAGACTCAAAAGACTTTACGACTAGAGAGTCGCACTCGGACGTTTTCCCTGTCACTTTGACCAGATTTTTAAACTCGCCGCCAATTTTTGACTACCTGAGGCCAGCAGATCAATCGGATAGAAAGTAGATGGACCAAACAGGAAGTGGGTGAACTAGACAGGAAGTCGATCAGACCCGCTGGATGTAGAGTTAGTTCATCTTGTTACTAGGACCATGTTTTAAACCCAACACAGATTTTTGACTAACAGAAGCCAGAAATTCTATCAGACAGGAAGTAGACCGACCAAACAGGAAGTAGAGGAACCCGACAGGAAGTAGATCAACATGAGTTTGGAAACGCTTGAAGTAGATCACCCACCAACCCGACTAGAAGCACATGGGGCTCATGATCGTAAGTTAGCCTGCGTTCACCCGTCAAGCCGTCATCCAGCTCAACCCGTCCTCAAAATAAACCAAACAGGGATCGACTTCCCTGTTTGCGGGCGGAGAGTTGAGGAAGCAAGATCAAACTAGAAGAACCGGATCAACCAGTCAAGCTAATCAAAGAGGAAGTACGTTAACCAGACAGGAAGTAGATGAGCAAGACAGGAAGTCTTATTTTGTATTTATTGAGGATGAGACACATAAAAACAATGTGGTGTTTGCGTACATTCGTTTATTCATACGTATAGCATTATTAGCAGTTAATAACAGTCTGATTCCATCCCGTTTTTCCCCTTTTCTTTGGCGTACTGACACAATCATGAATAATGTTGACATTTGACAGATTTCAACATGTCTGCCGTGTACTGTGATGAATAAATGACTCGTTTGCAGCCTTGAACTACATGTATGGCTCTATTAGCATTTCTATGGCTTTATTAATGGCTATTTTTTTGAAGAACGCTACATCAGGCGCCATGCGCGGCAGTCACGCGACCACCTGTGCGGTCACGGCAGTGGGCAGAGCTCGTCACAGTAAAGCAGATCCGGAAGACGGAGACGGGAAGCGGCTCGGGGATCGCTCGGTCGCCGGCGAATAAGGGTCAGCCGTGCAGAGCGCAGAAGTCAAAGTCGGCGAAGGCCTCCTGCTGCTGGGCCGAGAGTCCGCCAGGCGTGGCGGGCGGAGACAGGACGGGCTGAAGGCGCGTGAAGTCGCTGTCGAAGTTGCTGACGTCCGCTGACGTCTTCAGCGACGGCAGGAAGGGCGGCGACACTTGCTTGGACAGGAGGGCGTCCCAGTCCACGTCCTGGAGGTCACATCGCGGTCCATCAAACGTGAGTCTATGACAGCACGTGTAGTGTGCATGCCAGGCAACTAGTTGGCGATGTCGCATTAGCGGGAACCTAAGACAACCAAGGCTGGCTTATGTTCCTCTGCTTGTGATGTCTGCTTTTATTTTGGTTCATTTGTATCATAAAGTGAAGGATTAAAAAGTATCGAAATGTTTTGCTTTTGCACGATTGTCATTGTAAATAGAGGGCTAACAACACCATGCTACCATAGCTTAGCATAATACCTGAAAGAATGTCTCCCCTTTCAACTCATTAGCATCTCTTTCCCCGCCGCCAAGCCTCTTCAGCGGGTTCTTTTTCAGCAGCTACAACACAACACAAACGCATTGATTATCACGTAAATATCGGATTTCGCTTTAATCATGTTTACCTTCTGGATTATTGCCACGGCGTCTGGTGGAAGCGACGGCGGATACGTCACATCGTCGTTGACGATACTGTCAAACACTTCCTCCTCATCTTCACCCAGAAATGGCGACTGGCAGAGAGACACCATGACAAAAAATAATAGCTAAAATAGCCTTGTTATCTTAGTTTAAGGCTAAACTCGCTAGTGCCACGGAGAGCGACATGATTTGTGACATGCCTAACGCTAGCACGTTTAGCGGCGATTTAGCAGCAATCTGATTGGTTACTTCATAAGAGCTTCTGGCCATGCTGTCGTATTTTTTGCAAGGCATATTGCCTTCTTGTATCACCAAAGTATAAGCATAGTATGACAATGAATTATGTAATAACTGTGTAATAAATGTGTAATTTTTTCCAAACTGCATACTAACCTAATAATAGAATTTAAGGATGATTTCAAGACAATCCGATTGCTTGCTTCGTAAATGCTATTAGTCAGTAATCTGACCTTCCTCTAATAATCTATCGTGCTCATTTATAACACAGCCGCACAATAAATATCTAATAACATTGTAATTACAGTGTAACACTTCATAAATGTGTAATAATGTCCAATAACATTTAATAACTGTAGTAACAGAGTAACAATAATAGTGCAATAAATATATATTATTAGTCAAACAACAGCGCAATAACTGTGCATGAACAGAATGAGAACAGCGAAATCTCTCAAAATTTGGTACCCCGAAAACTGACCTCGCCCACCAGCATCTCGTAGATGAGCACGCCCATCCCCCACCAGTCGACGGCCCTCGTGTAATCGTCATCCGTCAGAACTTCGGGTGCCAAGAACTCGGGCGTTCCGCAGAATGTGGACGTGCGATCCCCGTGACCAATCCCTGAAGAAGAAAAAAAAAGGAAAAAGAATATCAATTTCGACCAGAAAGGAGGATGAGGATGAAGCAAAGGCTCTGGCCACCTTCTTTACAAAGTCCAAAGTCAGTCATTTTGACAAAGCCATCAGCGTCCATCAGCAGGTTGTCCAGCTTCAGGTCTCTGCGTGCACAAGACGCACAACACAGTTAGTCGGGTGGCGCCAAAGACTGGTCGCTGCTGTCTTACCGGTAGATAATTTGGTTGACGTGCAGGAACTCCAATGCCAGCAGCACGCAAGCCGAGTAGAATCTGCAGGACAACGACAGAGGGGGCGAAGGCAAATAAGAGAGACCGTTACGACCAACTCCATGAAAGTAAATGTCAGCTGAAGTCAAATTAAAGTAAAACTAAACCAAGCAAAGTGAATTTAAAGTACAAGTCAACCAGAATCAAGTTACACTTAAGTACTGTAAGTCAAAGAAAGTAGAATAAAACTACACTAAAATAGGTTAACTAAGGGGAAGTTTAAACAAAAGTAAACGTCAACAAATGTAATGTAAAATTAAGTAGTCAAGCTACGCTAAAGTAGATGTCAACAAAAAGTACAAAAGTAAAACAAGAGTTAAGCGACACAAAAATAGGTCAACAAAATTAAGTCAACATAACAACGTCAAACCGAAAGAAATATCAACTGAAGTCAACAGAAATAAAACTAATGATACAAAAAGAAATGTAAAACTAAAGTTGAAAAAAGTAAAGTAAAAATAGTCAAACTCAAGTAAAACTACACACAAGCAAACATAAGCAAAAGAGTATTTTGAGAAAGTCAAGCACCGTAAAACTAAAGCGAGTCAACTGAACCTCAAAGTCAACACGTGACGTAACGCTCCAGTCAATGTCTGCAAAACTAAAACAAAGTCAGCAAAAGTACACTAGAACTACACTAAAGACAAAGTCAAGTAGAACCCAAGTCACACAAAAGTAAAAACGTTCAAACGCACTCGAGCGAAAGCCATTTGAAGTCAGTCAAAAATAGACTAAAGCAAAGTAAAAGTGGAGAAAAGTTCATCAAGCATGCAAATGTGTCCATTGTGGGACTAATAAAGTTATCGAAAGTAAAGTGAAACAAAAGTGGAGTGAAAGTCGACGAGAGTGCGAAGAAAAACGTGCACGTGGGCCCACCTGGTCTGCTGTGGCGTGAAGGCTCGGTTGTGGATGTGGATCATGAGGTCTCCCCCGGGCAGGAAGTCCAGGAGGAAGCAGACGTGTTCTCGGGTCTGGAAGCAGGCGTGCAGCTGCACCAGGAACGGATGCCGCCGCGTCCTGATCAGCTCCAGGATCCTCTTCTCGCTCATCAGGCTGCACAGGCGCAAGCGCAATGGGCGGCTCTCAAGCGTGTCGCCGCCGCCGCCGCCGCCTCGCCCTTGGCCCGCCCACTCACCTGTCCACCTCGTCGCGTGTTACCACGTCGCTCTTCTTCAAGGCCTTGACGGCGTACAGGCGGCCGGTGGCCTTCATCTCGGCCAGCAGCACCTGAAGGCAACGCAGTCACCACCACGCGACTACACGACAACAGCTACAAAGTTACGACTTCAGCGGTTGCGGCGACAACGGGCACAACTGCGACAGTTACGACAGCGACAAGGACAGTTGCAACTACGACAACATTTACAGTTACAACTGCAGCAGCTACATAGGCTGACAACCACAACAGTTGCAACTGTCAAAGCAACAGTTAGAACAACTAGAGATAGTTATACTACTACATAGATGGATAATCGATCGATCACTAGTTAGAACTACAACGGCTCTGACAACAAAAGTAACAACAAAAACTGTTTGAGGGAATCAACCCAAAGTCATTTTTTTCAAGAATATGTTCCCAGCAGGCCCACTAGTTGAAACAGTAAGCATTCTGATTAGTAATGCGTTTGTGGAATATGAGTTAAGCAGCAAAATGTACCCGTTTTTGTCCATCTCTGGGGGCGGCCATTTTGTCACTTCTGTCGACTGAAAATGACATCACAACTGCTCAGGGCTCAGGTAACAACCAATCAGCTTCAGAAAACAGATCAGTCCTGATTGGTCGTTACCCGAGCAGTTGTGATGTCATTTTCAGTCAACAGAAGTGACAAAATGGCCGCCCCCGGAGATGGATAAAAACAAGTGGATTAACTCTTATTCCACAAACGCAATATTAATCAGAATTCCGTGTTTCAACTAGTGGGCCTGCTGGGAACATATTCTTGAAAAAAATATGTTTGGCTTGACTTCTTCGTAAAGCAACAGTTGTTACTCCAACAGCTAGAACAAGAAATACAACAACAATAGTTATATCTTTCGCAGTTCCGACAACATAACAAGCGTGACGTAACTGACGACAGGATTTACAACCAAAACAGGTGCAACAACATTACAACAGTTTCATCAATACAATTTACAATAACATTCATTCATTCATTCATTATCCATACCGCTTATCCTCACAAGGGTCGCGGGCGTGCTGGAGCCTATCCCAGCTGTCTTTGGGCAGTAGGCGGGGGACACCCTGAATTGGTTGCCAGCCAATCGCAGGGCACACACAGACAAACATCCGCACTCACAATCACACCTAGGGGCAATTTAGACAGTCCAATCAACTTACCATGCATGTTTTTGGAATGTGGGAGGAAACCGGAGTACCCGGAGGAAACCCACGCAGGCACGGGGAGAACATGCAAACTCCATACAGGGAGGGCGGAGCCGGGATCGAACCCACGACCTCTGAACTGTGAGGCTGACCAGTCGACCACCGTGCGGCGCCACAATTTACAATAACACAATTACAAAAAAAAAAAAAAAAAAAAAAAACATTCACGATGACAACAATAACAACAAAATGCTTGCAAAAACAATGTTACAGCAACAAAAATAGTTCGGTCAAATAGTTTCCGGCGAGAGCAGTTCTAACGTTTACGCAGCAAATGTTTGACGATGACGACAACAGTTTCAACAAGTAGGACTGTTACGACAACACAAACTGGCGCACATCGAAATGGCGGTACTTTGTTGTTTTGCACACACACCCACACACATACACACTGGCAGTGAGATGGTGCTACCTTGCCAAAGTGACCTCTGCCAAGCACGGAAACATAGCGCAGATCCGACATGTGCAGCCTGAAACACAACAAGCAGAAGAGGTGTGCCCTTGTTTTCCTTATGTGACTTGGATGTCCCAATGTGTGTTTGTACGTCTTCGCTGGGTGGTTGTGTTATTTCCCATTTTTTAAGAGTTTTCGGGTGCGTTTCATGTGTGTGTGTGTATTTTCTTATTTTGTTCTGTGTACTTTGGTTTGTGTCTTCATGTTTTGTGTCTTGCGTGTTTTTTACTTTTGCGTTTGTGTGAGTGGTCTTCTTATGTGTCACTTCTCGTTTCTTTTGGTGTCATCTTGTATTTGTACCGATGTGCGTTTGTGGTTGTTCTGATCTGAAATGTGTGCGTGTTCTCATGCACGTTGTGTGTTGTAAGCGTGTACTTGAGAGGTGAGGCTGAGTGGTCTCGGCTTTCTTTTCTCCTGCTGAAGGACGACTGCACACACAAACACATTTTATTTTCACAATGGAACTGCCAATCAATGAAATAATGTCAAACGTTTATTTCAGTGATTTCAGTTACTGTGAATGTTTTTTATGTCAATGGTTTTCTGCGTTCCAGACATCCCATTAACGTGATTTTTGTTGTTGTGGAACTACTATTAGTGCAGCTTAGTTGAGGACCTTCTATGCCTCTTCTTCCTGCTCTTAATCACGCTGCAGCTCTTCCAGATGAGCTCAGTGCTGCCCGACATATTGTGGCACAACTTGGTACTACACTGAAGGCACGCAGATCGAAATTAAAACTAAAAACGTCTGCTTAAAAATTGGTGATGCAACCGGGTTTGGACGATCAACCACATTAAAGCGAGAGAACACCACGTTGTGTGTAAACGCCATCGTAAATCCAAAACACGCACACACACATTGACATTGCTCACCATCTGTTGTCGTTGAATTGTTTCTGAGGTTTTATCAACGCGTGAGGCATCGTCGTCATCCTGCGCCGCCTCCCGGTGGCTGGACGGCGCCTCACTGCACGTGTGCGGAGAGAAAGACGTCACACACGCTGACTTCCTGTGTGACATCATCACACATGTTGAGAGGAGGCCAGGGTGACCTTGACGGTGGCGGCGGCCTCGGTGGCGGAGACGCGCACGGCTGGGGGGCGGAGTCAGCGGTGAAGGAGGCGTAACCAGGAAGCACGCTCAGCATCAGGTGAGCCCACGTGGAAAAGTTCACGTTCAGCTGAGCCGCACGCAGGAAGTTTTTACCTACACGCACACACACACACACACGTACACACAGTAGCGGCATGCGTGTGCGTGTATGTGCGTGTGTGTGCGCGTGTGCTTGTGTGTTTACCTCTCTCTTTGGTGAAAATGCATTGTTGGCGTCGCAGTTTGTGCTGTCGCTCCACCACCGTGTCCACAAAGTCGAACTTTAAGCACAAATAATCATAAGCAACTTTTATGCACATTTGTGGCTTTAAAACAGAGAAAAAAAGACTTTAATACGTGTGAAAAGAGCAACAACATTTAAATTGTGTTTATAGCTTTCATAATGTCTTTTGTATCTTGCATCGCCTGTATTAAATTAAAGTCTGATAATACCGCAACATTGATGCTAGTTTCGTTCAACACTCTATGACGTTTCAAGTTGTGTGTTAGCATTAAGCTAGCTGACTTTCGTAGGACATAATGTGAATTGGTAATTGTCTTTGTTTTACGTTTTGTTTTACAGTAAACCTCGACTGATTTTGACAATAAAAAGCTTGAAGTAAGCACTTGACCAACTGCTTCTGGTTTGGAAGTTGGTTGCCGCCATTGACCGCTTGTCTTCTGATTGATTGGTCAGAGCAAAACTGTTAAAGTGGCAAAACACATGTAGCCATCTGCACACATGAATACAATTAATAATAAGACTCTCTGGTGAGTATGAAGTATTTGATTTCAAATGTTAATCTTCTTGGCATGTTGGTGTTTTGATGGATTCTATAATTGCAACGTCAGTGGTGGATTCAGTTGGGTACCTTTGTGGACAAAATACAAAAAGTTCCTGGAACTTTATCTGGACATGGAAAGTGGAGCTACCAAATTTGCCAGTTCCAGGTTCACTTTACCTGAGCATGGAGGCGGCCTGTGGGTTCCAAATGCCACACGTGTGAAGCGACGTGGCCGTTGTCTTGGTGTTCCTGGATCTGGTTCTGCCGGTCCAGGAGCTGGTCCAGGCGCAGGAAGCCGAGCGCGGACATTTTAGCGCCGTCACGCCAAAACACGTCAACCTCCAATTCGCGACACTGCACCGTCACATCAAGTTCAAATGTTAATGAATAAGCAATCATATGGAGCATATACCGTGGGTATGAAAAGTCTACACGCCCCTGCTCAAATGACAAGTCTTTTCATAAGTGAGATAATGCGGTTGCACAAGTTTGACGATGACGACAACTTATGTTAATGTTAAATGGAAGTCTGCACACACGCCACCATTGAAAGTACCTCTTATTGACCTCAAATAAAGTTCTGATGTAATAGTAGGCTTTTCCAGATTTTTGTCTTTACTTTTGCTACTCTGTTATGCAGTTAGTTACTTTAGTTACAGTTAAGAATTTATGAGAGTGCAGTTTTTGGGTTACATTCATAGTTAAAATTACACAGTCGCAGTTATCTGATTAATCCCAAATGAAGTTCAGCTGTTCTAGACGGGGAGTGTATAATGTTTATATCATCTGCATAAGTATAGTTGTAGTTTATTGATTAAAGTTACCTGATTAACCCCAAATAAAGTTAAGATGTTCTAGAAGGGGATTATAGAATTTTTATACCCTCTGCAGGGCTCCAGACGAGCCCCAAACAATGGCATTTTGCCTCTAAAATTTGAGACAGTGCAACAAAATTTTTCATCTACTTGTGATGAATACATTTTTCGTTTCAATGTCTTCACAAAAACAAATGACTGCAGTGTGTACTATGAAAAGGAACAAATAAAACAATAAGTACACTTACATATTTCGTCTTTTTTCCACATCATTTTTTTTTGTTTACATTTTTGTACAAAAATCTTTAAAGAGGTAGTCAACCCAAACATTTTCTTTACAAGAATATGTTCTGTGTCGAAATACGACATTCTGATTAATATTGCATTTGTGGAAAACAAATTAAGCAGTAAAAGCCACCCGTTTTTGGCCATCTCAGTTAACAACCAATCATTGCTCACCCTCAGAAAACAGGTGAGCCGTGAATGGTTGTTACCTGAGCAACTGTGATGTCATTTTCAGTCGACAGAAGTGCTTAACTTATATTCCACAAACACAATATTAATCAGAATGCCGTGTTTTGACTAGTGAAGGCGCATAGAACGTCTTATTGCAACTATTTTGAGGGGTTGACTTTCCCTTTAACTAAATGTATCGGTATATTATGAATACAAAATGCAAAAAGAAAAAAAATTAATCCATATGTGGTATAATTTTTGTGGTATATTATATAATATTTTCCTCTCTTTTACAAAATCTAAACAGTGTGACTGTCAAGAAGCAGCTTATGTGGACTCACCCGCTCCAGCGTGAGGCAGAAGGTTTCATCCCAAGTCAGCTGGCCCGGCGCCGCCCAGCGCGTCCTGCCCACCACTCTGCCGTCCAGCCTCAAGGTGGCGCTCATCTCTGCGAGTAGATCGTCACATTTATCGAGAGCAATAACTGTGCTGTGTCCACCCCAAAACTCATAATGTCGCAGGTTTGCATTGTTCCACAAAATGCCAGGCAGCACCGAGCTATACTAGAGGACATGCAGCATATTTAAGAGCAAGAAGGAGAGTCAGAGAAGGCCCCCAACAAAGCTCCAGCACTACCTGTGAGTATTGTTGTATGCCGTTTGTATGTGTTGCTGGCTGCCGTGTGTGTTTAAAGTAGCACTTGTTTGAAGGTTTCGAATGAGCGTAAAAGCTATGCTCATTTCCGTCAACCCGTCTATGGAGATTCACATTGTGTGTTAGCATTAGCCTAGCTGACTTTTGGAAGGCAAAATGATGTGTTATATATTACTATAAATGAGAAATTACAAGGAAATCTTACGAGAAAAGTCATAATTTTCTAAAGAAGAAGGTGTCTGAAAAAAGAATAGTCGTAACTTTAAGAAGTCATTTTTTCAGGGCTTAAGTTATGATGTTACAAGAATTAAGTCTTGTTTGGTTTTTCTTAAAAAAGTTGTCAAGTCAAAGTCAAAATAAAATGCATAAAACAGGTCTTATTTCAACGATTTCATTGCAGCCCTAAGACATGAATCGTCTCACCAGAAGTTGTGTCATCTGCAGGAGAAAACAAATCTTCACATCCGAGCAATCTGACCTCCAATTTCCCTGGAAAAACAAATGCAAAACAGGAAATTAGGACCAAATAAGATCCTGTTTGAAAACAGGATATTGACATATTTCAAAGTAAAAGCTTTGATCCTCTTCACGATAGCTAGTGTGGAGATATTAGACATGCTGTGCTTTTTTGTGGGATGCCAGAAACAAGGATTTGTCTCCTTATTACATCATCATCAGCAGGCGTCTGATTGGTCAGACAAACAGATTACACCAAGTCTGTTCATATTAAGTACATACAACAGCATCTTCTCATCATAGTGGATGTACTGTAGAAAATGTGTCAAATGTCAACAATAATTGATGCATACTTTATTAGATTAATTATTCTCTTATTTTTATTATATTTTCTAGCATGTTTTTCATAATTGTATCCATCCACTTTTATTTTATACTTTGTATGTCTTTTGTTCTTATTTTTTGACAGTTAAAATGTTTACTATTATACAAAATGTTGTATTGTTTTTATTTTACTATTATTTTTTTAATCTCTATCATATTTATATAATTATTATTTCATATTATTTATGTTGTTATCATTTTACTTTTTAAATTATTCTCTATTTTTAATTTTTGACACATTATTTTGTCATGATTTTCTATTTAATGCTATAATATGATTTCCCACCTGTTAGCGTGGCCGGTCGGCTTGGCAAGATGGCCGCCGAGCAAGGACCTGGGTCCGAGTGGGCCTCGGTCCGTGTGGGCGTGGCCCTCCTGTCATCCCTCAGACACGCCTCCACAGATGCCCGCAGGAGACGCAACCGCTGGGACGAATGGTTGCGCCTCATCTCAGCCTGACATCAGAAGACATCATCGGTGATGATGTCCCTACAGAACCACAACCGAGCACCTGAACCGTACCTCCGAGCGAGCCTCATGGTCCGGTGAGGACACGGCGTCCATTTGCGCTAGCACGTCCTCGGCCAGCCGCAGGGCATCGTGCTCTCGCTGCGTGTAGTGACGCAGCTCAGCCAGGCGAACATCTGCCTCTGACGTTCCTAAAGAAGGAGCCACAAAGTCATATTGCATTTGAACGCATCACAACTGCACTGAAAGTCATGTGGTTGATGACAACAGCATGAAAACATCACACTATGCACTGTTAGCCTATACTAGTATGCCAACAGGCTAGCAATACTAGTATGCCAACAGGCTAGCAATACTAACAAACTAGCATTCTAGCAGGCTAATATGATAATATGTTAGCATGTGAACAGGCTAGTATGCTAACAGGATGGCATGCTAACATGCTAGTATTCAACAGAGAATTTATTTACATTAAGATAGTATTCTATCATGCTAGTATGCTAACAGGATAGCCACATAATAGTCATATACCTTTCATACATAACTTTGCTACCTGCTAGCTAACAGGCTAGCATGCAAACATGCGAGTTTGCTAGCCTATTCCAGCATAGCCTAGCAAAGCATAGAATAGCATGGTTGGTATACATCTAATCCTTGTGAGGACAAGCGGTATAGATAATGGATGGATGGGGGCGTCACGGTGGACGACTGGTTAGCACGTCCGCCTCACAGTTCAGAGGTCGTGGGTTTGATCCCAGCTCCGACCTCCCTGTGTGGAGTTTGCATGTTCTCCTCGTGCCTGCGTGGGTTTTCTCCGGGAACTCCGGTTTCCTCCCACATTTCAAAAACATGCGTGGTAAGTTGAGTGGACACTCTAAATTGCTCTGAGGTGTGATTGTGAGTGCGGATGTTTGTCTGTGTGTGCCCTGCGATTGGCTTGCAACCAATTCAGGGTGTCGCCCGGCTACTGCCCGACGACAGCTGGGATAAGCTCCAGCACGCCCGCGACCCTCGTGAGGACAAGCGGTATAGATAATGGATGGATGGATGGATGGGTATTCCTCTACTGTACAGTCAAGCTTCTTTACAACATTCATAAAGGAGCTAGAACATATAATCGAATTATCCTACATTAGCATGTTAATCTACATTCTGTAGGATAGTCTAGGATGTATAGTTGAATCCTGCCTTGAACAATTGACAGCTAAGTTAGTGTAGACAAGTCTGGCATACTCTTGTCTAACCTAACAGCACGGTTTTGTACCTCAACTGCAGTGAAGCTTCTTATGGTTTATGACCATAAGAAGTATATTGTATAATATATACACTGGTTAGCCTGAGTTAGCATGCTAACAGTTTCTCTGCACATCGTGATGATGAATCAATGTAGAGAAAGTGAGTGAGTTCAGAGGTTAAGTGAAATACAAGCAAGGGAAACAAGCGACTTAACTCGTATTACTTGCTCTGAGAGTTAGCACATCAAAATTGTGGTGAGCCAGCCATTTGCATTCAGGGACAGGGGAAAGCTTTGGTGGAGTGCATTTGAAAAAAAAAAAATTAATTGTTTGTTTTCCGAAACATTAGCTTATATGCTACTTCCTGGTTCACGGAGTAAAGATGCCGATACATTATGTATCTCCGTGTGTTTGGGTCTATGCATATATATTATTATATATCTATATCTATATCTATATATATGTATAGCTACACACATATATATATATATATATATATATATATATATATATATATATATATATATATATATATATATATATATATATATATATATATATATATATGTGTGTGTGTGTATATATATACATATATGTATATATGCAGCATCTGTATATACATTCACATGCACTTTTTGTGACTCTTCCAGTCTTTCTCTCTGTTGCGACCTGCTGATGACACTCAAAGCTCAGTCTCCACTTCCCTCAGAGAGCTCTGGTGAGTTCATCTGTAAAGGTTTTTTTGCATTTTAGGTTCATCCTGAAATGTCATCCAATATCCCCAACATTTTACGAGTAATGTATGTATCATGCTGAGAGACATTTGTAATACAGTATAGTGGACCTTGGTGTGTAGTGATGTTTGCTTCTTGGTCGTCTTGGTCGCTTCCAGCCTGCGCCACTTTGATGATGTGCAGGCGGAGAAGCTTCATCTTGGAGCGGCTGTCCTGCAGCATCTGCTGAGCCGTGGAAAACATTGGTGCAATCCTGTGGACCAGCCAGGACACATGAAGAAATGTGTCTAATGAAGTCAGGTGTTGCCTTCAAGTACAATCTGAAACCATAAACTCTATTACCTCACCCATTGTTTCGTTCAATATGATCTGTCATTCAAGTCTTATGTTGCTCACAGCTATCATCTAACATTCTAGCAGGTCAAGGGGGTCTTTCAGGTACAGTCTAAAATTGTAAATGGCCTTACACAATGAACCTTTTACTTTTATTTGATCTAAATCAGGTCTTGTGTCACCAACAGGGACAGTCTGAAATCATTGTTTTTTTCACACAATAGTTGTTTAGTTATCTATCAAGTCTGGTGTTGCCTTTAGGGTGTAGGTTGGAAATCATAACTTTTCTCACACAACTAAATATCTAAATATCTATCAATCTAATCTGTCAACCTGTCTATCTAGATATCTATTGTGTTGCCCGCAGGGACAGTCTGAAATTATAGCTTTCCTCACAAAAAATAATGTTTCATTCCATTTTCATCCCGCAATCAAGTCTCGTGTTGCCATTAGGGACAGTCCCAAATCATGGTTGTCCTCACACCATAGTTGTTTAATTTGTTTTTTACCTATTGACCAATTCAGGCGTTCCATTCAGGGACAGTCTGAAATCTTAACTTTCCTCACCCAAAAATGGTTTAATTTCATCTCGCAATCTGGTCTTGTATCGCCATCGAGGACTGTCTGAATCCATGGTTTTGTCCATAAATAAACAATGACACACACACACGGACACAAAATGTAATAACAAGAAGATAGCGAATATAGATAACCTACCTCTTAGTGATGTTGTTCCTCCAGAAGGACTAAGAATGTGTCATCATCCTCCGAGAGAACAGTCCTGCCTCTCCACCTTCACTCTCCTTGAAAGCCTCCTCCTCCCCTTCCTCCTCCTCCTCTTCCTCCTCCATCCCGTCTGCCTCCTCGCGTCCCACCGCATCCGCTTCCTGCTGCATCGGACAACACTGCCAAAGCTAATCTGCTCTCCTTGAGGACGTGGAGAAGGAGGAGGAGGGCGGGATGGGAGTTCTGCAGAGTGCCAGCACTGATCGGTTGCTCTGGGCTCAGCCGGGGACGCATGTTCACATGCGGAAGGCTTGAAAAACACGGGACACATCATTAGGGACACCCTCTAATGGCAGAAAAACAACAAAAACATTATTTAAAGGAAAGTAATGTTTATTTTGGATTTACACTAACCAGAAATGTCAATGAAGCTCAGGAAAAAAAATGTTTGTAATGTGTTTTTTAGTAAGATATAATTGATGTGTGTGTAAGCAGTTTATTAAAACATACACTAATAGCTTGATTAAACAGCATTTAAGGAATTAAACAGTTTAAGCCTCATGATAATTTAATGGGCTCGTACCGCTCTTTGTAGTGTGTGCACATTGGCCCTCAGGGGGCAGTATAACAGACTACACAGTAGGATTGCACAATATTGCAAAAACATGCGATATGCGATATGGATGGGATATTTAACATGTACTGAAAGAAATTATATTTTTACTATCTAATAAAAGAAGTATATTTTTTCATGCGGCAAAATAAGCAAACTTGGTGTGTTCTTAACTAATTAATTGTGATTCTCCTAGATAATGTCCAACTATCGGGTGGCAATGCGCATTTATTCCATAAGAAAATGATTGTATGTCTTTGCGATATGCACATTGCATAGGCCATTATCGCAATATTGACACATGTGATTTACGTACAGCCTGAAGCCGTAGCTAACAATTGTATCTTCAGTATTACTGTAGTATGTTTTGTCACGTTTTGCTGTGTCTAATGACATCCATATTCAAAAAGTCAAGAGAGTATGTAGGCGTGTTGTTTTTGTAAAAAGGCATGAACAAAATGTCACCACTTGTGTCTCAAAAGGTAATTTTAGCTAGCTGATCTGGTGTTACCTTTGCTATATCGATTTATGCATTAATATCACATATTTTACCATATTTTTGTGCACCTAATTAAGTTTCTAAAGTCATGGTAGGAAGTGCGACATGTTTTGAAGTCACTACTTATGTCTTCAAAGCCTCTTTTAAGATGGCTGATCAAATGTTGCCTTCAAGGACACCCTGAAACCACAGGCACTTCTGAATCTGAACTGTATTATGGTTCATTTTTGCAACCGTTTAACGTAACTAACGACCTGTGTAAACGTGACGTGACGAGAGGAAGCGGGGCCGTGTCGCCGGCGGTCAGTGTGAAGTGCCTGACGAATGTAATGAACGTGGCCACTCAAACCGCAAAGCCTTGTCGCAATTATAGCCTTTACGCAGTCCGCGGCCGACAGGCGCCATTAAGAAGCTTAAATAGGCGGCAGGGATCAAGTCGATAAAAGACACATTTGACCCGCAAACGTTGACTTGACGTGGGGGACCAAAGCGTCCGAAACTTAAATAACACTTCAAACCGTCCTTTTGAGGTCTTAAATTGTTTCAACTTTTATTGTGATTGATTTTCATATTTGTTACCCAACGACGTCTTAGTGGGATTTGTCCGGGTCTAGGGATGCTCGGATGGAGCCCTATTTTGAGAGGCGGAGTTCGGCGGACTTCCTGGCTGGTGGGCAGGCGGCAGCAACGAGTGGAAGGCGGGCTCTTGGGGGCGGGTTTCTGGTAGTAGTGCGCGATACCGAAACATTTTCTATCGGTGTGATACCAAGTAGGCTATGGACAGTATCACCGATATCAAAACTGATGCGGGTTGATTCCATACTATGTTTTTGTTTTGTTTTTGTTTTTGGTTTTTCTTTGGTTTTTGTTTTGGGGGGGGCTTGTCGTGGAGTTATTATTTTATTAATTACATGATGACTTTATTTACTTATACTCCGACTTTTAAAATCCTCCACAAATTTTGGGCAATCTCTTGCACTTATTTCATGGATTTTTCAAGCTTTTTTTAAATGATCAACATTACCATCAATTAATTAACGTGTGTAGGATGTGTATTCAGGAAATACAATGCAACTTTCATCACCTCAGTTTTGTGGCTTTGAAATAAATAATTGAAAAAAATATAATAAAAGTGTGCCCTGCGACTGGCTGGCGACCAGTTCGGGGTGTGGTCTGCCTTCGCCCATTTGACGGCTGGGATAGGCTCCAGCAACTCCCCGCGACCCTGTATAGGATAAGCGGTTTGGAAGATGACATGACATGACATAATAAAAGTGTTAAAATACAATTAAAGAGTAAACAACAAAAGAACCCCAAAATGATTAGTTTGAAAGAAATATTGGCCTGTATTTTGACTAAACCACAGCAGAGTCACAAGAAAGAAACTGATGATATAAATCTCAAGCAAACAAGACAATCCTGGAAGCCATCAAACATTACAGCTCAGAATTTCTTTAATAAAAAGACACACCAGTATCACCAGTTTCATATGAGATGCCAAGAATATGATTGTATCCGCAGATGCACACATCTGGTCTTCAAAAAATAATCCTCATAATTGTACTTGATGTACTTGACCTCTTCAACGTGTGTTGTATATCGCCACAGCTAGACTAGTAGGGGCGAGAAGCTTTTAAGTGCAAGAGTCACTGCATTGCAGATCCTACTAAGAAATCTTAACATTGATGCTAATAACATGTTGACACCAAGCACATGACAGTGATGCCATTAAAAATGTTTTTTTTTCAACAAAAAGCTTGAAAATATATGGATAACAGGGCAGTGAGATTTCAAACCCCCATTCACAGTTGAAATATCAAATATACAGAAAAAATATATGAGTGATCTTAAATTTGCCCTTCCCATGCCTTGCCGAGTATCTGATTGACGCAAGGAGGGATTACTATACGCTTAATTTTATGCATGCAGACAATATATTTCCTGGGAATGCAAATTGCACCAATTCGATAGACTGGCCAATCTATAGACAGGAGTTCCAGGCATGAAAGATACATATTATTAAAAAACGGGATATAAATACAGCGGAAACTTGATTTAATGGACCTGGGACCAACGGACTCTGGATTTAATGGACAGAAAACAGTAAACAGTGTTGTGGTGTAAATCACAGACAGACCAACATGCTATATTGGATACAGTACAGTATACAGTTGTTTTTTTTCCCTCAAGCCTATGGAATCCAATTGTAACAAGGATGAAAAAAAGGAAGTGCACAAACATCACAGCCAGCTGCACGCCATCCTTCATTTTCATCTTTGTCAATTAATGTCATAGATAAGCTTTTGGGGTTCATTTTTAATGTATTTATTTTGGTATTGCTGTACATCCGCGCAGAAGAAGGGAGGTCAAATAGTCGTTTGGGAATTATACTTTCCGTTGTTACTCAATAGCGTATGTTGTGCAAAAATATTTCAAATTTTTCACTTGACAAATAATGCATGTATTCAGTCCTAAAAGTAGTAAAGGGTAAATGAAGTTGAGGCATTTTTGAAAAATAAAAAAAAAGATAAAAACTAAGAAACACACTTTATAAACAAATCAAAAGTAGCTGAATGTAAAATATGTTGAAAGTAAAAAAAATAAAATAAAACTAACGATGATGAAAAATCCTCAACTATTATAAACCTGATATGGATACACAAAGAAAATACACACTTTATAATCACGTCATACCCAACTTATCTTTGAGAGAATTTAAAGAAAACACAGCTGAAGCAGAGGGCAGTACATTAAATAAAAATGGCAAATCAAACACAAAAATAGTACAACTTTCATTTTTAACTGATTGCAATTCTTTTTCAACGCAAATGTATGGATAATCACGCTGGCATTCGTCCATATCAAGCGCAACGTTGCGATCGACGTTTTGTATCGATCCGCCCACCAGCGCCTCCTATCTTACTTTGTGCGGACTCGCTCACTCACATTGTGTGTGCGCGCACGCCAGCAGCACGTTGGTGGCTTTTTTCCCCTCATCTCGCCTCAACTTTACGCCCATTGAGCCGCGCTCTCGCTCTCTCTCGAGAACAAAACCCCCCGCGACCCCGACCCGGCTTCTTCTTATTTGCTCCCCTCGCGACCAAACATGTCGGCCTCGGCGGCAAAAGTGAGTAAAAAGGAGCTCAACTCGAACCACGACGGAGCGGACGAGACCTCCGGTAAGCGCCATGGCGGCCTCCTTGTTTCACCGCCATTTTCCCCCCTCACTTTCTTCCCCGCAACGCATTTTCCACGCGTGGCCTCGCTGCGCTTTTATTCACACGCCTCGTCTTATATTGGCATTGCCTTGCACTTTTGTTCAAATTCGACCTTTTTGTGTCCGCTCGTTCACACTGTGGCTCGTTTTGTTAGCTTAGCGTGCTGTTGTCGGGCACGGGGGAAGCCATGTTAGCTTTCCCCCGCTCCTCTTCCTCCTCCTCCATTTAGCTTCGTTAGCTGGCGTTTGAGCCTCACGAATTGGCCTTGCGCGCGTTTCCTTTCATGTTCATCGCAAATTTTAAGACCATTGTGACGTTCCACGAGTGGCCAAATGAAAGCAGTCCCTTTCATTTATTGGCGTTTTGCTCGCTAGCGCGTGTGCTAGCGTGTTGTTGTTGTAGCGGTTACCTAACGCTATTCCGACGACGTTTTCGGTTGCGTTTAAAAGCGATTTGAAAAAATACGTAAATCACATGTTTTCTCCATTAGGAAATTGAGCGTGCGGGATAAAATGTGGTCTTAATAAATCTTTCTGGGGGTTCTTCTAGCTCGCTAGCTAGCTAGCTCGCTAGCTAGCTAGCTCGCACGGCTGCGTTGCACTCGAACAGTCGAGTCGTGTGTCCCACATTTAAACCACGCGGCCTCGGAGGCGGCCAGCAACCGGCAGGAAACATCGAGCCACAAAATCCCGCGATTGGCCGTGAACGCAACTTTGCGTGTTTCTCTTCACCACCATCTCTACGTTAATGGACTTGAAATGTGTTTTCCAAAGAATTACAGCGTGCTTTAGCTACCCCAAATGTACAAACTAGCTCCCCAAAAAAGCAAAATACTGCATTTTTTGCCTAACGTGGTTTTGTTTCCCCTCCACAGAGAAAGAGCAGCAAGAAGCTATTGAACACATTGATGAAGTTCAAAATGAAATCGACAGGTAATTGTTTCTCCCTCATTTTCTGTTCACAAGCAGCATGAATGAGCACGTGAGAGGTTTGTTAGTTACACTTTAATTTCAGCGTAGAATGGTCATTAAATGGCCTTTTATATTTAAAAAAATAAAATAGTTCCCTTAATGTGTCCTGAAAGTAAAAAGAAAATTAATATGCAGGAATTTGAGCAAATGGGAATCTACTTACAATTTAAAAATTACTAAAAAGTATACTTTATCTTAAATCTGAGTGTGGGACTGATATATTTGATTTAAAATAAGTAATGTACAAGAGGTCAAGCATGTTTGAATTCTTATCACTGATAATGAACTTCTAAAAAGTGTACTTAGTTACATAGATGAGATTTAAGCAAAAACGGCAGATTGATAACCAATTTAATATTGGAAAATGAGTTCTCACTGTTAAGTTTAGCAAAGCAAATTTTTTACTTTCCGTAACTAAACAGAGTTAGAAGTACCTTTCAAATAGCAGAACCATGACAAAGCTCAGAATTTATTTTATGGCAAGTACAACCAAAGTGGACCATAAGATATTCGTCAGTGATCATGATTAAAAACGCCATTTTTCTAATAGGGGTCATGTTTTAAAAATGACTGTCCATCAATGAGAGTCCAGTAAAACTCAGTTTTAGGTTTAGAAAAAGAAATTGACGCACATTGAAGCTCAGGATAGTCAAATCACGAAACTGTCTGTTGACATGTTACGAAAGCTTACATTTTGACTCGGAATTCATCAATGAAATATGCCATTTTTTAAAAAGTAATTAAAACTAAGAACCAAATCCCAGTAAATGTGATATTGACAAGACCTATGTATGTTATTCAAATCATTAAAAAATAGGATTTTGAATCATTTTGGAATTTTGGTTTTGAATCATTAAAAACTAGGATTTTGAATTTTGTTCTGATAACATGGAATTTTTATTTGTTTTGAGCAGGTTGAACGAGCAGGCCAGTGAGGAGATCCTGAAAGTAGAACAGAAGTACAACAAACTCCGCCAGCCGTTCTTTCAGAAGAGATCGGAACTGATCGCCAAAATCCCCAACTTTTGGGTCACCACATTTGTCAACCATCCACAAGGTCGGGACCTTGAGCTGCATGACCCGACGGACGGCCTCCTGTCTCAGTGGCCTTTATTCACTCCATTTGAAATTGTGTCTCATACAGTATCTGCCCTACTGGGGGAGGAGGATGAGGAGGCGCTTCACTACCTGAGCCGAGTGGAGGTTACAGAGTTTGAAGACATAAAGTCAGGTTACAGAATAGATTTTGTAAGTACACCCTGAAGTCGTTCTCACTCTTGCCACAAAATGGAGGCACCCTTAACACGGCGCACGCTTTTCTTGCAGTATTTCGACGAGAACCCATACTTCGAAAACAAAGTCCTTTCCAAAGAATTCCACCTGAACGAGAGCGGCGACCCGTCTTCAAAGTCGACGGAAATCAAATGGAAATCAGGAAAGGTAAGGCCCAAAATGTGGACACACAATATTTGTTTGTTGATTTCAATATTTGGCAGATAAATGGATTAATTAAAAAAATGTATTCTGAATAATAGGGATGTGCCAGGTATTGGGACAATACTGGCCCTATTTTTAAAGGAGGCGGTCGCTACTTAAGACAAAAAAATTGACATGAAGTCCTCCTTGGCAGTAGTTCATGCTAATCTGCCGCAATGTGATACGTGAAATACGTGATCGGTGAATCATGTGCGTCAGAAGGAAGGGTCTTTGTTCATAATTTTGTCATTGTAAACATCACTACTAAATAAAATAACTTGTTTTTGAGTCCCATAATGTTAACAATAAGTAAAATTTTACTTACAGGCAAAATGTTTGAATCTTTTGATGGTTTTAATTGTACAATAAAGAAAATTATTTTTGGGGGGGGGGGGTTGGTATGTTTAACTCATTCACTGCCAAGGACATATTTGTCTTTTCACAATCCAGCCATTCAATCCCAGAAATGTATTTATATTTTTTTCAAATTTTTCCAAACATTAGGGTAAAAGAGGGTCTGAAAACGTTTGACAGTGAATGAGTTAAGTCATTATCTTTGTCCCATGTTGTAATGAGTTTTAAAAAAAAAAGACTGTCAGTTTTACATGAGCTAATATCGGCCAATTAATCAATATAATTTGTAAGCAAATATTGGCTCAAGTTTTCTGGAACCTGTCGCATGTTTAAATGACATTTTTGTGTGCGTGTGTTTCTGGTAAGGACCTGACCAAGCGCTCCAGCCAGACGCAGAACAAAGCGGGCCGCAAGAGGCAACACGAAGAGCCCGAGAGCTTCTTCACCTGGTTCACCGACCACGCCGATGCCGGCGCCGACGAGCTGGGCGAGGTCATCAAGGACGACATCTGGCCCAACCCGCTGCAGTACTACCTGGTATGTGACACCCCACCCAAAAGAGGGGGGGGAACTCAGAAGTGAGTATTAAAGCGTTATCGTCGTCAGGTCCCTGACATGGATGACGAGGAAGGCGAAGGCGAGGAGGACGAAGAGGACGAGGAAGGCCTGGAGGACATCGACGAGGAGGGTGACGAGGACGGAGAAGACGACGACGATGACGACGGGGAAGACGGAGAGGTAGGTAGCGAGCGAGTCGTTTGATCTTGCCGCTTGTGTCGCTTGCGATGACTAATTTGTTGATTGTCCCACGCAGGACGACGAGGGTGAAGACGACTGAGAAGCCCGGCCGCGCCCTCCTCGCCTTTCTAGTCCCCATTTGCTTTATCAAGTCATGTTCGGGAGCAAAGGTTTATTTTTGCTGTTCATTTTTTGGTTTTGTCGTTGTTTTAAGTCCATGCGTGCGCTTCATTTTTGACATTCGGAAGCCTCCTCCTTCTCCTTCTTCACCCGCGGGTTCCGTTCTCTCTAAGAAAAAGCCGGCGGCACTTTTTATCCCCCAATTGTGAGTATCCGTACGTACACAACCCCCGGGGTTCATCTCTCCTTCTTGCTCTCTTGTTGAAGATATTGCATAATAATAAATAATAAAACAAAAAAAAATAGAATCTCGTAGAATTTGAAGACACTTCCCACAGATGTGCTCCTGTTTCCAGGTGTGGTGAGAAGCCATGGTGTAGTCACCTTAGCACTAGCAGACCTCATCATTATCTTTATTTTTGGAAGATTTTTTTTTCCCCCCAACAGCTCATTCCTTTCATGTTAAGAGGGAGGGGAGGCATGTTGGCTACTAGTATGGGGTGGGAGGGGGGTAAGTGGACTGAGGCGGGGGGGCAAGAGAGTGGTTATTTTGACACCATTTCTATGGGACTTTTTTTTTTGTTTGTTTTCATTGTATTGTTTTACAGATATCCATGGAATTTGAAATGACATTTTTAATAAAGAACAAAATGGGAAAAAAAAGCTTGTAAATTTTGGCCCCCCCAATGCTCACTTCATGGATATTGGAAAAAAAAAAAACATCCCGGCTTCACCTTCCTTTTTCCGCTAGGCGGTAGGGAAAGAAACTGTTTGAGGTGTAAACTTACTTTTTGATTCAATAATAAAATGTTCATGTGTATATACACGTGTGTGGGAGTGTTCAAACACAGTAGGTCAGCTACCGAAGGATTTGGGGGTGATGAGCAGGCTGGAGGCAAAGTCTTCTCTCAGCAGGCGCTCTACAATGAGAGCCAGGAAGGTCCCATCCGAAGACTCGAACGCAGACGGCGTGATGGTGGCAGGCCATGAGCTCGGCTGGAAGGCCCAACCTTGAACGACAAAACTGCTTAGGACACAGGTGTCAAACTCAAGGCCTGGCCCCAAATCCGGCCCGCGACATTTTATGTGGCCGGCGAAGGCAAATCATGTGTTGACTTTGAAATAGTCTTCACTGTTAACAAAACATGAGCTATTGCTAGCATTTGTTACCAAGCCCTCCTTTAAAATACATTAGAACAATAGTTCTACAAACTACTGGCTTCTTGTATCAAAACTAGTTAGCCATCAATTTGTTGTGTATATGTGATAAGGTGATCATACAATTATATGGGGTCACGGCCCTCAAGGGACACAAAAACGATGTGGCCCGCGACAAAAATGAGTTCAGGAACTCTGCAGGAAGAAACGCTGTTTGGTGCGCAGCAACTTCCTCACTGTTTTGACAGTTTCATTGAAACCCAAAATATAGAAAAATTTAAAAAGGGAGAATAGGTATTTTTTATTACAAAATTATGTGAAATTGTTTTTTTTAACAATGGTTTATGATGGAATTTGGGATGTTTTCCTGAAAACATTGCTTTGATTTTAAACTAAAACTTTACATGTTAATGGGACCGTTTTTTAATATGCAAATATATTTTCCTTTAAAATCGCCTTTTCATAACATTTCAAAATATTTTAAAAGAAAAAAGATTTCAAAAGCATTTATAATCATTATATATTGAAAATTTTCATTCAAAATTTAATATTTAAATATTCAGTTGATAGTGTACAGTAGTAAAGTTTTTTTAAAATTTTTATTTAACATTCTTTAGGTTATTCTTGGAGACCAAATGATTTTTTAATTTTGCGAAACGTGAACTAAAAAAAGCTTTGAGGAAAAAAAAAGTACAATAACTTTTTAAGCATTAAAATGACTATTTCCCCCCCCCCCCCCCTTTTTTTTTTTTAATGTGTTTTAATGAAACAGTTTGTTCGTTTCTATTTCCTTCCCAAAACGAGCAGCGGACGTAGAAATGGCCCCGACCCACCTAAGTGCGCCTTACACTGCGGGCATGAGGCCACAGTCCACGACAACCCCGGGAACCAGGAGAAGTGCCTCTCTGCCGGCCACCGCTTGTCCACGTCCGCCCTGCGGAAGGTGACCACTTCAAACTGGAGGCCGTGCGGGTTCTCGAACATTTGGACGTGCACTCGACGGCCCCCAGGCAATGTGTGGTTGCGGCCTGACAACGCCATGCGGCTGTGCACGGTGGTGATAGTGTCCGAGCAGTAGGCCAGCTCGTGGCCGCATGCGCGACACAGAATTAACGTGTCGGCGCTGGTCGTCTTCCCCGCCTCGGTGACGGCGGCACACGCGGCGGCGGGCCGGTACACGGCGGCCACAAGTAGAAACACACACGAAATTATTTCCGTTTTTTGTTTCATCTCGAAATGCGGAGGCCTCAGTGCGACGCAGTCACACGCGTATGGATACACCCGTCGCTCAGCCCCTAGCACTTATTGTTTTTAGCATTGACAACCACATTTCCGAAGCAATTAACCACCCCAAAAACGTTTTTAATCTATTTAAAATTGTGTGTTTGGACGGCACACGTTATGTATGTACACATTTACAAATCATCTCTACCGATAAACGATACCATATTGTGGACTTTGAGCGATTATTTTTACGATGCTTTTATGCTAGATCATACCCGGAAAGACAACATTTCCGTCTTCCCCCCCAAAAAATCTTTATTTAATATCAACGTTAACAATTATTGCACTCAACATAATAGGAAAACATAACAATCGAAACTATAAATAACCATAAACAAAATAGAAGCATGCCGCGGGTCTCGAGTAAAAAGTAACACCAAAAACACTGCGTACTGAGCAACTGAACATGACGTTATGATTTGACGCTAGTGCCACTTCCGGTGTTAATCACGCGCGCTTATTTAAACCACAATAATGAATTGATATGTAAATAACTACAATTCATCCCATTTTTTTTTATTTTAAATTTTCAACTGGATGTGTTTTAAACGTTAGCCGTCGCTGAATGTAGAGTAACTACGGGCAACAGCGATCAAAAACGCACCTCCACCAATCACAAGCCTGATTCTTGAAATCAACCAATCAAAGTGCACATATGTTTTGCGCACGACCAATCAGGAGGCGTTGGTTTGTCGCTCCAAACACTGGTTTGCTTGATGGAAGAGTTTGCTCGTAGTTGTGTCACTTTTACGTTTGAAAAAAAGACTTAACTAGTCGGATAATGATGCTTTTTTTATTCAGAAAATAATCTGGGAGGTTGTTTCTTTTGCTAATACGCGTAATGAGGTTGGGTTTGACATCGGGGAAGAATGAGAACGAGACATTCTCCTCCTCCGGTTCCCGTTCACGTCCACGTAGTGGAGAGCACACCCGTGCATGTTCACATGAGAAGGAGCCCCAGCAGGACCCCACAGGTGAACAGAAATACAAATACATCTCATTTTATTATACATGTCTTTTTCCTTACTACGCAAAGAAGTTACAATGATGTAGATGTACAGTTTATGCACAGAGACCATGTAGTTAGTCATGTTGTCAACTCTGGTGGATTAGTCTTGTAGTCTAGGCAAAACTAGACTAAATATGCAGGCGAACATGTTATTCGTAGATTAGACGATGCTAGAATGCTAGATTAGACTGGTTGACTCTTACTACATTTAGTCTCTGTTAGACTTGACTGTTACTGTATTACACTAGATTAGTACTGTGGTAGATTATGGCGGAATCAACTATTACTGTATTAGACTTGAAGGTTACTGTACTAGACTATCCTAGAATCGACAGTTACTGTCCTGAACTATGGTTGTATTTGTTGTTGTGCAGGAGAGGATTAGAGATACTCAGGCGAGAGGGGATCGTGGGAGATCTACCGGTCGAGCGCCTTGGATTCCTCCCGGAATCTCGTCTTGTAGACGAGATCAGGTCTCTCTTTCACGTTGTTTGAACATCGGCTTATTTAATGATGTATGTCTTATTTGTCTTGTGTTTTTATATGTTCTGGGTTCAGAGAAGCCGAGTACAGTCAGAGAACGTCCAGCGGGAAAGTGACGAGCAGGACGATGACACCATGACGCTGAGGAAGAACCTCAGTCTGCTGCTCAAAGAGCAAGAAAACAGCCAGCGTTCAAACAAGTAACACTCAATTAGTGCTGAACGATTTTTTAGGAAAAAATTATATTGCGATTTCGATTCGATTTGCGATTTTCTTGAACTCGAGCTTCAGTGCAATAGTCACAGTGCACACTACAGTAACATTTACAAACATGACACAAAATGCCAATATACCATTAAAAACATGAACAACTATTACTCTAATAATGCAAGGACACCAAAGAGATTTTGTGAGGGTGGCAGTAGGCTTTTGAACTTTTTAAAAATGGTTCAAATAAGGCAAGACCTACCTTACGACTTGCCGTCAAGTATAAATATGCATTTATGTGTAACTGTGTATATGAAAATACATTTTTTAACCCAAAAATGTTTTACATTTTGTACTAATGTGCATGTTTTTTGTACATAAATGTAACATTTATATGTCAATATTTTTCCTATGTTTTTTGCGAGAGAGTTAACTGCTTCAAACAGAGACTGAGGCCTTAGCGATTATGGCCTGAAATTCATATCATGGTATTAATTTAATCTTTTGGTCCTAACAGTAATGATGTGTAAAAATCATAATGAGAATATTTGTGATTGGGCTATTTAAAGATACATATTTCCTGTTGAAAAGGGTCAGAAAAAACTGTTCATTCAAACTTTGCATTTTTCATGTAAACATGTCTGCTGTTTTCGTTTATGTAATGAAATCTATTTAACAAAAAACATTGTCCCTTAGCAAAGCTAAAATGATATAATTCTGAGACTTATTATTACGTAGATCTCAAAACTCTCTGGGGCAAAATAGTGCAATAACATTGATGATATTCTAAATATTAAATATTCGTTTGACATGGAGCTCGTCCTCATGCCTAATGTCAGCCGTTTGCCTGTTCCGGTGTTGGAGCGTCTGCTAAATTGCTAATGCAGCCGTCGCCTTAATTTTTGTCTATATACGTATTGATTGTAATACACATTTTCTGTTCATAGCTGCTGGCTCTCCGCTCTAATGCGGTTCCAGCCAGACATTTTTGAAAAGTCTACTTTACACCTAAGCACTTAATTTGGGGCTTTTCCAACTCTGCATTTCACTTTAGCGATTAGTACGCTTAGCGACTCCTTGTTTGCCTCCTCGGTGAAATCGCAACTTGTCAGTGGGGTCGTTTATTCGTCACCACGGAGGAGAGGATCTGCAGCACGCAGCTCGTTGCTGCTGCTTTGCACGGACTTACGTATAATATAAATAAAGTCAGTGCTATTGAAGTTTGCAGTCTGAATCGCTGACGGAAGTCCGTTGAAAATCAGAGGCGCACCGGCCTATAGGCGGGTACTATTTTTTTCCCCCTCGAAAAAAATGACAGACGATGGAAGGGTGCCCACACTGCAGACAGATGGCGAAGAGCGGACGCTTAATTTTTAGTAAAATGCCCAGCTCTGCCATTACGTATTATACATTATACTAGACTTGAATATGCTAGGCTATTTAAAGCGGAAGTCAACCCAAACATATTTTTTTCAAGAATAAGTTCCCAGCAGGCCCACTAATTGAAACACGGCATTCTGATTAATTTTACGCTTGTGGAATATGAGTTAAGCAGCAAAATGCACTCGTTTTTAGCCATGACTGGAGGCGGCCATTTTGTCTTCTGTCGACTGAAAATTACATCACAACTGCTCACAACAACCAATCACGGCTGACCTGTTTTCTGAATCTGAGCCGTGATTGGTCGTTGTGAGCAGTTGTGATGTCATTTTCAGTCGACAGAAGACAAAATGGCCGCCCCCAGCGATGGCTGAAAACGAGTGGATTAACACTTATTCCACAAACGCAATATTTATCAGAATTCCCTGTTTCAACTAGTGGGCTTGCATAGAACATAGTCTTGGAAAAAAAATGTTTGCGTTGACTTCCCTTATAAGTACTTTACTTGAATATGATAGGCTCGTAGACTATACTATACTACTACTGTATGAGGCTGGACTTTTACTATGATAGTGTAAATATTATGTTAGACTACACTGGGTCTATACTAGAAGTCTCCTAGCTCTGAACAAGTTTTGTATGAATGTCAGAGGACAGGTCCCGCCCTCAGAGACGGAGGTCCTGCTGCGGGCCCTGGTGGAGGCGGAGGTGGATGGCGTGGCGGTGGCCAACCAATTGACCTCCTTCAAGGAAACCCTGGATGGCCTGGCTAAAGTAATTTGTTGTCCAAGCAGTAGACCCTTTCACCTTGATGTCACATGTACTTCCAGGTGGCAAAACTCCGTTTGTACCACTAGTAAACAAACCCTTCTATGGCATTTGACCAAGGGAGAATGATAGAGAATGCGAGAATACAGGATAAACATCTTGAATGATGATGTTAGTCTTCTTCTCTACCACACTAGTTAGATTGTGTGAATTGTCAGTTGTAAATAAGATCCTATGTGAGGTAAATTGCCTTGAAGCGACATATAATACCGGCTATAATTTAAATTTCAATGGGTAAGTAGTTGCTGACTTTCTCCTAGGGCTGAACGATTATGGAAAATAATCTAAATGCATTTTTTTCCCCCAAATAAGTCGATTGTGATATGAGTTGCGATTTTTTTTTCAAGGTACTTTCCAATATATTTTGCAACAATTAATCTTTATTACAACAAACAATATCAGATCTGTAATGCATTATAGAATACAGAGGTAAAGACAAAGGAAGCATTAATTCATATGAAAGACAGTTTATCTACTACAATTAGAGGTATTTAGTTACTAAATACCTCTATTTTGATGTGCAGTTTGGCAAGCGTTTACCACGGCAACATAATTCTGCCACACGTGTAAGCATAAGTATATACTATACTGATACTATATTGTAAAGGCACAAACTCAAGTGCAGATTACAACAATAATGTAAACAAATCTGTAGTTTTGCCACATCCTACCTATCACTTTGTTTCATGAGACATGATGTAAATGCGGACTGCTCTTCTTAATTACTCAACTTCTTATATAGAACAATAAACAATAATCCAGTGGCCCTACCACTCCCTACACATCACTTCATTTCATGAAACATGATACATAAATGTGGACTGCACTTGTTAATCACTCACTCAACTTATCATATAGACGGTTCAATAAATAAAACATACTATATGTGTGAAAAATTAAAGCTTACCTGATCTCCATGTAGTAACATCACACACGCCACCCGGTAGGAAATGTAAGATAATGGATCAAGCATGCTGTAGCTGCGGCAGCGTTAGCTTAGCATTCGGTGAATCACCCCCCTGCTATCAAAAGGAGTAATGACCATTTAAACCACAGCCTTCGTGATTACATAATTTTTCTCAGATCGCGATTATATTGCAAATGCAATTAATCGTTCAGCCCTACTTTCTGCCACCCGGAAGTATCTTGGCCCCTACTGTTGACAAACATGGAAAGGTCTATATACGGTCATGGCGGTGGACACTAACAAGATGGAGCTGTACTCCGCAGGACAAGCGTCCGTCCAAGCCCCAGACGTCCGCACTCACACGGCAGCGGCAGCTTCTCCTGGAGAAGATGGAGATCTTTGACAACACCAACCACAGCCTCAGGGACCTCCTCAGAGACTGGAATCATCACCAGGTACAATCAGAGCTTTCAAGGCGTAACGGTCGAGACCGGTAGTGGGCAATTCCACTCCTCGAGGGCCAGTGTCCTGTTTTCCATCTCCCCCTGCTGCAACACACCTGATTCAAATGACCATATAATCAGCAAGGTCTGCAGAAGATAAATAACAATCCTGATCATTTGAATCAGGTGAGTTGCAGCAGGGTGACATAGAAAACATGCAGGATACCGGCCCTCGACGACCGTAATTGCCCACCCCCTGGCGGCTAGTTTAGACTATGCTAGAATAGTCTATGCTAAACCGTTACTATTACTAGACCAGACTATTACTAAACTATACTGGGCTATGTAAGACCATACTTTTTAGTATGGTAGAGTGGCAGACACGATTATTACTATACTGCACTAGATTATGCTAGACTGGTCTATTAGTAGACTAGACTATGTCATCGTCGACTACTATAGTTTAATATACTACACTAGATAGACTAGACTGACTACTGGAATAAGCTATACTATATGATTCCTATACTATATTGGGCTCTGAAAGACCAAACTATTATGACATTAGACTATACTGTGCTTGACTATTTATTACTTTACTAGAATGTGACTATTTTTGGACTATGCTCGAATGCTAGACAAGGGTTTTACTAGCCAAGACTATTTCAGCCCGTACTAGACTATACACCGTTTGGAGGTCTCGGGGATCACCCAGAATGCACTGCCTGCGTCCATTTTGGATGACATGCTCCGCTACCGCTTCATTTGTTATTGTTCAGTGAAGCAAGAAGGCCATGCCTAGCCTACTACGTCTGCTGTTGTTGGCTGTGCAAATCCACGGGGTAAAGGTGGAAAGGGATTCTACAGACTCCCGAAAGTGATCATAAGTCAAGGATTTCATGCCCAAAAAACAAGTCAACGACGAACACGACTGTGGCTGGCTGCAATAAACAGAGCCAACCTATCAAACTGCGACTATGTTAGAATTTGCTCGGATCATTTTGTCACAGGTAAAAATATTCTCTGCTGAAATCACTTGTTGTTCTATTCTTCAACGGTAGTATTTTTATCTCATTAGTTAGACTACCCAGCTAAAAAGAACCCCCCAAAAAACCTCTGACTGTCCTGTAGTGTGTTCATGTTGGTCTTGCTCGTTGCCCTGCGAGTAGCAGATGAGACTAACGCCAAAACAAAAAAAAAACACAACCATGCCCGTTTATGCTATTTTTTTTTAAGATGGGTATCCCATTTCAAAATGATCTAACTACAAGAATATGTTCAACCAGACTACTATTATGGTAGACTAGACTATTATTAGACTACACCAGGGGTGTCCAACCTGGTCCTCGAGGGGCCCTATCCATCTTGTTTTAGATGTCTCCCTCCTCCAACACACCTGATTCAAATGATCAGGATCGTTATCAGGCTCCTCAGAGCTCGCTGATGATTTGATTATTTGAATCAGGTGTGCCCGAGGAGGGAGACATTTAAAAGCTGCTGGACAGGGGCCCTCGATGACCGGAGTTGGACACCCCTGGACTATACTATGCTACCCTGTAGCAGACTAGTCTATGGTAGACTAGCCTATTGCAAACAAGACTGTGTGTCAAGACTATTACTATGCTGGACAAGGCAAAAGAAGATGATTACCATATTAACCTATACTATACTATTTCCAGGCATGACTAGACTATGCTAGACTAGACAATAAAAGGCTATTATGACACTAGACTCTGCTAGACTATTACCGTACTATGTTACAGTATTCTCGACCAGACTATGCTAGCCTATTGCTATACAATACTAAACTATGACTGTCGCTCACTCAGCCGTTACTGTACTAGACTACACTATGCTTGACTGGACTAGTACTAGTCCAGTACTACTGTAGGTGTTCTTTCTCCTTTCAGCAGAGGGAAGCAGAGAGACACTCTGAGGAGAACGAAGCCTTCAGGAGGAGGCTGGCCGACGTTGAGACTGAGAATATAGTGAGGATCTTAACCATCACTATAACCATAACAGAATCCCAACCATGACCCTAATCACAATTTGAGCCGTCAATTAACCATCACCACCACAACCACCATGAGCACAACTGTGACTATCATCTTGTTGTATGGAACGTTTTAATTGAATAGCTGCTTTGATGTTTTTGTGTCCTCCAGAGACTTGTGTCCAAACTGTGCAGCAAGGAGAAAGAAGCTTCCCAGCTCACAGAGTCTTTGATATTTGAGAAGGTCTAGAAATAATTATAAAACACCTTTCCTAACATCTACAGTATATAAACATGTTACAGTATAGGATTTCTCTAGTCCTTTTTAGACAGGACTACTGTATTACTATAGTAGACTATATTCGACTAGACAATTATTAGAGTAGAATACTCGATTACTAAGCTATGCAAGACTAGACTATTACTATGTTATTACTACTATATAACTATTACTGCTAAGATTATTGCTAGAGTAGACTATGGACTAGATGACGCAATCGCCTGAAATATTGTCAGACTAGACTAACCTATTAATATGCTCGACTACACTATTACTATCTTAGAATACCACATTACTAGACTATGCTAGACTAGACTATTGATATATTAGACATTCCAGTACTATAATTACTATAATTATACTAGGCTAGACTATGATAGACTAGACCAGGGCTGTCACACTCATTCTCGTCGCGGGCCACATTGTAGTTAGTTTCCCTCGGAGGGCCGTTATGACTGTGAAACCATATCAATGTTTAATCACCTCCTCATATTATTACATAAACATTACATAACAAATTGGATAACTACTTTTGAAATCAAATCAGAAGTCTAGAGTAATAGCTTTTTAACTTTTGTTCAAGTTACTGTAATAACGTGACAAGAAAATGCTTGTAATATTTCAATGTTAGTTTTTTTTACATATGGCAATTTGAAATTTTGGTCCAGATTTGAGCAAACAACATGGAAGCTGACATGCTTGATTTGTTTTCACAGGCCACGCCATGGAGCGGGCCAGATCTGACTCCCGGGCCTTTAGTTTGACACCCGTGGACTCGACTATTACTATCAAATGCTCTGCTAGACCATACAGGACTGGAATAGTGTGGTAGAAGATCAACCATATAAGACTTGACTATTCCATGCTTGTCTAAACTCGACTAGACAATTTTTTTCCTGTCGTAGATTAGATGAGGACAGCTGGTCTATGTTACACTAGAGTTGTACTACACATGTTACAAACACGTTATAAACAAGTAATAAGTGTTGAAGCCCACATGTTCATCTCTCTGTCTTCCATGTCAGGACCACGCCAAGACCACGGAGGAGCTGTCCAGGATACTGGCGTCTACTCGGGACCATTTGGAGTCTCAGCTCAGTCGAGTACAAGCGGAAAAAGTCGCAATGGCCGCTCAGCTGCAGGTCCGCTTTCAAATTAAAGTGCGGTACCAGACTATGTAACACAAGAGTTGATGAGATGAGACTCTTGTACGCCATCCAAGACTATGCTATCCATTGTACCATTAAACTAGACTAAATTGTGACGGACTGGGTTTTATTAAACCAGGCAATGGTAGGCTATAGCTTTAGCTCTAATATAAATCTGGGATAGACAAGACTAGACTAGAATGGGCTATGCTTTCAAATGATAGCTGAAACAAAACTATGATATGCTAAGATTTTACCACAAAGTACATGAGAGTATTACTAGATTAGATTATGATGTACAATTGCTAGACTAGCCTATACTAGACTAAATTATTACTATGATACGCCGCAATAATACCATATTATGATAGATTAGACAATGCAGGACTAGACTATGCTACCCTTGACATTTACTGTACTAGACTAGGCTAGACTACACAAGTATACCATACTCAACTTTTGGAACTTCATTTGGAGAGAGAAGCCAACCAAAACAAGTGGGCAGCAACGTATTTCAGATCAGAATCAGTAGCAGCCATCAATCATTGAAGAGCGGCTTGAGGTGAGGAGAAGGGTAGAGGTGCCCCTCTTTGTTCTCAGAGAGAGAGACCTATACCTACGCCCTGATGGTAAACAGGACGTAGTGAGAATGCAGGATGTGTGAGCTGTCAGTTGATATTCGGGTGCCTTAATAAAGCTACACTATTCCCAATTTGACTATCCTACCCTGTCCTAGACTATGACAAAGTAGACTATAGTAGACTAGTCTATCATATACTAACCCACTCCTGTCTAAATCAGCGTCTGCAGCAGACTTACGAGCAACAACGGGAAAACGATGACGAGGCGGCCCTGGCGCTGCTTACCCAGCATGCCGAGCGGGCCGAGGAAGCATCCAGACAAATGGGAGCCAGACTGCAGGAGAAGGTACACAAAACCCACAAATCCTACCCTAACACTCGACTAGGACAAACTATCCTAGCCTATGTCAGTACAGACACGCTGTATCATACGCTGTTCCAGAGCTAGGAATTTTATTAACATTTTCCGGTCCGTTTATCACTTTCTGCCTCCAGCCGGGGTACCCTTCCGTCGTCCGTTTAGCCGCTGTTTTGTCCGGCCGGACCAAATATTAATCGCCTATAGGCCGGTCCGACTATCATTTTGAACGGGTTGGACTGACATACTGGTCCGTCACTCTGACGGAATGCCCACCTCTGCTAATCAAGACCATGCTAGAGAACTATCTTACTGTACTAGACTATTAAAAGACTAGACTATACTGGTCAACTATGCTAGACTGCGTCTAGAGACTATTCTAGACTAGTACTATTCTAGACTCTTACTATACTAGACTGTGCTAGGTGACAGTATTACTGGACTATTCAAGGAAACAGTATTACTAGACTAGACTATTACTAGACTAGGCTATGGTAGACTAGAGGCTGCCGGAGAAGGTAATTAGAATCACCCAGGAAAATCTATTGTTTTTGAAGGAGTCCCAGCTGGCTCAGGCGTTGTCCACGTGTAGCGAGTTGCGTCTGCGCATCTCCAAGGAAGCCACGGCCAGAAGTCAGCTGGAAGACAACGTCGCAGCCCTCAAATTGTGAGTACACGCAGACGCAGTGCCATACCATGCCAGGCCATTTACTAGAGTAGGATGTGCTGTGCTTGGATGCTACAGTTCAACGTCAGACTCAACAAGAATAGACTGTCCTTTTCTGTAAATTAGACAGGACAGATTGTGCTAGTTTCGATTTTTACTATAATAGCCTGCACTGCGCCAAGCTTGACTAGACCGAACTGGAATAGGTTATGGTTTGATCTGCAAAACTATGCTTGACTAGTCTATTCCTATTTTATGCTTGCGTTGAATAGACTATGGTGGGCTACACGATGCTAGACTATATCGGATTGTGATAGACTCTCCAGTGCTGTCAGACATTAAAATATGAAAACTAGACAATGCTAGACTTGACTATTACTACACTAGACTATGCTGGGCTACACTATTATGCTAGACGAATCCATGCTATCCTATATAGGAGTAGACATTCTTTTACCCCGTAAAAATGACATGCTAGACTATGTGAGGCTAGACTATTGCCATACTAGACTATGCTAGACTAGACAGTCTTTTCCCTTCTCCCAGGCAGGTGAGCGAATGGAATGCTCAGCATCATGTGGCCGACGAGCGAAGTCGCGGCGAGAGGGAGGAGCTCCGAGACCAGCTCCACCGTCTGAGTGCCCAGAACACCGCCATGGCGCTAGATAAACAGTCCTTGCAGGTATGGGACATCAAAGCAAATCGTAGCAGCCCCCCCCACAGGTGACCATTAAGGGTTGGGTTTTGGTTCAGGCTCAGGTGACCTCCAGTGAGGAGAAGCTGCGAGTCGCTCAAGAGGAAACACGACAGCTCAGAGCCTCGTACAAAAAACAGGAATTTGTGTTGGACAAATACAAGAGGAAGGTATGCTACATAGATCTGTGGATCTAGGATTCACAAGCAGGGGCAGGAATACTAGCATGTTCTGTGCACACAAAAAAAATGTAAAGTGCGCTATAAATTAAATGTGTTATTATTATTACACAACCAGTTCAGGGTGTCCCCCGCCTACTGCCCAAAGACAGCTGGGATAGGCTCCAGCACGCCCCGCGACCCTTGTGAGGAGAAGCGGTACAGATAATGGATGGATTATTATTACAAGTTAGCATGCTAACGTAACATAATGGGTGTATTAGTGCTTCTGATGTAGAATGGACTAGACCAGGGTAGGAAATATCCTGCCTGTTTTCCATCTGTCCCTGCTGCAACACACCTGATTCAAATGATCATATAATCAGCAAGGTCTGCAGAAGCTGGATAACGATCCTGATCATTTGAATCAGGTGGGTTGCACCAGGGTGACATAGAAAACATGCAGGATACTGGCCTTTGAGGGCTGGAATTGCCCACCCCTGGACTAGACTATCCTAAACTGTACTAGAGTAGTCTGGTCTAAACCACGACTAGTAGAACCAGCCTATGATAACCTAACCCATCCAAGATTGGACTGGAGATGACAAACTAGTCCACATTAGACTAAATTAGATTAGACCATGGTATTCAAGTTGGTCTAGGACTAGAATAAACTATACTTTGCGGGACGAGACAATACTATCCCATCCTTCCCAAGGCTTGTGTAGACTGTCTTAATCTTGATTTGACCATGGCACAGTACATTATACTATCCTATGACAAAGTAGACAAGAAACTGGACCAGAGCACACCAGATGGACCAAACTGGACTAGACCATCTTAACCGGACCAAAGCATAGCATATGAACCAAACTGGATACGATATTGGTCAGGCTCAGCAGGCGGACCTGCAGTGTGAGGAGCAGCGTCTGAAGGTGAGCGAGGCCCAGCTGGAGGCTCGGGAGGCTTTGGCAGCACAGGAACGGGAGCAGGAGCAGCTGAAGAAGGAGCTGCTGCGCCTGCGCCAGCTGGAAACGCTTCCCGAGCGCCTGCGCAGAAGCGAGCAGCAGCTGGCGGAGGCACAGCAGCAAGCCGAGGCTCACCAGAGGAGGAACCTCGAGCACAACGGCGCCCTTGCTGATGTCAGACACAAGGTAACGAAAGGATGTTCTACATCACTGGATGGTCTAAGTCTTTATGTGGGTGTCTTCAATCTTTGTATTTTCTGGGTGTTTTTGTTTTTTCCTTTGTGTCCTCGAGTTCTTTTTAACTGTTTAGATTTTCTTCGGTTGCCCTAGATGTTTCTGTGTATGTTGTAGCCCTTTCTTTGGAGTCAAAAATCTTTCTTAGGATGTGCTAGCGTGCTCTTTGGATAACTCAGTTGTTGTTTTTTTGTGATGATAGATTATTGGGTGTTCTAGACTTTCTTTTGATGGTTCAGGTCTTTGGATGGTTTTGATTTTTGGATGTCCTAGACTTTGGATGTAAAACTTTTGATGTCCAAGGTCTTTGGTTGTGCTAGAGACCTGGATATTTTCATGTTCATGCTTTCGATGCCTCAGATGTTTCTGTGTCAAGACTTTGGATGTAAGACACTGGATGTACGAGGTATTTTTGATGTCTTAGATCTTGGGATGTTGTACTTTTTGGAAGCCCTATACCTTTGGACGTCCTAGGTATTTGGATTAGCTAGCATGTACTAATGCTTGGGGTGTCTAGACTTTTGAAGTCCTAGAATTTTTTACATTGTAATTTTTTTGGAAGCTGTAGGTCTGTGGACTAGATCATTGGTTAGATCTTTCTTTGTATTCTTTAAAGGGACAATGTGTGGAATGTTTAGATTTTTCAACGATCATTCATTTTTAAAACCCACTATTCATTTAAACAATTTGCAAAAAAAATATGCACTATCACTTCAACGTAATTATTTTTAGGTGAAGTACTCTCTAATTATATTACACAGGGCGCGCCTCCCCTACAGGAAGCTGCCATATTTCGCTGACATTTTTGTGTCCGCATCCGGATACTTGAAAGGAGACAAACTTAGCGAACGTAGTTCCTTCCTAAGCATCATGACTACAGCATGTGTAACCAATGCAATGCACTTACTTCATCACTTGAGGGAAGTCGTTTGTGATGACATTTTTCTTGCACCTCTGCTGAAGAAACTGTTGGGCGGCTTGCAACGTGTGGTCTCGGAGGCACTGCTTCAAAATGCACGCGCTTCCATCTTAGGTCTTTGTATTCTATAAGTAGGCCACTAGAGGGCCTTGAATTCTACACATTGTCCTTTTAAGATAGAGTTTTCAATGTTCTTGTTTTTTTTGTTGTTTTTTTTGCTTTTTTTTAAATTACAGATTTGGGGACTTTGTCGGTCTTACATTGGATATTGTAGCGCTTTGGCTGTTGTACACTAATTATCATAGAGATCTGGATGTACTAGTCCTAGTCTGGTTAGTACTTTTGATCCTATAGTACTTTGGCCATTTTAGATCTTTGGATGTCTAATCTAGATCTTTGGATGTTCTTGACTTTTTTTAATGTAGATTTTTGGATGACGTACACAGATTTTGTTATTAATCTTTGATGCTTTTCAGGTGGAACAACAAGGTTCTCAGCTGGAGGTGTACCAGCGTAGGAACATGCTGCTGCAGGAGGAGAATAACGTCCTCAAAGAGAAGATACATAACCTGGAAAGGTAACAGCAACTTTCTGCTGCCATTTCCTGTCACCATCTTATACCTTTTAGGTCCTTTAAGTGTCTTCTGTCTTACTACATTTACTTCTCTGGATCCTCCCATCGTTTCCTTTCAGATACGTGACTGTTTACTACTTGGGTCACACGTCTTACAATAAGGACACTTAGTGTGTCAGTGACGGCTTTCTTTCTGCTTGAAAAAAATAATAAACAACAGCTATGTTAGCGAGATAGCATTAGATAAGAAAGAAAAGAAAAAATGGATTTGAAAAACTTAAAGACAAAGCTATGTTAGAAATAAATAAATACTGTATATTTTAAAAACTTTTTATGTTAACGTTTGTTGGACGTTTCTAGTTGTTCAAAAATATAACATAATAGCTACATTGGCTTGGGTTGGGAATAAAATGTAAATTGCTACGCTAGCTATTGTTGGGGAAAAACTTGCATAAATTAAAAATGGTAGCTCTGCTTGTTAGGGCTAGGTAAAATGTCAAATAGTGAAAACATAAAACCAAAGCTGTTAATGTCTGTTTTTAATAAATAAAAAACAATACAGCTGTTATTGTATGTTTTTTAATCAAAATAAAATATGTTGCCATGGTTCAGAAAAAAATGTTAAATAGAATGTTGTTAGGGCTTGAAAAATATCGAATATAAAAAAAACTTTCAAAGCTATTTATGTTCATACTAGATTTTGAAAAATTTGAAAATAATTTTAGTTAATTAATTATATTAATTAAACATATAATAAATACTGTAGCTGTTGTTCAGGAAAATAAAACATGATAACTTTGTGTAATAGTTTGTGTAAAAACGTTTTTTTAAAACAAAAAATACAATAGCTACATTAGCAAGTTTGTGATTTTTTTTAAAAGTAAATATACATTAAAAATAGTAAGGCTCTTAAATTAAGAAAAATGTCAAATGACTGTTAGTTGTGGTCAAAGGGATTAGAACAAAAAAATACTACTGTACATTTTAAATAGAGATGATAGCTGGTCAAGATTGGCAGAAATTTCAACAAAATGGCTATGTTACCGGGAGGACAGAATAAGCACAAATTTTGTAAAATAATTTCAATTAGGTTCCGGAAAAAAAAATTGCTAGTCTGTTCCTAACTACCGTACAGTGTGGGAAACAAATATTTATAAAAAATGAAAAAAAATAACATGTATGCGTGTGTCCCTGAAGGAAGCTGGAGTCCATGCGCGTGGAGAACAAGGAGATGTGCGAGGCGCTCACCCTGAAGGAGGTGAGCGTGCTAAGCGTGGGCCAGCAGCTGGAACAGAAAAGCCGCGAGAACGCCGTCCTGTCCCAGCAGCTGCAGCAAACCCTGGACGACGCCCAGCAGCAGGCCCGCCAAAGCGTGGAGAGAGTCCTGGACAAGGAGCGCAGGTCACAGTCCAAAGCCCTGGACCTGCAGGAACAGCTGAGTCGGGCTGAGGCCCAGCTCAGTCAGCTGCATCGCAGCAAGGAGGAGGTGACTGTGCGCCTCGCGTCTCGCGACCTCCTGCCTGAGTTATCCAGGTCGTTGCGGTGATGGTTGTGAAAATAGTTGGCGAGGTTGTCAAGGTCATTGTCCATGTAGTTGTCAAGGTAGGTAAAGGTAATTATAAAAGTCACTTGTCAAGCTAGTTGTTATGATAGCTGTTTAGTTGGTTTGGGTAGTTGTCAAGATGTTTTTTAAAATAGTTGTCGAGGTAGTTAAGGGAGTTACCAAGTTGTTTTTCAATGTTTAGGATTGTTGTCATGGTGTTTAGGGTAGTTGTCAAAATAGCAGTTAAGATAGTTGTTGAAGTGTTAAGGTAGTTCTAAAGGAAGTTTGGGTAGTTGTCTTTATAGTTGTCAAAATAACTGTCAAGATAGTTAAGATGGTTGAGGTATTTAGGTCGTTGCCAGGATAGTTGTTAAAATAGAGGTCAAGGTAGTTGTTAGGGTAGTTAAAATACTACCATGGTACTCATTACGGTAGTCGTCCAAGCAGTCGTCATGGTAGTCCTCAGGTTGTTGTGACAATAGTTGTCAAGATGATTGAAGTACTTGTTAACGTAGTTGCCAAGGTAGTTGTAAAGGGAATTGAGTTGGTTGTGAAAACAGCTGTTTAGGTAGGGTAGTTGTCAAGATTGTGTTATCTAGTTAGTCGTCAATATAGTTAAGATAGTGGTCAAGATAGTTATCAAGTTGTTGAGTAGTTAAGGTAGCTGTCAAGATAGTTGAGGTATTCAGGAATTTGTTGAGATCATTAGTAAGATAGCTGTTAAGCTAGTTGCATTAGGTTGTTGAGGTAATTAAGATTAGATATCAAGGTAGTTATTGATGTTGTTGCCAAGGTGGTTAAGGTAGTGGTTGAGGTAGTTAAACTAGTTGTCATGATATTTCTTGAGGTAATTGTCATGGTAGTTAGTTGTTAAGATTGTTGTGGAGATCGAGCACCCTGGAGGCGGAACTCAAGTCAGGTTCTGGTTGGGAGGGTATCCACTTGTGATATGTTCCCTTTCTGCAGATGGAGCGTCGCTTCCAGAACCAGCTGAAGAACCTGAAGGAGCGGCTGGATCAGTCGGACCAGACCAACCGCAGCCTGCAGAACTACGTGCGCTTCCTCAAGACCTCCTACGGGAACGTCTTTGGCGAGCTTTTTGTCCCCAGCTGACGAAAAGAGCCCACAAACTCTTACCTGTCTTCTCTGTTTTGCTTGGAATCGCAAATAAACGTGTCCATGTGCCACGCAATTTCAGTGGGTATGATTTCCATCCTAACATTTATAGTTGATGCACATTGTTTCTGATTGGATGGAGGAGCTCATTTGAAGAAAATCACAGGACCAATCAGAGGTGAGTTTGTAATGTTATTTCAATAAGAGAAAATGTTTTGTTACTGTTAGAAAAAAATATCAAATTCTTTGGGAAAAAACAGCTACACTGGATAAAAAAAAAGCTAGAATATTAAAACAAACTATGGGTTAGAATTTTTTTAAATAAGAATACAAAAATTACAATAGCAACAGTACTGTAAATTGAAGTTAGGGTTAGAAAAGTTGGCAAGGTTAGGCTTAGCAAAAATATGGAACATTAAAAACAGATCAAGATAGCTATTAGATGGACAGTTAGAAAAATCGCATTATCTAATGTACTAAAAAAATAATTGAAACAGTGCAGTTTGTTGTATAAAATACATATTCGAAATGAAATTTCATTTACAGGTAAGTTTTTAAAGCTCATTTAAAATGAAAAAAAGTTTTTAACATGTAACATTGAATACAAACACAAGACACCACATTCTTGTCTTTAATGAAGATTTTTACAAGTACATACTGTATTTGAATCCTGCATTTCAAGCACATTTGATTGCATTTTTAAACATTTTTATTTCTCTTTACTTTCAGGCAAACACCAACTGGAGAGCGGCTTCCAATGGCAGCGCCACCATCCTGCATCCCGGAAGCTTAACACAATAAGTTAACGAACACTTCTTCTCTTTTTATTCTGACTCGTTAAGGAATACATTAACCGTACAAATCCGCCGAATATTGCCCATGATTGCAATATTCCAGGGAAAAACGGAAAGCTTACATGAGTGTCCATAAGTCTCCATGTCCTCTACAAAGCAGTTTTGCTGTCTTTTGGCGAACAACGGGGTTACCGTGACGACTGTGAGAATCTACCGTGGTTGCGCGTGGCTGCCTCCATGCGCCGGTACCACGGGTTCACTTTGGTGTTGGCCATCATGTCGTCAAAGGCATCCAGGCCCTCCATCACACGGAGGACGCCAAACACAGCCTGCCGGGGACGAGCAAGCGCCAAAACTACAGTGAGATTTTATTTTTTTTTAAACAATCGTTTTTTTAATGGGTTTTGACATTATGCAGACCCCCAAATGCTGCGATATAGCATAACAGGTGCAAAAATTAATTGACAACTAAAATTGATCAATGAACAACTATTTTGATCCATTTAATGAATCGTTTGAAGACACTAACTTAAAATTAGGCCTGCAACTGACAATTCTTTTTTTATTCATTTGTCGATTTTTTTTTTTTTTTTTGTATAAATTAATGACTCAGATTAGAAAAATACAATAATTTCCGTCCCGTTATTCAAAAACAGGGCATTAGTAGCAGAAAATATACAAACAAAATAGCAGAAACATGGCCAAAATGATGATTAGCGTTTGAAGAAAGTAAAAGCAAATGTTTGCAAATGTCTTATTCTGGAATAACAACGATAATCAGTCTGCTATTATGGAGCATTACAGAAATCTGAGAACATTTACTGCGAAGAGGCTGACATTTAGAGGATTTGGCCATTTTAAAGGTAATTTAAAAAATTTTAAGGTCTCTGGAAGATCAATCGATGATCAAAATAGTTATACTAATACTTGTCGATTAATCAATTAATTGTTGTGCCTCTGACACGTCTGACCAAGCCAGTCAACGAAACGCAATCAATTTATGTTTGTGCATTTTCTGCAGCCAATTTGAAATATTGTCCTGCTTTTGAATAAAGGGATACATATTATTTTTTTATCTGACATACAGATTCATCGGGGGGAATCCACAGATTTATTGATTATTGAAATAACAGGTAATTGCAGCCTTACCATATATTTTTTTATATTACAGTAGTGCCTTGAGACGATCGATATGTAACAACAATGTGCACAGGACAGCACAGAATGAATCATACAACACTTGAATTGACTTATTTTCGTTTCCCGCCTTAAAACAGGTCAAGCCATTAAACATAAACAACACTCCTTTGCCCCTCTCGAAAAATATGCCGCTCATTCAAGGGCAAAAAAAGTTTGAAAATTTGAAGGTAGCAGGACTCCATTTTGTTTCATGTGTCTTGCTCAATGTGATGTTAAACGTCTCCCATTTTGTGACAGAAGGAGAATGAGAACAGGCGCTATCACAACTTGACAAAAATTGTTCTCATCGGTTTCAAAATGTGTGTGTGGTAGAGGGAAAACTTTTTTAAAAACGTACACTGTCTGTCTATTAGCAGATTTTCACCATCTGGATCCTAACGTTGGTTGACTGTAATATGTCAGGTGTCGATGTGGCGGCATTGCCGTGTTTTCTCACCAAATCAGCCAGGTTGGGCCGCTCTCCGCCCATGAACTTCCTCTTCTTGCCGATGGCCGCCACCCAGTCGTTAACAGCCTTGTACAGGTCCTGACGCACGTCGTCTTGAAGGTTGTGTCTGCAATTAAGCCATTCGCTTACCTGCTTGCTTATCACTGGATGAAAACCGACGAGCACAGTAGCAATTGACACAACTAGGGCACGAACGATAGGGATTTTTGATGACCGATTCTGATATTTGGCAGAATAAAATTCAGGTAACGGCTTAATCGGCCGATTCATTAAAAATTTTGTTGCTTAAAAAGCTAATATTAATGTTAATTGTCAACACAAAAAGATCCGCGATGGCGAGCGACTCACTCACCGGCTCTTGAGGCGCTTGGCGATGACGAACATGGCGGCGGCGCCGACGTACTTGGCGAAGACTCCCTCCAGGGCGCCGAACTTGCCCTCGCGCACGATGTAGTCGAAGGAGGCCAGGGCCTCGCTGGTGCTGCGGTACACGTTGGGCGAGATCAGGTGCACCAGCCAGTCGTCGGCCCACTGACGCCACTTCATCTCCTCCCTGAAACAAAAATCATGCTAACAGCATGCTGACAGCGCAAATCAAAAGACGGCATCTGATATGGCACGTGTGTCTGTGCGTGCGTGTAAGATTGTCAGCGTGTGCGGCAAGGTTATCATAGCGAAAATGAACAAAAAAAATGAAATTGAAAATGCATTTTTGTTGACGGAACTAAATACAAGCAAAAATGCTTTTAAAAAAATTAACTAATCTAAATGAAAAAACGACATTACGTTTATAAAATAGATTAAGACCAACCACAATCAAAGTGAAAATGTCCTTTGTTTTTGTCTTTGTCAGTTACATACATGAGATTTTACATACAAATTGGATTTGGTATTTAGAAAAATTATTAAAGCGAAAAGCCAACAACTCGACCGTTAAAAGCAGCCTTCTTCTCATACAAGTTGACATTAGTGACAGTATGTATGTCTTCAAAGTCAGTTCAGTAAGTAACACATGGACATGACGTTGAATGAAGAGTTAGCTTAGCATTGCTAGCGAGCTTGTCTTACTTCTGCATGCCTTTCTCGGGGTAGACGGCGGCCGTCTCCTCCTGGCTCAGCATCAGCCAATACTTGTTGTTGTACTCTGTCACCTCCTTGCCGCTGTCGTTCACCGACTTCATCTCGGGGTAACAGCGCAAAATGTCCGACATGCTGGAACCCCTGGGGGAAAAAAATGATTAAAGGTGAGCGTTTGGATGTCATGTAGGTGCCGGTTGGTTGTCAAATTAATTGTCAATGTAGTTGAGGGGATCGACGTTTTTGCCAAAGTTGTAATTACGGTTATCAAGGTATTTGTCAAGGTAATTGTGAAAGTTGTTAAGTTGTGTCAAGGTGGTTGTTACGGTGCTCATCAAGATAATTCTTCAGGTTGGTGTCAAGGTAGTTATTAATATAGGTTTTACGCCACTTGTTAAGGTAGTAATAAAGTTAGTTGTCAAGATGGTTGAGGTAGTCATCAAGATAGTTACGAAAATTGAAGGCAATTAATATAGGTTTTACGGTAGTTGGGGTAGTTGCCAGGGTAGTTGTTAAGATTGGTAATGTAGTTGTCAAGCTAGTTATTAATATAGTTATTCACATAGTTGTCAAGGTATTTATTAATATAGTTAAAGTTGTTAATATTAGGTTAGTTTTGAAGATGGTTAAGGTAGTCACCAAGATAGTCATGATAATTGTTAACGTAGTTGTCAACGTAGCTATTAATATAGGTTTTATGGTAGTTTTTAAGGCAATTGTCAAGGGGGTGGTATAGTAGTAGTAATGGTCAAGATACAAAGTAGTTGTCAAAGTATTTAACAATACAGTACAGTTGTTGTCAATGTTCTGAAGTGAGTTGTTAAGGAAGTTATTCAGTTAGTTGTCAAGATAGTTATTAAGGTAATTGTTAAGGTAGCTATTAAGGTAATCAAAGCAGTAGTCAAGATAGTTGTTCACACAGCAGGGCTTACTTGCTGACTAAGTAGGTCTTGAGCGAGCTGATGATAACGGATGAGTCGTTCAGCTGCTGCAGTTTGATTAAAAAAACAACTGATGTCATAGACAAATAAAAATCACTCAACATGTTTGCGAGTTAGCGTTAGATGTGGCACAGTACCAGATGCTCGTCCACCATGAGGATGGGAACCTTCCGGTAAGCCGACCACTTGATCTCCCGCCGCATGACCGGGTTCACCTCCACCACGCGGTACGCCAGCCCGTGGTAGTCCAGGAAGGCTCGCACTTTGCTGCAGAACGGACACGTTTGGTACTGGTACAGCGTCAGGGACGGAGACGCTGACAAAGCGCCTCCTGCAGGGGCCACCTGAGACACACGTGCAAATTGTCACCACCGACTGGCGAGAGGAGCAATCGCATAACTCAGTCCATCATTTTGGGGTGTTTGAGGTGTCAAAAGCAAAACATATTAGCGTCACATTCACAGTTCTTCGTGATGTGACTTTTCACAAAAAGTTTGATTTCTCTGCTTTTTAGCCAGAAACAAGTTATTTTGGGTGAAACTGACCCATGTTTTACTACCAATTGCTACAGAACAGAAAACGCAAGAGCCAAACTTTTTTTCTGGTTAAAGAGCGTCTACTTCTTTCTTTTTTGGTGCGCCCGATGCAAAAAAAAAAAAAGGAACCAAAACTTGATAGGTGCACCAAATGACAATAATACGATGTTGCCACAAATTTCTAGAATAAAACAAAAAGTTAATTTCACACAAATATTAAAAGCCAAATCACAGAAACGGATAATTTAGCAGTGTTTTCTTTTATTTTTCCCTATACATACTACTTTTGGGGAAAAGTAAAAAAAGTAAGCTCCTCCATGTAAAGTTCCCTTTACTCTCCCCGGAAATGAGGCATCTCACCTGGGCTTGCTCCTGGGCCAGCTGTCGCTGCTGGGCCCAGTAGAACTTGACGGTATGATAGATCCCCACACCGCCGCCGAGAAGGAAGGCACAGCCCAGCGCTCGGCTTCCTCCACCCCGCAGCGACCACAGCAGCCCGGAGCGGGCTCCTGTCCCGGCGCTGCCGCCGTAGTAGGACCTCCGGGACACACGGGTCCCCGGTAAGAGGACGCCAGTGCCGGGTCGGCGGAGCGCAGGACTCTCCAGAATCGTCCAACCGACCTTAACCAGCGATCTGGCACAGGCCGCCGCCATGTTGGATTTACATAAAGTCCCACAATGCATTGCAATCAGGTTGCGTGGTTACGCTTTCCTCACAAGTTGGGGTTAGACTGCCGGGGTAAGCACCGCCCACTCATGACGTCTTAGGTACGTTTTCGCTGTTTTTCATTGTACGTCAATACAACAATTTTGAATGTTTAATTAATTCGATCACTCTTTAAACGCAAATTTTTATTCACAAAAAGACATTTTCAAGCTCTCTTTATGTCATGACCATTTTCTATTGTAAATAATTGAAAGTGCAATTAGAGCAGTGATTTTCAACGTGTGCCGTGGTACATTAATTTGCCGTGGAAAATTTCAATATTTTTTACTTTTTTGTTAACTTATATATACCAAACACCTATACCAACAAAAGAAACAATGACATTTTCTCCTACCATAACTGAAGGTACATAATTAACCTTTATATATCGCTGGCGTCGGGCCAAAACCTCATAAATTTTGGTGGATTTCATATTTTTTCAAAAATCTATATACTATTAGTCAGTCCACATGCGTGGGTGTTATTTTTACACATTATTGACCAATATAAAGTGTTGAACTCCTGAAAAGTGACCATTTTGGAGGTACAAGGTTTTCACCTGAGGCCAACGATATATACTTTTTAATCGTTTTGCGAAGTGGTGTGCCGTGAATTTTTTCTTTTTTTTCTTGGCTCACAAAGGTGGAAAAACACTTAATTAGACTCTAATTCAATACTCTAATTATTAGTGTATTAAAATTTCAATCAAATAATCCAAAATCCAATTCATTATTTAAAATTACGTACATGTAATAAAACGAAATGGAATACATGAATACTAAAAAAATAATCAAAGTACCACTATAATCACTTATATTTCACAATTCAATAACGTAATAAATTTGTACAGATACATTTGTCCCTAAATAAATGCCTTACCCCTGATAGCAGGGACCCACTCTATATTAACATGACATCAATAGTCATATATTGAGTAAATAAAAGGCCATGTTTGCAAAAAGAGAGCCTGCCTGGAACTCTCTGTAGTAAATAAACATCCAATAATACAGTAACCAGGCTAACTGCGGTGCGTTCACTGTCCCTTCGGATTTTCCACAGCCTTCCACATTGTACGCGCTCGTGCTACGTGTGCAACGTTCGCGAGCGTCGTCCACGGCACATCGCTGCTCACGAAAGCAGAGATTCGCCTCCGCCTTCCCCAGCATCCATTAAAGCATCCACGGTCGCGGTGGCATCGCCACATCCAGCCGGGGCGTCTACTTGTCAGCGGGGAAGATGACAACGACGGCGATGATGATGGAGGTTTGGTGTGGACAACTGACGCTTGAGGACATCTTCTCCCCCCCGCCGCCGATGTGGTGTTGTTTTCGGATGACAGCGGGAGGAGACAAATAAACACCATCGCTCGCTCTTTAGCCGACTAACGCTAAGCTATCCCTTTAGCTCCACGGCTGTTTTTTTAACCTGTCGGGGTGCTTGGCCCCCCTTCCCCCCCGCCATGTGGAGACATGCTGGCGGCGAAGAGGACATTTAAACACCGTAGCTGTCGATTAGCATCACGGCTAAGCTAGTTAGCTCGTTTTTTTCCCCCCAGTCGTCATTTTTTTTCTTTCTCTCGATGAGGATGCGAACCGAGGGGAGCGACTGACTGACTGGCCGACTGAAGGTGTACCTCAATACGCTAATGAAGGTCATGACAGCGAGAGAATGATCATGCTGGAAAAACAGGTAAGATGTGAAAAGATGGTACATTTTGTCCCCAAAAGCACACCTGGACACAGGGTTCATTTGCATGTAGCTAATTAGCATCACCTTTGACTGCTGAGTGCTTTTTTAAAATTACATTATCTTCACCTAATCAGAATTTTTATTCATTTCATGCAGTGACCCTGCAAAATAGGCGAAAACGTAGATCTGGTATTTGATGTTTTTTGTTTTTCACACAGAACCCAGCAATTGCTACAGCAAATGTTGCTATCAGTCATATGCCCCTTTCACACAGAGTTGCTGCAAAATAACCACACCTAACAGTAGATGCAACATTCATCCGCCTTTGCCTTTTACACAGAATCCAGTGATTGCTTACTATGATGCATGGTGGTATCAGTCATGGACCACTTTCACATAGACTGCATTTACATGCAGCCAACAAACCTTTTAAAACCCGAATATGCCATTTAAAAAGCCATGTAAACGTGTGTAATAACCCGAATATGCCCTTGTTTGGGTTTTTAAAATTCCGAATATCATGCCTGGGTTACTCCCTTTCCAACCTGAGTATTCGTGCATGTATACGGCAATCGGACTATGCCTTATGCACGGGACACTCTGCGCATGCTCAACCGCAAGGAATCTTGGTCTTTGAAGTGCTTGTATGCGCGCCGTTTGGAGCGCGACCCACTGGAAATACACGTTCAGTGATAAACAAAACGTGGCGAAAGCTAGAGTGAGTAGGACACCACACTTTTAAAGCGAGGTCGAAACCGTCTGCTTCATTTGTGCGGTGAGTGACATGAATATAATGTGTTTATTGATGGAAGCAAATAACAAGCGGAGATGAAGCAAATTGTGTCATGCTGTCCGTGCGTCGCCGTTTCAGTCGAGCTATTGAAATGTATGGGAATTTTGACCTTAACACGAATACTGACTGCATGTAATAAAGGTAGTCATAGACACCCTGAAAAATAGTCGTAAAAGTAGATCTGGAATTTGTTGGTCTTTGTTTTTCATACAGAACTCAGTGATTATTTACTACAGCAAATGTACTAATAACGCCTTTCTTACAGATTCTGAAAAATAGCGGCTGCACCTAACAGGAGATCCGATATTTCTCCTCCTTTGCATTCATACAGAACCTAGTGATTAATTACTCCAACACATGGTGGTACCAATTAAAAAGAACATCTTTCATGCAGAGATCCTGCAAAATGTAGCCCCTTCATTGCATAAAGTTAGTGCATCACAAAAAAAAGCAACATTTATCTGCTTGTTCCTTTGACACTGAACGCAGCAAAGGCAAGCAGGACATTATCGCAATTGTGCTCACTTTCACACAGGAACACTGCATCCCGTAATTCAGATAATTGAATGACATCAGCTTTTGGTGTGATGTGTGAAATAGTTGGAATGTGACAGTTGCTTTCAGAGTAGCGGGGAGCAGAGAAGGGAGTGTCTGATGTTAATCTTTTCACCCCCCCAACAAATTTCACACAGCCCGCATCCCCCCTCTATTACTACCTCAGAAGTCTGAAAGTTTGCTGGCTGTGTGTGTGTCTTTCACACAGAGTAGTGATTGATGCGAAAGCCATGAAAATACAGATTTTTCCTGGTTACGTTGCACAATTGTTTGGTCACTTGTTGCTGGGCAGAATTCAGACAGCTCAATCAGAACTGCTGATGGAGGCTGCGCGAAAGGGAATTGTGGAAAGTCGGGACCAAGTGTGTTAAAGTTTACACTAGACACTCACAACCTGTGATGCCAGTAACACGTTCGAAATTAACACGTTACTCTAAAACATCAATTTTTACCGTAACAACTAATCCAATGTGCTACTTCTCTCATTGGAGTAATCTGACTACAGTTACTTTTCAAAGTCGCATTTTGTTACAACACAGTAATAATGTTGACAAGCAGCTCGTAACATTTAACAACACTTGAATAGGAATCCCGTGTTATCCAGCTTCAACGCTACCTGTACGGAAATTAAACAACAACAACATATGGCGAGCAGCACATTCAAGCTTCAAGAGAAAGATGCGCAAGGCCGTGTGATGTGTATGAGGTCCCCAAATGTAATCATTTTATTGATAAACAATGTACATTAGAAGTGTTAAGTTTAGTCACGACAACATAAACAGTTAAATATGTCAGGCTAAAACAGACTGTGTTACGTGTTAAATTATGTTTCATGAAGTCTAGAAAGACGAAGTAGGCCATTTATGTTAGGTGGAATCCACAAAGACTCATTTTGTACAAATACAAATAATAGCGTATGTTAAGTCAAAAAACAGGTTGTCTTTATTTTATTTTTAATTAAAAAGAAACTTAATTGTTGAACGTCACTGTTAAAAATGCTCTTCCAATTATATAATGTCAAAAGCGGGTTTCAGTTTTATGTTGAGCGGGCTTGTCGTCAACTGTTGAGTACTTTTATAATCAAGTAATCAGTAAATTAGCTAAGTTACTTTTTCAAGGTAACTGGCAACACTGCTCACAACAGAAGAAATATTTTTTTGGTGTGTGTGTGTGTGTGTCTGTGTGTGCCTCAGGCCTCTTACTCCCCTGACTCTAGTTTGAAAACCTAATTTGGAACCTTATTCCTGGGCTCAAACCTTAATTTCAAACTCCAGCCTTTGTTTAAAATGCTAAACCAAGCTTGAAAATAGTTTCAAAACCCAACCCGGCTGGCTTGAAACCAAAGTTTCATTTAAACCCTAACTCATGTTGGAATCCCCTGACCCAGACTCGAAACCCTACTTTGAAACCCTAACTTAATCTAGAACCCCTCATACTGGGGCCCATATTGCTGCACGACATTGGAAAAACATGCAATTTGGATGTTGACTATAGCGATATCAATATTATTGCTATATTTAACATGTACCTAAAGAAATGACATTTTTATCATCTACTAAAAGAAGTAAATGTTTTTCATGCTGCAAAATAAGCAAGCTCAATATAAAAGCATCCAATTCCATGAAAAAGGTATTGCATGTCAATTTGTGTGCAATTACCGCAATATCGGTATTTTTTCCATCTCACATTAAATTGTGATTACTGTTAAATGTCGATATTGTTTCTATAGATTCACAATTATTGTTGCTGAAAAACATCAACATTTTTAGGCCTTTTTCCTCGTGGAAATGACCAAAATAAGTGGAAATATATACAATAATAAAAAAATAAAATAAAATAATTGTAACACTCAGGATGTTAAAACGTAAAGAAAACAAAAAGAAGTAGGTCAGCCACAACACCCCCAAAAATACCTGAATTTAAAGCAAGTCACTTGTTGCTAGGCAGACTTCACTTGCCCTAAATTGGGCCTTTGTGATCTGCGTAAAAGTTGCATTAATATTTGCACTGTCAGTGAGTCTGCAGGAAGTGGTTACCGTGTCTGCTCATTGCCATGGCAACAGCATTCATTTGCGGGACATCCTCCGCTACACGGCTAGCGTCATTAGCACATGAATGGTAGCTCAATGGCCGCTTTGTTCCCACGCGCTGGCGTCAAACATGGCCGCCCACCGCTGGCGTCCAGTGCCAAGAGAAGCTAAGGGCGGGCGAGGTGGCGCTCAGTCGCACTGAACAGACCAGTCGGCAAAGTGCCCTGTAACAAACACACACCGGGACACAGGTTGCCACGGAGACAAAAATTTGCTGGAGAATATTTGAAGGTACTTGAAAACCTCACCGTGGCTTGAAACCCTACTTTGAAACTTCAACTCAGACTTCAAACCCTAACAGAGGTTTAAAGCACAATTTTGAAACCCTGACCCGACAGTGGCTTGAAAGCTTAATTTTAAACCCTAACTTGAAATCCTAACCCAGGCTTGAAACCCTACTTTAAAATCCAAACTTGAAACTTGAATCCTGTCTTCAACCCCTACATTGAAACCCTGACTCTGGTGTAAAACCCTAATTTGAAACCCGAACATCAAATCCCAACCTTTATATAAAACACCAACATGCGGACTATTTTGTTCTCAATTGTTTCAGGGGCTTCATTTCCTGAGAGGACTTAGATTGTTTGATGCGAGCACAAAAGTAATGACTTCTTTTTACAATGCCATCTTCGAGAGTCTAATCAGATATGGCATGTCTGCTTGGTTTGGTCCTTTAACTGTCAAATGTAAAACAAAAATCGAAAGTCTTGCAATGAAAGTGATTGGAAGGAAAGAGGCAAGACATTTTTCAAAGGCCGGTCCTCGCACAGGCTAGAAGAATCACCGGCGACCGTTTCCGTGTGTTGTGGTGAATATGAGTTACTCCCCTTCGGGTGGACGCTATCGACTCAAATGCAAAAGCAACACGTACAAGCTTTCTTTTGTCCCATCTTCTTTGGCGGTCTGGAACAAATCGGTGTGATACTCATCAGGTGCACTAGGTCACTTTCATATTTGATTTGTGTCTTACTTGCTTTTATGATGCATTTGATTTGACATGGTGCAATTAATTAAATGCCAGCCATTCGTAGTGCACCTAAGCCCCTGAGTGGCAGCCATTTTCAAGGATCTTGACCCATCTTGACCCCCTGGCTATGATCTGATAAACAACACTGATGGCATCTGCTGGCGATTGCACGTCATTGCATTGCTTCCCAAGCCTGAAACTTTTGTGATTAATTGCATCGGATCCTTGGGCATGAAACGCACACAAAAAAAACGCATTTCTCAAGTTAACCCGTGGATGGCGCTATACGATTGGATTATAAAAAATGAGTTCAAGACATCAAATGAGTGTAGTGCAATCTTTTCTAGGCACTTTGTTATTGGTGATTTTATGGCTTTGATATGTGTTATGGCCACATTCTTTTATTTTTTTGAGCAATTTTTTAGGTCGTTGATTTGTGCTTGTGTGATTGTTTATGTGTGTTGTATTGTACCGGCAGCTGTGGGCAGTGAGCCCAGGTCAAATTTCCCATTTGGGACAATAAAGTTAATCTTTTCTTATCTAAAAACCCAAAACCTACTTTGAAACCCAAACTTGAAATCCAAGTCTTCTTTGAAATCCCTATAACCAAGGCTTGAAGCCCAACTTTGAAATCCTACTTTGAAACCCTAACCCTGACTTAAAACTCTAATGTAAAACCCAAATTCTTGTTTGACAGGCTACATTGAAACCTTCACTTGAAATCCTAACCCTTGTTTGAAACCGTAACCCGTTCTGGAAATCCTAATTTGTAAATCTGATTCTTGATTAAAACCCTACCCCCGGTTTGAAACCCTACTTTGAAACTGCGACTCTGATTTGAAAATGTATCCAAGATTTGAAAACAAAATTTGAAACCCTAACCCTACCTTAAATCCCTCACTTAAAACCTGAACCCTGGCTTGAAACCCTACTTTGAAACCGTATTCGCGTGTCGCGCTGCATATAGCGAGGCAGCAGGAGGTGTAACACGGAGCATAAATCGGCTTGATTGTTTGGCCACACAAAGGCCAGCTTTCACTCTCTCTTCCTGCACTCCAGCAACGCGGGGGAAAAAAATTCCCAATTACAACAACATGGTTGCCTCAAAACAAAAAACATAAATTGTCGTCCTAACTTTTTGTTGCACTTGTATAACACTCCAGAATGTGAACCGTCCAACTTAAATTGTTTTGATTTGATCAAAACGGACATGAGCGTACGTCACGTACGCACGCGACTTTGTGTAAACAGGAAGTGGACCGCTGCGTTTGATTGACTGAGGTGCCGCCATGGCAACAGAGGAGACCCTTTGATGACAGAGCGCAACATTCCAGCAGGTGGCCGTGACAGAGAGGAAAGCAATTGAGGGAGTGATAGTCAGCGAGAGAGGGAGAGACTAGAGGTAGAGAGATACATGACGGAGGGAGATGGGGAGAGTGCTGTGAGGGAGGGAAGGAATGAAGGATGGAAAGAAATTAGGGAAAGTTCAAATGAGAGGGAGAAGCGAAATTGAGGGAGTGATAGAGAGAGGGCAAGAGAGAGAGAGAAATTGACACGGGGATAGGAGGAGAGAAACAGAAGGGGGAGAGAGAGATGAGCAGACAGACAGGGAGGGGGCGAGGGAGAAAGAGAAAAGGAATGAATGAGTGCGAGGAAGGAAGGAGGGAGTGAGGAAGGAACAAAGGGAGTCTGAGAGACGAGGAGCAAGAGATGGAGCAAGGAGGAGAGAAAAGAGGGAGAGAGGCTGTGGAAAAGAGGGGGAGACTTGAGAGAGTGAAAGAGGAGGCCAACGGGAGGAAAGGAGGAGAGAAACAGGAGAGAGGGAGAAAAGGAGATGGGGTAGAGAGAGAGACAGACAGGGAGAGAGAGGGAGTCGCAGAGCTGCACCCCCCCCCCCCCACCCGCCCCTCTCCCCTCGGAACCCCCACAATCCATCAGTGTGGACGTGAAAACCAACCGTGCTGCTGCATGAAGGCAACATGTGGCGGCCGAGGAGCAGGCTGGTCACTAGCCGAGCGGGACTAGCCGAGCGGGACTAGCCGAGCGGGACCAGGGTGCGGTTGATGCACCAACAACATGGAGGAGCGCTTCAACGTGCCGCGAGCGTTGGCGCAGCAGCCCGCCGCCATGATGGGCACGTTACACCTGCCCATATACCTCACGGACCACCTGGTGAGGGCGCCGCCGCCACTATGTTTACATGCGTGTGTGTCGAAGCCTTGGTAGCCCTCCGTAGGAAACGATGGAAAAGACCTTCAATGGGGGTTTCAGATAAGGATTTCAAGTAAGTACGTGCATTGATTTATAGCACTTTTACATTTAAGTCCTGGTTAGGGTTTCAAGACAAGGATTAAGGTTTTGAATGAGGGTTTTTAAACCGGTGTTACAGTTTCAAACTAGGATTTGACTTTCAAATTAGGACTTCAAGCAAGGGTTTAAACTAGGGTTAGGGTGTTAAATTAGGGTTTCGGGGCAACATAGGAATTTCAAATTAGGGTTTTCAAGCCTGTGTTAGGGTTTCAATTTAAGGTTACAATATAAGGTTTCAAGGTAGAGTTAAGGTTCCAAATTAGGGTTTCAGGTTAGTACTCGGATTTCAAAGTTTAGGTTATAATTTAAAGTTAAGGTTTCAAAATAGGATTAGGATTTCAGATTATGTTCTCAACCCTGGGTTGAGGTTTCAAGACAGACCTTGGTTTTAAACACGTGTTTCAAGCCATTGTTAGGTTGCAAAGTTGGGTCGGAAGATAGTCTTCAAGTTTCAAGACAGGATTACGGGTTCAAATTAGGGTTTTAAATTACGCCTGTATAAGGGTTGAGAATATTTTCAGAGAGGGTTTGGGTTTCAGAGTAAGGCCTCAATAAGCATTAAGGTTAGTGTTTTGTGTGTGCGTGTGTGTATTTTGCCTGTGTGTGATTTGTGCGTGTCTGAGCGTGCCTTTGTTGCTCGTGTGTGAGCATGTTGTCCAAAGTGATGACGCCTTGCTGTTGTTCTTCATTTTGATTTCTTATTGCGCTCTTGTTGTCATCTGACTTCAGACTTATTGACTTGTGTTTTGCGCCAAACGTGTTTGCTGGGAAATTGTGAAGTGGTCGAATAAAAGACTATGAGTGCTAGTACGTGAACAACCCAAATTGAAGGCGACGGCCTTTCATATCGATTGAGCGAGTCGGTGAGTGGCCAACTGTCGCGTCCCGTATTCATTATAGATTCTTAAAATGAATCGGCTGATTTAATCGGTTATTGGAACCGGCATGACGGTCTGTCAAAATGCAGAGTCTGGTTGGAAGGGCCACGTCAACCCGAGTACAATGCCGCAAGAATTTTGAAAATCGGATGATGGGTTCTGGAGTTTTTTGTGTTGTAAGAAACTGCTTTATGCGGAATTTTTTTGGTGTGATAATCGCCTATAGAAAATGTGGTCCAAAAACACCTTCAAACGAGACTAAAACGGTTTCACTTCCTGATTTGTCCACATGGAAACCCCCTTCCCCGATTGGCTGACAACTTTCAGTTTAAAATAGCTACAAAATAACAACAACAAAAAAAAGATGTCTGAACTCAAAATTTAAAAACTGCAAACTTACATAAAATTTGAAGTTGGGCAATTCGGTGAAATGTTTTAAGTTTTGTTGGAGTGAAAATTGTCTTTCCTGCATAGAAGTAAAAGCGACGTGCTTGCTTTGTTGCACTACCTAACATTGCTACGGAAGCGTGGAACTGCCAATGTGGAGTTAAAAAAAAAAAAAAAAAAAGTATATATGCACTTGTAGGGGGTATTGACTTGCGCATGCACATACCCATGGCATTATGGGGAAAAAATGTAGACCGGATATAATGCACTGCAGACATTATAATAAATCATATCATTTATGAAACAATGTTTACTGACTTAATTTTCAAATGTATTAGTATAAGGTACGCTCAATGTTAAAAAAAGAACGTTTTTTTTTTTACTTGCGAATATGCAAGTCAATACCCCGTGGCATTATGGGAAAATATGCTATGTTTTTAGTCTAATACGCACTTGACGTATTGGCAAGTGCGTTTGATCGTACTTGCCAATACGTCCGAAGTATTTGCAAATACGTTTGAAAGTATTTGCTGTCAGAAATGTTTACTCTCCATTGGCAGTGCCGCTCTTTCGTACATTTTTGCCCAAAAGGTCAGCATTGTACATTTGAATGCTTTTACAACTTAAGCGACAGTTTTGGGCCCAAAACTACAAGTTGTGTTTTTTACTGTGTAGGAATTGTTCATACAGGTCAAAATTACGCTGATGTTTCAAACATCGACACTTGCCTTAAAAAGTCCGTTTAGCTGGCGCAAATGGAAGATTATAGGCGAGAAGATCAATGTGGGCAGCAGAATAGGTCATGTACTTTAGCAGTCAACGTTTTTTTTGTGTGAATATATTTCTGATGGCATTTGAAGTGCTCCTTCCATTTTTTTGAGAAAATGCCAAGATGGCAGCCACTTGTTATGTTGCTAGTTCTCGTGCTTGCGTACATTTCTCTTGTGCAAGGTGGTGGTTATCATGAATAAGCTACAAGGAGCCATTGCATTAGAGTCATTGTGTGGCACCCCTTCGTTGCACACTCGCATATGCCAAATGGAAGTGCACCCGTAGGCGTGTGTGTGTGTGTGCATGCGTGTTTGTGAGTGAGTGTGTGTCATCAATCTCTCAGGTCTTTTGCGACCTTCGCACAGCTTTTTGTTTGCGCCTCGCTTTCGTTTCTCGCTCTCCGTGTCGTCCTGTTCGTTAGCTGCCAGGCTAACAGGCTTCAGCAGGGCCGGGCCTCTTTCAAGTCTCTGCAAGTTAATTTTTTCCCAGTGTTGTTCCTGTGCTTGTTGACACAGCTGCAAAAGCAAACATGCGGCAAGAGCCAGGGCGTCCGCCAGGGGTTTTGCCCCACTTTTAAGGGGGCGCAGCAGCAGCGCGCAGGTGTCGGCGGACCTCCTTCGGGGTTTCGGAGATGGGGAGCTGGAGCCGCTGGACTTGTGGACTGCTGGTCCGATCGGGAGGCTGCTGGGAAGCGGGAGACTTTGACGGGACCCGAACGCAGGTTGGGCTCGCGTCGGTAAAATGCGGGGAGACGTCCACGTGCTAGATCACAGCAAAGGACAAACAATTGGTGGGGGGTGCGGGTCTTCTAATTTGAATAGTGTTAGCTGTCAAACAAGTGTAAAAAGAAGTCAGTTGTCACAGCACAACAGCAAGAACAAAATGATGTTGTTGTTCGTGTTGTATTCGATCTCCTTATCGATCTGTTTTAGTTTGTTTTTCACAAGCTGGTTTAGGACACACATGTTGTGGTTCAACGTGACTGTTTCATTTCGACACTTTCGGTCCTCTTTTTCATGGCTCATTGTTGTCTAGCAGTATTACACTGTCAAGATTGTATCCACAAATATCTGCGAATAATTGACGCCCGTTAAAACTGCATTGAGGAAAAATATATACAGTATATATATATTTTTAACCCCACAAATTATTGAATAAGTGGGGATGTACTACCAATAAGCATATTGGGGAAAAAAAGGGGTCAACTTCCCCCACCACCCGAAAAAAAAAAATTTTAAAGAATGAGCGAATAGGTGAAGTGCCGAACGGTGAGTATGACATTTTTAAAAAATTCAGTTCAGTGGACATTTTGCTGCTCCTTCTGCAGTGTGCCATGGCCACCTGGGGGCAGCATCATACAGATACAGCACACGGTTATACCCGGAGACAGTCACAGCCGCGGTAATATTAGTCGTTCTTTGCAGAGTATAAAGATAACATGCCAATGAGTATTATTATTTTCTGTCTATGTGTTGCTTGCACTAGTTGTTTTCAAATATCTGTTGCAAGAATGCTCTTATCGCAAATTTTTGCTTACAGGTCAAGGTAAAAATTCGACGTACACGGCTCACATCTTGAAAAACTAAGACGGTCACACTGTTGTTTTTTTAAATGTTTTTTATTGAGTCCAATTATTCCAAGAATAATGTCCTATTTTAAGGGGATTAGGACGATTTTTCCAAGATTTAAGTTGTATTTTTTCACGAATAAAAGGACCTTAGCCCTTTTTACGTGAAAAATAATTGACTTTATTTTCATAACAATCCAACTTTTTTTCCCACCTAAAATAGGCAATGCATTATCACGGCAAAATTCAGTTTTATTCTGGTGAAATGGACATCCAGGACATAGACCTAAGCGCCGTCTTCATACGTGGCAGTCGGTTCCATTTACTGTTCTATGGTGGTCGCCACGTTTTTTGTTTTAACTCCCCCCTGAGTCGTAGAACATATTTTCTTTATCCCTGGCTGTTTTCCAGATGTTTTCCCCCACTTTTCTTCAACACTCAAACACATCTGCTCTTCCAGATTCTGAGGGGAAAAAATATATAAGTTATGTAATACTGGGCACCCCCTAAAAATAAACAAAGAACACATTGGCCATTTGGGGGCAGTGGCATACAATGAAATAATTTTAAAAAATGCTGCCCTTACTATCGTGTGCGCGAGCTTGAGAATGTGTGCGTGTATGCAAGTGTGTGTGTGTGTGGGGGGGGTGTGCGTGCGTGTGTGGGGGGGGTGCGTGTGTGTGTGTGTGTGCGTGCGTGCGCGTGTGCGCGTGTGGGTGTGTGTGTGTGTGTGTGTGTGCGTGTATGTGTGTGTGGTGCCATAGTGAACCCCAACAACAAAAACAGCCACTGTTTCCCTCGGCACCACAGAGCGATATTGCCTTCAGGGACACTCTGGAAAGTTGTGTTTTGTAATAATTGTTGGCATTTTATTGTCACCACACGCCCATTATTGACACTTGTGTTGTAACTTGTAAGCAGGTATTTATTCATTTAAAACAGCCAAATTGGTCGACTTATTTGTTGTAATTTTCAATTTGTGTTAAGTAAATGTTACAAAAAAAGGACTTTCAGAGATGAAAGTGAAGAACTCACAAATTATTTATTTTATTAAATTAAATTGTTCCGTAAAAAAAAAAAATATTATTTCAAAGTGGCTTATTCATGAAGGTCGTACAAAAGTGTCACAAAACAGTCTGTTTGTTGTTTTATTACAAAAAAACCCTGATAACACAAATTGAGTAAACTAAACTAACAAAGGCTTTATTCCTCTATTTTCAACTAAATGAGATTACATACAATGCATAAATGTTGTGTAATTTCTTTAAACTGCTCCACAGAATAAATTGCAATTATATATGTTGCTTGACTTAAATATTGATACCTTTTGATATCTCCGACAGCCACAAAGTTACCGCCGAGCTATGGGTATGGCTTAATAATGATAACACTCTTTATTTACAGATTAACAAATAATAATAAGAATATATTTTATTCGTCCGCACATTTCTGGGCACCCACGGCCATAGGAGTTGAACCGACAAGTCCCTATGTCTACTTTACCACTATGCAATGAGGATTATCGTTGGAAGTCGATTTGTCGCAATCAGTTTTGGCATTAACAACAAGGACATCTTCACTATACAAAGTGTGAAACATTTATAAATATGACTCATCTATTATTATATTTATTAGGCACCATTTTGAACAGTTAAACCTAATTATGTTTGATTTCAAAATGTTTTTCCCTCTTTTGTGTCAATAATAGTACCTGAAATTGCGTATATTTTTGTATAATCTTTAAAGTAACCATTCATGAAAGTGGTATGGAAATGTTTGATTATTTTAAATCAGTTCAGTTTAAAACACATAGCAAAAAAACATATACAGTTTGAAAACAAAACTTGCAGAGGCTCTATTCTATAATTTTCAACTAAATGAGGTTACGTTTAGAATTGTTTACAAATATAAATGCCTAAAGTAGCTATCATGTATTCAGCCATTGGGGAAGCTGGTGCATTTTATTTAACCTTGTTGGTTGCTTACAATTCACATGAGTAAAATCCGTTTTACGTGCAATTATTCTTGTTGCCAGGCTACTTTAGCATAAATAAGCATTTATTTTCGATATTTCCGACGACCTTTAAGGCATCGCGCATCTGTGGGAGTGGCTTAGTAAAGTCCCCGTCTGAGTCACGATTCCCATAAACACATCATCATCATCAACACTGCTACCACCGCCACCGTTGTCGCCGTTACTCGAAGAAAACGTCCGCTTGTTGGTAGCTTCCAAGCGGACTCGGCGAGCGATCAAAGCCGCCGAAATGTCGCTTTCGCCGCGGTGAATTCAGCTCTCTCTCCCGGCCTCCGCTGGACTCCCATGGTCCGCTACGGAGGCGGCATCAAGCCGGGCCCGACCGAGATGTTCGTATCGTCGCGGCGGGCGCGGGAAGTGTGGGACGGGGTCAAGCTCGAGCTGTCCGACAGCCGCGGCCCGGTGGTGCTGCACAGCTTCACGCAGCTGGACCCGGACCTGCCTTTACCGGAGGTGAGGCCCAGGGCTTGATTGCTGATGCGGGGCTGGATGTCGCGGGCGGGTGTGTGTGTGTGTGTGTGTGTGCGTGTGTGTGCGTGGGGGTGGGTGGGTGTGTGTGTGTGTGTGTGTGTGTGTGGTCGGGGGTTACCAACCGTTTGTTGTGAGTAGACTCCTAACAGGACAAACGTTAGGAACACCTAACGATGTGAGAGTAGATCAAACAAAACTTTTGAAAACGGTTTGAAAATTACATTTTCAGTATTAATAATATTATAACTAGTAACATTATTATTATTTAATTCACATGTGTCTTTAAGGGCACTAAAAAGTACAACGCTTGCAACAAATTTCACAAATACATAAACAAAAGATGAGTAATTAAAAATACAAACTAGGACTGCACAACATGGGAAAAAAAACGTGATATGGGATATGAATGTTGACTATAGTGATATTGATATTATTGCAATATGTAACTTTTTATCTTATGTATCATATGTGTATTTTATGTAACTATTATTCACTGATAGTAGTACATTTTTTTCATGCGGCAAAATGAGCAAGCTCAGTCTGTTCTTAGCTTACTAATTGTAATTCCTCTAAATAATGTCCATCTATTGGGTGGCGATGCGCATTTAAGTTTGCATCTGACTGATCAAATTCAGGTAAAAGCATACAAATCCATAGGAAAATTATTGCATCTTTTTGTGATATGCATATTGCAAAGGCTATTACTGCGATATCGATATTTTTATGATATATTGTGCAGTCCCAATACAAACAATAAAATGTTATTTTTAATCATAATAGTATTTTTCTTTATTTGTAGACACATTTCTGGGCACTTGAGGTCTTTGTATAAAGTGTAAAAACAGAAACACAACCAATAAATACAGATTTAAAAAATGATATCATCAAATAAAGATATAAAAGAGTAGAATGATACTAATAAATTCTATTACTAATAATAGACACATTTAGCCATTTTGGTGGTGACACCGGCCCTGTAGATTCATGTTACAATATATAAAAACAAGTTTCAAAGAGTATTTAATATTTAATGTCTTTCTACTGCAGTAAGACTTTAAGAAAATACTACTTTTGTGTAGTTACTTTTTTGCATGTTATGTTTTGCTTTTTTCCTTATTCTTGCTGTATAAAATATAATGGAATACTTTACATGAACCTGATGTACAGCAAATGTGTGTTGCTCGCTAAAAAGATCAATGATGATTGATCAATTTAAGTGGATAAAACTCAAAATAATGATAAAAACTTAAAAACATCAAGTACGTTTTATTTTCATTGTATTTACTTTGGACATTGGGCCACTATTAATGTAGAACCCTATTAGCTAGCTAGGTAAAGAAAACAAGCACATCATTTGACTCAAATAAAGAATAAATGCTTAGTACAATTTATTTACAGAGTACATTGAAATATAGAATAAATACGCAAAAATAAATTTAAAAAAATATATTTCTTTAACGTAAAAAAAATATATATATTTTTTTTAAAGGGGAACTCAAACCAAACACATTTTTTTCCACAATATGTTTCTATGCAGTCCCACTAGTTGAAATACAGCATTCTGATTAATATTGCGTTTGTGAAATATAAGTTAAGCAGCATCACCTTTCAGCCATCTCGGGGCGGCAATTTTGTCACTTCTGTCGACTGAAGATGACATCACAACTTCTCAGGGCTCAGATAACGACCAATCACGGCTCACCTGTTTTTTCTGAAACTGAGCCATCATTGGTCCTTATCTGAGCTCTCAGCAACTTCAATGTCATCTCTCGTCGACAGAAGTGACAAAATGACTGCCCCCTGAGCTAGCTAAAAACGGGTGGATTCCTCATATATCTCTCATTTAATCAGAATGCTGTGTTTAGACTAGTGGGCTTGCATAGAACATATTCTGGAAAAAAATATGTTTGGGTTGATTTGCCCTTTAAACAAACGAGTTCTTACTCCGCCCAACGCTGCCCTCAATATTGAGTATGTTTGTGTGCTTAATGCTTAGCATGTTTGTGTTAGCTCACGCGTGTATAATTGTCTGGTCGTTCAGTTTTGCTGACTGACTGACGCTGGTGGTGAGCGCTTCAGTGGCGTCTTGTTTGATTTTTCCGTATTCAGAAATATGTCTATCCATTCACACACACAACGCCTGTCCGTTCACATGCACACTTATTGTGTTTGTTTACTGTTCACACGTGTCTGTCCCGTCACACGTAATGTCTCTCCATTCACATACTGTAAAAACAAGGGACGGCAAGGGACGATTATGGCCTTATTTTAAGGTATCGGGTACTCATGAAGGCTGCCGATACCAGCCCCCGATAATTTAGACAAAAAGTGGTCTTCTTCCCTTTGTCTAACATCACCTTTAATAATCTCGCATGCCCCCCAAGACACACGCACACACACAGAGGATTACGTAATTGTTAAACCGCTGAGGTGGAGAGATTTTCCCGCTGGACGTCACTTGACACCGAGTGGGAGTGGTCACGCCGATGGTGGGGGCAAGGGGAAAAGCATCACATGACCCATGAGAGATCCTCTGAGCAGTCCTCACACTAAAACCAAAAAGAAGTTGCAGTCTTGTCATGTCATGTCATGTCATGTCATCTTCCAAACCGCTTATCCTATACAGGGTCGCGGGGGAAGTGCTGGAGCCTATCCCAGCCATCACCGGCGAAGGCAGACTACACCCCGAACTGGTCGCCAGCCAGTCGCAGGGCACACACAGACACCGCCACTGAGCGGGAATCGATCCCACGCTGCCCGCACACAACTCGGGCGCAGTCTTGTCTGTAGTCGTATTATTTTAACAGCATAAAGATGGAAATTTATGCGAATAAAGTTGAAATCATATGAAAATAATGTCTTAGTTATTGAGAACAAAGAGTCGTACATCTTGCAAGAAAAAAGTTGCAGTCTTATTAATTAAAAAATGTCATCGTAATAAAGAGAATAAAGTCATAGTTTTGCAATGATAATGATAAGAATCTATTTTATAACAAAAATTCATAATCACATCACGAGAATTAAGTTGTTATATTTCACAGGAGAACAAAATGCTTTAATGTTATGAGAAAAACGTATTTTAAATGAATAAATCATAATCTTGTGAATAAAAAGCAAACGATTGCATATAAGATGAAAATGTTTATTTTACAAAGAGAAATGAGTTCGAATATAGTGACAATTTTATTTTTGGTGAGATTATAATTTTATTTTTTAGGGAAAACTACAAAAATGTGATTTCCTTTTTAGACTTTGGGTAGTTTTTATACATGGCGATGTCCCAGTTTTGCCTTTTGGGAACATCTTTATTTTTATTTTTATTAGATTTAAAAAAAAAAAAAAAAAAAAAGATCTGTGTTACATTGGACACACTTTGTGGACCTTTTGCAATCGTCTTTGCTTCCCTATCAGAAGAGAACATTTTGCTGTTTCTGCTCTTAAGTGTTGACTGCTGCAGAAAGGCTTCAGGCTCACTTCCTCTCATCTGCTTTCATCTCATTCAGTCATTGATTGATGAAGAGCATTTTGGGAAGGTTTTTTTTTCTGGGTTAGATTACATGTAGATTGAGGTTCTGTCCTAAATGGAATCAGATGCTCAATTTCATTCCATTAAAAAAATCATTTGCCGTTTGCTGAACAAGAAATGAAAATAGTTTTTTGTAAAATGACCCACATACAAAATGTCTTTCATTGAATTGGTTCACATTTGTAAGGCTGCCATTGACCCACATTAACAACAGAGGCACTTTATATATATGTACAAAAAAAAACATTTAAAGTGTATGTGCATGTTTATTGTTTATCATACACATTAACATTTAATACAAATATTTAAGTGTAGATGTCTCACTAAATCAATATTTTAAAAAATATATATATATATATATATATATATATATATATATATATAATATATATATATATATATATATATATATTCATATTGACGAACGAAACAAACCTCACAGCTCAAAGTGGAAAAATTCTGATTTCCTAGTAGCCTTGAACGCAGCAGACATATAAATCTTAAATTGAGGATATTTTTTGGTAATATACTATGAGAAAAGGTTGTGGTTTTAAGACAATGAAGTCATTTTGAATAAATAAATAAATCTACAACAATAATGTTTGATGTTTTTGCACTTTATAAGAATTAAGATTATTTTTTCCAATATAAAGGCAAGACAAAGATTTATGAAAGTCTATAAAAATGTTTTAAACTTTCAAGAACAAAACATCTTATTTTTTTATGAGAAAAAGTCAATGTTGTACAATATGATTTTTTTGATTAACTCATAAACATAAACAGTGAATTTCTCAACTAGAATCTAACCATTTACTGCCACCATTGAATATATTTGTCAGGTATGCTTTTTATCGTACGCTTTTCTAATCTAGCTTGTCTGAAATTCAATTTTTTTTGTTTTAGGGTTAGCATTAGAGCAGGAGATTGAATCATTTGAAAATGTAACTTTGACACAGCCGCTGTCTGACTTTAACGGCCGGTACGATAGGGTCCGTGAGACCCGCCGCAGTTATGGCTTGGAAAATTGACAAGTCACCTTTGTCCCTCCCTTTTTTTGTGTGTGTGTGCGTGTTTGCCATTTTAGAGCTCAACGCAGGAGATCGGCGAGGAGGTGGAGGACGACGCCATCTTTACCATCACGCTGCGTAAGGTGCAACTGCACCACTCGTCCAGCAAGGGGCAGCGCTGGCTGGGCGTGGAGACGGACGCCGCCCTCAGCCTGTACGAGACGTGCAAAGTGCGAACCATCAAGGCGGGCACCCTCGAGAGGCTGGTGGAGTACATGGTCACGGCCTTCAAGGGCAAAGACTCTACCTATGTCACCATCTTCCTCTGCACTTACCGATCCTTTGCCACCGCCAAGCAGGTGCTCGACCTGCTGCTCAACAGGTATGACCCATACGCTCCCTCATTTAACCCAATTTGAAATCTTCAATTCCTTTAGCTAAAAAGCCTAACCTTTGTTGAAAACGCTACCTCGAACTTGAAACCTCACAGAATATTTTTTCCCAGAGTGAGGTTTGTTTTGTTGTTGTTGTTGCTGTTTTTGTGTCTTGAAACTATGTATTCCCTTACAGGTACGCCAGGCTCCAGAATGTTCCAGTGGCGACGGCGCATCGCGTCTGCCAGGACGACTGCACTGAGCTCAGAAAGTGAGACGACGCAGGACGCACATCCTTGACCCTTGTTTTTGTTGTTGTTGTTGTAGATCTATTAGAGTACCGTATCCAACAGTATTCATTAGTCTTGCTACCGTTTAATCAGGCTAATTATGTAAATTCACCACATGCGTTCAAAACCCCCACAGAGGCCACAGAAACATTGTCGAATAGTTGAAATGGCACGCATGAAAGAGATGCTAACATGTTAGCATTGCTAGTCTTGCTAGCATTTAGCTTGGGGTTCCTCATTTGTTTTAACTTCAATGAGGCCTCAGAAAAATGGACAAATACAATTGAAACAGCTGAACTTACATATTGTCGCTGTCCTGTGAAAAACACTTTTTAAAATTTTCACATTAATGCAATTTCTGCAACGCTGTATTCAGGTAAAAATAAGAAAATGAAAAAAATGGAGATGAGTGTTTTTCACGTGACAGCGACGATATGAGAGATATTATTATTAGCATTTAGCATAGTACTTTTTTTCGTTCTTTCTTTTCAATTACTTAAATCCACTGTAAACGCTCACAGGTGCCGCCAAAACATTGTCCAAGAGCGTTTAAGTTGAATATGAAAGAGATGCATACATAGCCCTGCTTGAATTTAGCCTTTTGGTCTTTCTTGTGAATTCTCAAAATTAATTTTAAACTCTCTAATCTATCGAACGGTTGAAATCTTAAAATCACATGGAAGAGACACTAACATTTTAACATTTTAGCATAGCTAGCCTTTTTGGTGTTTCTCGTTGGTCTGGTCTTACTTGTATATAGATTGATTTGAGGCCACGTTGTCAACAAGAGTTAAATTATCATGCATGATGCTAACATGTGAGCATGTGCCACTGTGTTGTGAAGCACGGTGTCGTCCATCTTGGGTGCGTGGCTGGACCAGTACTCTGAGGACTTCTGGACTCCTCCTGGCTACGATTGCCTTCACCAGCTTTTGTCGTATCTCCACCTTCACTTCCCCGGTTCTGACCTGGAGCGTCGTGCCCGCAACCTGCTGGCACATTTCCACAGACGGCAGCAGTGCGAACCCGAAACCGACAGTAAGACAGCGGGAACGCCAGAAGTGGGCTTGGGGGTGGGGTTGATGTCAGTGTATCTTTTGACTTGATGTTGTTTTGTCATTGAGTTGACATTTGAAGACTCTGAATTGGAAACTTAAGCTTCTTGAAATCTTAGATTGAACTTCTGACCTTGTATTGAAAACCCCACTCTTGCTACAAATGACACTTCTTGGTCTTGCGTTGTCAGGCGAGCACTTGGGCTGCCCTTTTGCCACGCAGGAGGAGAGCGGCTTTGAGGACGAGTTGCCCACTTTCAGCTTCCTGTCCTTCGACCCCATCATGGTTGCTGAGCAGTTCACACTCATGGACGCGGTGAGCAAAACAACATCATGAAAAAATATCGCACGTGAAAATAAGAGAAAGGCGGACATAAAACAACGAATGAAAGCGTCACAATAACTGAAAAAAGAACAATAACCTATTGCATGAAAGAAAAACCATTGTAAAGCATGTTTCTCAAACTTTTTGGCTTCAGGGAGATTTTTTTTTTCCCCAGGATCAAAAACCGAATACTAATTGAATATATCTACCACATGTATCCCTCAATGCCATTGTACAAAAATTCATCGTGAAGTGAGTCGTAATCTATACGAGAATGAGAAGTGTTTTTTGGGGATAAAACGTAGAAGAATAAGGTTGTATTTTTGAAAAAAATAGTCGTAATCAGTACAAGAATAAAGATACAAAAATAGTCATATTTAAAAAAAATTTTAAAAAGTCAATCTTTAAAAGACCAGATTTTGTTGCGATAAGAACTCGTAATCTTATCAGAATGAAGTCATTGTCAGGATAAAAATTCAGACTCTTACAAGAAAGATGACAAAATGAAGACATATTTTCCAGAGATAAACAAGTCCCAGGTAAGATAACATTTTTCTAAGAGAAAATAAGGTTTTATCTAAAATACATTTTGTCAGGATGAAAAGTAAAAAAAAAATGTTGTAATCTTTAGAAGAAGAAAAAAAAAACTGATGAAAAAGTTATATACCCGGTGATATATTAGAATAAGGTAATATTTAAAGACAAAAATCCAAATCTTTAGTTTGAATATAATAACATTTTTTTCCACCACTTTTGTCTTGTTGTGTAATATAACGCGTGCATTTGTGCACAGGACCTGTTCAAGAAGGTGGTCCCGTACCACTGCCTGGGGGGCATCTGGTCCCAGCGCGACAAGAAGGGCAAAGAGCACCTGGCGCCCACCATCCGCGCCACGGTGGCCCAGTTCAACTCGGTCACCAACTGCGTGATCAGCACCAGCCTCGGCAACGCCGCGCTCAAGCACAACCAGCGGGCCCGACTCCTGGAGAGGTGGATCGACGTGGCCCGGGTCAGGACGCCAAAAACACTCACCAGCGCATTTCACGCCACAAGCAACCCGCCTCAGGCTTGAAACCCTAGTGTGAAATGCTAAGCCTCGTTCAGTACCCCGACCACAGCCTTGAAACCCTATCTTGAAATTGGGGAATCTTGAAATTGAAACCCCTGGCCCAGGTTTGGAAACCTAACCCGGACTTCAAATCCTAAATTGAATTGAAACCCTGACCCTGATATGGAGCCTTCACCCTTGTCCAACATCCTAGTTCAAAATCCTAAACCTAATTTTAAAACCTACTTGACATGCTGGCTAGGAACCCTAACTCTTATTTAACAGATTTAAAACTCGAACTTGAAAACTTAACTCTTTTTTGAAACCATAACCCTTAATTGGAACCCTAGCCCTTGTTTAAAACCCAAACTTGACACCTTAACCTAGGTTTAAAACCTTACAACTTCAAACCTTAACCTTGTCTTGGAACCCCAATTTGAATTCCTATTCCTTATTTAGAACCACTAATTTAAAAACGTAACCCAGCCTTAAAACCCTAACTTCAAACCCTAAACCTGACTTAGAACCCAACCCTTGTTTAAAACCCTCCAATTCTACATCATAACCCTTGTTTAAAACCCAGATTTTGAAACCCTTACACCAATTTGAAACCTTGCTTTAAACCCCTAACCCAGGCTTGAAACCCTAATTTAAAACCCTTTTTAGAAAACCTAACCCTAATTTCAAACCTTAACCCTGGTTTGGATCTCTAACCTTTCTTTAAAACCCTGATTCAAACTGTAACTTTGAGGCACAGGAACAGGCTTGAAACCCTAACTTCAAAGCTTAACCTTTGCTTGAAACACTAACCTTGGATTTGAACCCTAATTTGAAGCCCTTCTTTAAAATCCCGGACAAAGGTTTCAAAGCCTAATCCTGCTTTAAATCCCCAACACAGACTTGAAACCCCAACTTGACTCCCTTCATGAACCCCGGTTTATAAACCACATTTAAAACGTTAATCTTGTTTTGAAACCCCGACTTTGATTAGGAACCCTAACCCTTGTTTAAAACCACCTGATTTTAAATGCAGACCGATGTTCAAACACAAGTTTAAAACCCTAACCCAGACTTGAAATCCTAATACAAAACCCTTGTTTGAAAACCTCACTCAAATTTCAAACCGTAACCCTGGGGTGGATCCCTAACCCTTCTTTAAAACGGCTCACTGTAACTTGAAAGCCCCAATCATTGTTTGAAACCCTAACCCAGGCTAGAAACCTTAACTCTGGCCTCAAAGCCTCATTTGAAGTGTTTTGTTTGTTTTTGTTGCCTTCAGGAGTGTCGTATCCTGAAGAACTTCTCCTCCTTGCGAGCCATCCTCTCCGCCCTGCAGTGCAACGCCGTCCACCGCCTGAAGAGGACCTGGGAGGAAGTGTCTCGGTCCGTCCTCACCCAATCTCCCCCCGATGTCTAACGGTTCGGTCCGATTAGACGCTATTCAACCGCTTTTGTATCCACAGTGAGAGTTTCCGCACCTTCCGCGAGCTTTCCGAGATCTTCTCAGACGACAACAACTACTCGCTCAGCCGGGAGCTGCTGGTGAAGGTGAGACGTGGCCACGCTTACTGTACGTGCAGTTTGTGTGTGACGGGAAATCCCTTGTGACGTGAACGTGACATGTTGGCGGACCCGTCTGACGGGCGTAGATAAGGGCCCGAATATTGGGGAACACCCTGGGGCGTCGTCCAGCTCTATCAGCCGCCGGCAGGCCACGCTGGCCTCCTGACGCATTGTGGGTGACGTGCCTGTTGCAATACTACGAAATTTTCTTTCGCATCAACTATCAGCACCAACATTTGAGTACTCGCTGATACCAAGTACCTATACTTGGTCCCTCCGGGGATTTTTTCCCCTTAGTCCACCGCCACAATGTATGTGTATTTGTGGCTATCACATAAAATCCAGAAATATATTTTTAAACCGCATAGATGCCACATTTAAACTTAAAACGTCACATACTAATTTTCACCTATGTTATGCATGAAATTGTGCAAAATAAATTGCCATGAGACCTTTAACACTCAACTGCATGTTTTTGTTACAGTCTTGCAACACATTTGACTCAAATGTAGCCTGTAACAAGGCGTTGCAGTTATGTGCTTTCTCATGTTGAACACTAGAGGGCACTATGTAAAAAGATGACACAAAAAATAAAAAATAAAGAGCCAAAGAAGGACGTAGGATGCTGAGTATGTTTTTGTGTTTTTGTTGTTGTCCCTCAGGAGGGAACGTCCAAGTTTGCCACTTTGGAGATGAATCCCAAACGAGCTCAAAGGAGACACCAGCAGCAGAGAGACCTGGTCGGTACAGCACAGCACCATCTAGTGGCAACACTACAAACTTGCCACTCCAGTCACTGGCATTGTGTTGTGTTGTGTATGTTTTGTTTTAGGGAGTGATGCAGGGCACTATTCCTTACCTGGGCACTTTCCTGACAGACCTGGTTATGATGGACACGGCCATGAAGGACTACACCGAGGTCAGTGTGTCTCTTTTGCAGCATTGCATCTGTAAAGATGATGTTTTTACACTGTTACTGTGTAGAAATATGATGTCATCAAATGCATTTTCATTAGCACAACACACATTCTGCACACATGGCAGTCTAAAAATATGGATGTATACAGTGCTCTTTTAATTATTATTATTTGTGGAAATGGCATCTGTAAAGCTGGTGTTTATTTTGTTGATCATTTGTGAAAGATTTTTGCTTTTGTCTTCCAGGGAGGTCTGATCAACTTTGAGAAGAGACGAAAGGTACGTCCAGTTAGCGCTTAGCTTAGCATAATGCATGTATTCATGTTTTTTTTTAAGTAGTTGTTATGTGGTGTTGCTGTGTTTTTTTTAATGTGGTTATGAATTGTTTTTGTGTTTGTTTTTCAAGCGGTTGTCATTTTTACGTGACAAGTTTTCGTAACCTGCTGTTAATGTTTTTTGGGGGGTTTTACTAGGGCTCAATGATTATTAAATGATGTCATTTTAAAAAGGACCTTGAAAAAAATCCTCGCATAATAAAGCGCCACCACAATTTCGAGGGAATCCCAATAAGATTATTTTGCAAAAGTGTTTGGTCCAGTTTTTGTTTTTTACCTATATTGACGCGTTTGTACGTAACTTTTCGGAAGTGTTTTTTTACCGTGTTTTTTTCACCCGTCGTTTTCAGGAGTTCGAAGTGATCGCGCAGATCAAACTGCTGCAGCTGGCGTCCAACAACTACAGCTTCACGCAGGACGCGCACTTCCGCGAGTGGTTCGCCTCCACCGAGAAGCTCAGCGAGGCCGAGAGGTAACCGCTCGCCGCGGTCGTTGCGTTCAAGTGGCCCGCCGGAGCCCCGTTGACATTCTCCTTTCTTTTCTCGCAGCTACCAGCTGTCGTGCGACATCGAGCCGCTCTCAGAGTCGGCCAGCAACACGCTGCGAGCCAAGAAGAACGGAGGCATCATGAAACGATGGAGCGAGTGAGTCAGCGCTATTATCTTAGCGTCGGATTGTTTGCGCATGGTTTGTCATGTCAGGGTTTGGAATTAGGGTTAGCGTTAGGGTTCCAACAAAGGCAAAGCATAAAAGCCAAAATTAGGGTTTCAAATTAAGGTTCTACCAAGCCTGGGTAGGGCATTGAGCAAAGGTTACATATTAGGGTCTGAAGCTACAGTTAGGCTTTCAAAAGTGGGGTTTCAAGATTAGGTTAGGGCTTTAAATTAGCATTTGAAGCCACGGTTAGGGTTTCGAATCAAGGTTATAAACCAGGGTTAGGGTTTCAAATTAGGGCTTCAATCTTGAGTTAGGGTTTCAAATTAAGATTCCAAGCCAGCGTTCAAAGCTGCAGTTAGTTTTGCAAAATTAGGGTTTCAAGTCTTGAGTTATGGTTTCAAATGAACGACTTCCTGGATCGGGAATGGGAACCCTGATGTTGCGTATGTTGTGCGCGCAGCCGTCAGTTGGCCGAGGGCTCCTCCAGCTGCTTGGCGGCCGGAAGCGGCGGCGCCGTGGGCTCCCACTCCAAGTCCTTTGACCACGCCCACTTTCGACCGTACCAAAGCGGCGGCGACAGCGGCGACGCCCTCAGCGTCACCTCCGTCAGCTCCAGCGGCTCCGACTTGGAGGACGTTAACGCCAGCTTCCTCTCGGACTCGCCCGAGGGCCACGAGAGGAAGGTGAGCCTTCCGATGATCGCGTTTGACTGTTTTTTTCGTTTTTCCCAGTTAGACTCATTCTAATCATAGTTTGTGTTTGGGTTTAGACGTCCACGCCTTCGGTGAAACTTTCTGTTTCGGCGCTGGGGAGAGAAGCTTCGGCTGCAGACACAACCTCCACGGTACTGCGCACTTCCACTCACCTCCTTCCGAAAACATTTGACTTTCAATTCTTTTGATGTCCTGCTTGAAAGACCTTTTTACTTTCACTTCCACCTTTGAACATTTGCTTTCCTTGCACTTCCTTCTTCAAATACAGCAGCAGCACCTTCACTTCCTCCTTAGTACAATTAATGTCCACCTTAAACAGGACATCAACCCAAACATATTTTTTTCAAGAATATGTTCCCAGCAGTCCCACTAGTTGAAACACGACATTCTGATGAATATTGCGTTTGTGGAATAAGAGTTAAGCCACTCGTTTTTAGCCATCTCAGGGGGCGGCCATTTTGTCACGTCTGTCGACTGAAAATGACATCACAACTGCTCAGGGCTCAGGTAACGACCAATCACGGCTCAGCTTCAGAAAACAGGTCAGGCGTGATTGGTCATTACCTGAGCCCTGAGCAGTTGTGATGTCATTTTCGACAGACGTGACAAAATGGCCGCCCCCTGAGATGGCTAAAAATGAGTGGCTTAACTCTTAGTCCTCAAACGCAATATTTATCCGAATGCCTTGTTTCAACTAGTTGGCTTGCATGGAACATATTCTTGAAAAAAATATTTTTGGGTTGACCTCCCCTTTAAATACTCTATTGGTTTCACTTCCAATCAAAAATATTTCACTTCCTCCTTAAAAGACGACACAATTTCTTTGGTACATTTTCCCCTCACTTCCTCCATTAAAAAAATGGACTCCCTCCTCCAAAGACAATTTGAATTTAACTTCCACCTTAAAATATTTCACTTTGTATTTGTCCTTCAAACAACGTTGCTTCTGTACTGGTTTACTCTGACTTCCACCTCTGAAGAAAATTTTACTTTCACCCTCCTCAAATCATGTTTAACTTTCAATTCACCCTCAAGTATTTGACTTTCATTTCCACCTTCATTTATTTTACCTTTCGCCTTCAAACTTTACTTTGAGTTTCTCCTGACAACATATTAATTACATCCAGTTCCTCCTTAGAACTTTTCCCTTTCATTTCTGCCTTAAAACATCACTTTCACTTCCTCCATTTTACTTTGATTCCCACGAAAGAATTCCTTCAAACGTGCATCCCGTCGAACGGTTTCCTTGTCGGTAACGGCCACGTGCGCGTTTGCAGTTCTGGGAGTGCACGTCGCTGTCGTCTCTGGACACGTCGGGCATGGGTTCCAGCTCGGGCTCGGCGTCGGGCTCCAGCACGGCATCGTCGTCATCGGTGTCGTCGGCGGCGGCGCTGTCGCTGTCGCGCTCGCACAAGCGCTCGGTGTCGGCCGTGTCCAACTACTCCACGCTGTCGCTGCCGCTCTACAACCAGCAGGTGGACGACTGCTGCATCATACGCGTCAGCCTCGACGTGGAGAACGGAAACATGTACAAAAGCATCCTGGTAAACAGACAACCTTCATGGCGTTTCTATTCTTGTCTTTTGTGCATCTTTAATCGACAGTACACCATCAAACCTTTTTGACCATGTTTGTCCTTCGGCGCAGGTGACAAGTCAGGACAAGACGCCGGCCGTCATCCGCAAGGCGATGATCAAACACAATCTGGAGAGGGAGAAAACCGAAGACTACGAGCTGGTGCAGAAGATTTCAGAAGACAAAGGTAGCGCTGTTTATTGACAACTACCTTGACAACAATTTCACACAAGTACCTTGCACCATTTTTAGACTCAACGAAGAGTAATGAAATGGCTAAAAATGAAAAAAATGTTTTCGTTAATGGAATAAAATGAAAAGGAAAATATTTTCACAAAAAAACTCAAATAACTACATCTAAAGTTTATTCATCGAATTGTTACTAAAACTAGCTGTAATCCTAATAGTTTTTTTCGCTTAATAGCATACATGAGCTTCCGAGGTTCATTTGAAATGTATTTATTTCGGTATTAGAAGAAGGAAGGTCAAACATTAGTTTGACAATTGTACTTTACTTTATTATACAATTCTTGGTACCTTTTTTTTTTTATCTTGCTCTTGACAGATACTCCATGTATTAAATAAAACGAAAATTAATACTAAAACTAATTAAGTCTAAACTAAAATGAAGCAAATTAAAAAATTACAAACTAATCAACTTAATTAAAACAAACTGAATAAAAAAAAGTTAAAATGAAAAAAAAAATCAAACTATAATGAAAAATGCAAAACTATTATAATCCTGTTACCTTGACAACTTGCGTAACAACTACCTTGACACTTAATCGTAACTATCAACGACCTTAAGAACAATTCGACAGCCACGTTGACAACCTTCTCAACGACCCCCTGAACAAGTTTGTGACAGACAACACAGCTTCTCTCTCTTGCGGCAATTGTCTGACATCATCCCGTCCTGTCTGTCTGTGTTCAGAGCTTCGCATCCCCGACAACGCCAACGTCTTCTACGCCATGAACTCCAGCGCCAACTACGACTTTGTGCTGAAGAAGCGCGGGCCGGCGCGGCCCGTGCGCGCCAAGACGGTGGCCAGCTCCACATTGCCCCGCATGAAGCAGAAAGGACTGAAGATCGCCAAAGGGATTTTCTGAGAGCGCCGCCTGGAGCACTTAGTTTGGCCTCTGCACGCTCAGGACCTCAATTTGTGGGCCAAGTCACTTTCTTGTTTACATCTGGCAGCCAGAAAAGCGGTCACACTTCGGATTTTTTTTTCTGTTTTTTATAGCATCCCGACGTTGTCCCGTCGATAGGACGCATTCGCACTTTGGAATTTTTTTACAGCTTTGTGACCCATCGTGTTGACACATGGTCAAACTGACAACTGTCCCGTGAGTAGGCTCAAGATGTCCCGGATGCTCAGTCTTGACACATGGTCAAATAATCGAGAGGGATTTTTTCTTTTTTTTTCTTTTGTAACCCTGGCGATATTCTGGATGCCCTGGTTGACACATGATCAACCAGATGATGTCACATGGGTAGGATCAGGATGTTCCTAACAAGCATTGTGTTGACACATCGTCAAAACAGACATTGTCTCGTGGGCAGGATCCAGATGTACCAGATGGATTTTTTTTTTTACAGTATCCCGGCGATGTTCTGGATGCCCATCGTTTTGACACATGGTCAGGCAGACCTTGTCCCGTGGGCAGGATCCGGATTTTTCCGGATGCCCAGTGTTGACACATGGCCAAACAGACCATGAGTCAAATGACGCTTGATGGGAGGGCCAACAACATCTACTGTATATAAGTCACCTGTGCCGTTTTATTTGCTTTGTATATATAATATATATATTTCTTTTTTTTTTTTGCTTGGAAGATGGTGCTGGCAATGATCTTTTCTTCAAGCGGTTCCATCATTTCACCCACCGCTGTGATTGGAAACTCTGAACAAACGGTTTTTGAATTTTTGACCACTAGCAGGCCTCAGCTCTCAATTGTTGTGACGATAATCGTGTCTTTTTTTTTTTTTTTTTTTTTACTAATGACTTTGCACTTACTGAGGAGGCTCAGTGCTTGGCATAAATGACGGCAAGGCAGGTGTTCATATGTTCCTTTGTCGATATTAAAATAATTAACATCATTTTGATGTTGATCACGCTCCAAAGGAGTGTTATGGCCTTTGTGAAGAGAAAACAAAATATTAATAATTATACCCAAAAAAACATTTCATGGTTGTAGAGTTGTGATCCCCCCCCTTGATTTTCAAAAACTTTAATGCCTTAAGATTATGACTTTTTCCCCCAATAAAATTTCAAACGTAATCTTGCGTTACAATTACTATTTCATATGGAAAAAGTTAATTTGATTAAGAACATTACATAACATTACAACTTTTTCATGAAAAAATGTTCTTGTAAGATTAGGTTTTTTGTTAATAAAATTATATATTTGTCATACAATTACTACCCCCCCAAAAAATACCTTAATTTTGTGTTGTAAGATTACAACTTGTCTTTTTTTCTTAATTCCAAATTTCTTTTCATAACATTACAATTTTTATCAAATTTGGGGGGAATTTTGTGTTGTTGAAAATGTTATTTTTATAACGTTATTGTTGCAAACACACATTTAAAAATAACTAAAAGCGTTTGCCGCAAAAAAATTATTGCCAACCTGGTAAAATAATTCCTTTTTTGTTGCCAGATTATGGTTTTTTTCCCTCATAAAATTACGACTCATTGTCTTAAAACTTTTTTTTTTTCTCTAAAAAACATGACTTTTGTCTCATACGATTTGGGCTTTTTTTTAGCCAGAATACGAATTCGTTCTTGAGAACAGAACACCTTTTTTGAGATTATGGTGTTTTTTCTGGAAAAAAATGTTTATTCTCCTACGATTATGACTTTATTCGTGAATAAAATGGAACTTCAAAATTTTCTCAAAAAGCACTATTTTCCATCGCCAAAAAACCTGATGATTGAGGTAAAACTTTAATCTCCTACAATTTTTTTCTTGAAAGAATTTGCCTTTTTATCTGTTGTAGCCATTTCTGCTGAGCACTGTATGCAAAAGTTTACTTTTTAAAATGATGAAATGGAAGTCTGGGGAAAAGATGCTGAAGCACTGGAGGAAGCGATGCGGTTGAGTTTTGCTGACTCCTCACAAAGGAACCACTTTGAAATTTGACCTGTGGATAACGCAGGCTGCGAAACATGATGGGAAGTTTTGGAAAAGCACCAAACACTTGAGAGAAAATGGCATGAGCACCCTAAGGTTATTTTTTTTGTCATCACTGCCACAAAACAAAACGTTTGCCTGTTGCCACTGCCGACATATTTTGTCTTTTTTTTTTTTTTGCATTTATTTGCAACACGCTTGACGTCTAAATGGTGATGGAGTCACTGTGAGCTTCATATCGAGCACTGTGAACAACAACTACAACAACAAAATGTGTCTTAGTGGATGTGGTGAGCAGGGAAAAAGTTGCCAATCAAGTGATCTGCCTTTTGCGCCGGGAACAAACCTTTGGATTTAAAAAAACAAAACAAAAAAAAAAACAACAACTTTTTTTTTTTAACAAAGTTGTGAACTTACATGCCGGCTTAACTTCTATGTCGTGAATGAACAGCTGACTAGGTGTTACACACGTGCAGCATCGAGAAGCTTGGCTCCCTTAGACACAGTGCAGAAATGACATCATCACGAGACAGTAGACACGCCACCTGTCGCTCGACGTGCAGAGCTGGGCATTCCGTCTATGTGACGGACCGGCCCGTCTATCCGCCTATGACGGACGCCTGTTTTGCTGACGGTTGACGAATGACGGGTAAAATTTTAAAATAGACGGACTAAGCATAGTCCAGTATTTAATCAGTCTTTTGTCTGTAGTCCGTCTTTAGTCTGTTTTTCACGGCGAGTGCAGTGAGGAACAATAGTGAGTTGTTATTGTTAAGGGGGACAGATTTGAGTGTGCAACCTGGCTGTGAACAGGCTTTCATGGCGTCCATGGCGCAGTGAATCACTGGGAGTCACGCTTTCTGTTCAAATATCGGGCAATGGGGGGATGATTCTGAAATTTGCAGACGGACTCGCTGACAGAAGCCTGTTTAAAATCAGAGGCTGGTACTATTCCCCCCCACCCCCCGAAAAAAAGGCAAATGACGGACGACAGAAAGGTACTCACGCTGCAGACAGATGACGAATAACGGACGCTCAATTTTTAATAAAATGCCCATCTCTGTTGACGTATCACTTCCCGGGACATGCCGCGTCGCTTGACGTGTCCCAACATCACATGACACTTTACATGTTACATCACTCGACATGTCTTACCACTTGACATGTTACTTCACGTGATGTGTCAAAACATGGCACTTGACGACGCGTGACATGAACCTTTATGTTACAGCACTAGACATGACGACACTTGTGACACTTCACATAATAATACGGTACATTACTTGACATTTGACACTTGTCGTGGCATTTAACACGACACGTTTCATGTTATGGTTACATAGGTGACACTAGTTATGCTACACTATCTCATGACATGATAATACTTGATATGACTCCTGACATGTTAGTGTCACAAATGACACTTTAAGTGTCTCGTGATATGTTACGCCATCTCATGACATGACACTTGATGTCACTTAACTTTACTTGACATGACACAACACTTTTCCACCACAATACATGACATGGTGCATCGCTTAACATGTTGCGCCACTGACATTACTTAATATGTGCTCATGACAAGACACTTGACATGCCACTTGCACGTGGCACTTAACGTGACATCGGAATAACTCGAAATGACTTTTGACAGTGCCACTTGAATTGCCACTTCACATCAAGTGTCAATTTTTTTTTAAAATTGCGAAAATCACGATTGAAGTTGTCGTAGTTTTATTCGTTTTTTAAGTTTGTATTACTTTTTTTTCACGCATGGACAAACAGCTGCCATTTTTTTCACACGTGCAGCAGGATGAAGTACATTTTGCTTTATCCGCACTACAGGAATTCCACGCTTTTCCCATAGAGTCATCCTTCAATTCCAAAATTACAACTACAAGACTGTGTGTGCTTGTGTGTGTGTCTGGGATGAAAAGGCCAATTGTGTATTTGTGCAACCGGCGTTTCTGTGGTGACGAGAAGTGTATGCGTGTGCGTGAGTGATGGCGCGTGGACAACTTGACATTACTCTCCTGTGGTGCTTTGAGAGTGTGTGTGTGTGTGTGTGTGTGCGTGCGTGTGTGTTGTATTGATGTTTGTTGCCTTTTGCTGTGCTCGGATGCCCCCCACCCAACTCCTGATTTGAACTAAATGACTGAGAAACTTTTCTAAGTCTCTTCCTTTACTAATTTCCCCTCCCAACAGCACTCAAAAACAATGTAGAATCCAAAAAGTGTTCCCCACTGTTTATTTATTGATTTGTATATAGTTTTTTGGGGCATTGTACATTCCCTCCTCTCTTGGTTATAGATTAATATATTAATGTACATATGAATAAACATACCGTTTATAAAAGAGTACAGTGTACGCTGTCAATTTGTCTGTGATGTTTAGAGTTGGAATACAACAATAAAATTGGCACCAAAATCATTTTTTAATTTATAAACATTTCAGAAATCAATACTGTAATGTACAATTTAATTTTGATATTCAAAGTGGAATAAGATGTGAGAAAAATCTTAGCACGAACATTAGAATATTAGGCCTGAAATGTAGGTTATACAAACGTCACTCATTAGTTACTGTCCACAATAGCGCTATAATTTATGCATAATTATCTATCACTATTTACTTGAAGATCTATAAACTCGTGTATGCTTTAGTTAATCTTTTTGTGTGTATTTAAAATGTTCTAATAGTTTAGCATAATTCTCTGTCATTTTTGTCGTCATATCCACGACAAGCGACAATTTTGAGCATGCGCACTGATCCCGCTTTTGCTACGCGTTTACGTTCTAGTACAGCGCTATAATTTACTCATTATTACCGTGTGTATGTATTAATAATTTAATTTGAATTGTACTAGTGCGTATATGCTTCAATTAAGATGTAAATTTGTGTTTATTTTAAATTGAGAACATTTTTTTTTAATTAACAATTTTTAATTAACAATTTGGACATAACTTCACACAGAAGACAAAGGAAATGAAATAGACAGCCAATTAAAAGAAGAAAAAAAATTTAAATAGGTAAACAAAAAAAAATGCCAGGGGTCCTAAATAAAAACTAAGACATATTGAAAACATTAAAATGGGAACACAATTTCACACTTTTAACAGCTTTTTTATTTTTACAACCAGTTATAGAACGTAAATATATCTCCATCTCTTTCAACCACATGCAAAAGTTGGGTTTTGATTTTGAAAATGTACATTTGTGAATATAAAAGTTTGTAACAAGATTAATTAAATAATATTGTTTTCAAATGACATGTCATCATTAAAAAAAATAAAAAATACATTCTGTAAAGAAAGTTCAAAGTTACTAGTTTAGAACAATTGAGCTCTCATTAGCTATTCTGTGATGTCATCATCACAGCGCGACGAAAATGTCTGCCAGTTTTGCGCTTGCGCATTCGTGGATTCACCCCGCTTTTGTTATTCCATTTCATTCCAGTATGGCGCTAAGCAAAACGTTTGGGCAAAAACCTGTCAAATTCCAACTGGAAGACGATGGGGATTTTTACATGATCGGCTCGGAGGTCGGTGTGTCTACGCTTACACCCTTTCTGCTCAATCTTCACCGCAAGTTTTGTTTCATTGTCAACTTCTTGCCGGTTGTTAGCTCGCATGCTAAAGTTGCTAAGCGAAGTTGGGAGCGTTAGTATTTTAAAAAGGACTCGTCCGTCCTCTTTGGGCTTTATTTCTATAGATATTGACACTTTCTTTCGTCTTTTAATGCGCTGCCGTTCTATGTAACATGATCATATCGTGTTTCGGACTTCTACTGTGTTCTGGAGAAGCATATGTTGATTTGAATGAGTTAGCATGCTAAGGTTGTAGCTGAGCAAGCTTATATGAATTTAGACGCTTAGCCAACATGCGGAAACGATTTTAAATTAGGGAGTCAAGCCAGGGTTGGGGCTTCAAATTAGGGTGTCGATCCTGAGTTAGGGGATAAAGCCAGGTTCAGTCCTTGAAGGTTGGGTTTCAAGTGTGTAGTGGCGTTTTTAAGCCTGTGTTTAAACAATGGTTAGAGTCTCAAATTAGTAAGCTTCAAATTTTCGGGCCAAGGTTATGGTTCCAAGTTAGGGGCTTTAAACAAGCGCTAGGGTTTAAACGTCAAAGTGGTTCACGCCATGGTTGGGTATTAAACAAGGTTAGGTTTGCACATTAAGAGTTGAAGGGGTACATTTTCAAAGTAACCTTAAAAGCCAAGGTTAGGGTTTCAAGCCTGTAGGGCTGTGGCTTCAAATAATTACTAGCATTTCAACGTAGGATTTCAAGTAAGGATTGGGGTGTCAAAAAAGGATTGCAACGCAGTCATAAGGTTTCAAAGTAGGGGCTCAAGACAGAGTTTGGGTTTTAAATAAAACTGCCTTAGGCTTGCAAATGAAGTTTGAATTGTGTTCAGGTGGGCAACTACCTGCGCATGTTCCGGGGTTCGCTGTACAAGCGCTATCCGTCCCTGTGGAGGAAGTTGGCGTCGGTGGAGGAGCGCAAGAAGATCGTGGAGTCGTCGCACGGTCAGTATGATGGTGGAGGCAGGTGGAAGTGGGCGGGGCCTTGGCGTGGGCACCCGCCAATCACGAGGCCCCGCCGCCCGTCTGCCGCCTTTCAGATCACGGCTACACGCAGCTGGCCACCAGTGTGACACTGCTCAAGGCCTGCGAAGTGGAGGAGATCCTGGACGGCAACGACGACAAGTACAAAGCCGTCTCCATCAGCACCGAGCCGCCCGCCTACCTCAGGTACGCCGCCCACCACCGGCAGTAGGGTTTCTATCGGAGCTCCCGCTTTTCAAAGTACACCTTCGAAGCCACAGTTGCCCGTTGGAATTTGGCCATCCAGCCCGGTTGTCTAATTGGAATTTCAAGCCTTGGTTAGCGTTTCAAAATAGGGTTTCGAGTCTGGGTTAGAGTTTCAAGTCTCGATTGGGGTTTCAAGCCCAGGTCCGTGTTTCAAAGTAGGGTTTCAAGCCTGGGTTAAGGTTTGAAAGTAAGGTTTCATGCCTGGGTTAGGGTTTCAAATTAAGGTTACAAGCCTGGGTGAAGGTCTCAAGGTAAGGTTTCAAGCCAGGGTTAAGATTTCATAGTAGGGTTTCAAGCATGAGTTAGGGTTTAAAATTCTAGATTCCAAGCAGGGTCAGTAGGGTTTCAAAGTGTGTTAGGGTTGGGTTTCAAGTCTGGGTTGGTGTTTTAAATTAAGGTTTCAAGCCTTGATAAGGGTTTCAAATGAAGGTTTTAAGCCAGAGTTTGGGATTCATTGTTGGTTCTCAAGTGTGGGCTAGGGTTTCCATTTAAGGTTTTAAACCAGGATTAAATTTTCAAAGTAGGGTTTCAAGCCTGGTTTAGGATTTCAAATTTAGGTTTCAAGCCTGGTTTAGTAGTGTTTCAAAGTGGGGTTTCAAGCCTCTGTTAGGATAGAGTTTGAGCTCCAAGGTAGGGTGGAGTTTGAAGCTCTGTTTAGGGTTTCAAGTTCAACTTAAATTTTCAAACTATGAAGATTTCAATCCAGTGTTTGGGTCGTTCTTGTGTCAGGTTTTGAAATAAGGGTTAGGCTTTCAAAGTATGGTTGCCTTCAAGTTTTTGCTTTTTACAATGGTAAGTAAGCATTTTTTTTGCTGAGGGCGCAAGTTTCCTACTTTCCATCGGCCTTTGAATGCAGCATTTGTTTGGACAGCAAATCGCGCCCTCGTGTGGCTTAGTGGTTAATCGCGGCGTCCCAGTGGTTCATCACTTCATGTGGGCTGCGCGCTTACAAATGTTTGTGTGTGTAACCGATGTCCATGTAGGGAACAGAAGGCTAAGAGGAACAGCCAGTGGGTGCCTACACTGCCCAACAGCTCCCACCACCTCGACGCCGTACCCTGCTCCACCACCATCAACCGCAGCCGCCTGGGGCGAGACAAAAAGAGGACCTTCCCGCTCTGGTCAGGCGCCATCACCGTGCGTGCGTGCACACACATGTACTCATGCGTGTGCATGCTAATGCTTATGCGTTAATGCGCGCGCGTCCGCTCATGCGTGTGTGTGCGTGGTTCAGCTTTGACGACCACGACCCGGCGGTGATCCACGAGAACGCCACGCAGTCGGAAGTGCTGGTGCCCATCCGCCTGGACATGGAAATCGAGGGCCAGAAGCTCCGAGACGCCTTCACGTGGAACATGAACGGCACGTCACGCGCATGCAGACAAATGCACACAAAAAACGCTTTGACACTATTAAGCAAGGCTTAGGCGTTCAAAGTAGGGTTTCAATCAAGGTTTAGGGATTTGGATTCAGACTTCAATTGGAACATCAAAGTAGGTAGTAGTTTCAACCTATGGTGGGGGATTTAAACACAAGTTAGTGATCAGAAGTAGGGTACCAAGCCAGGGCCAAATTTTCAAAGTAGGATCTCAAGGCTAAAGTTTCTTTAGCATTTCTTGGGATTACAAAGTAGGCTTTTCAATCAAGTTTCAAGATAGGGTTTTGGTTTCAGATGTGAGTCTAGGGTATGAGTTAGGGTTCCAAACCGCGGTTGGGCTTTTAAACGATGATGGTTCGGAGCCACGTTTGCGCGCCTTGACATCCTAAAAGTGGAATTTGTTGCCGTGGCGCTTTGCAGAGAAGCTGATGACTCCCGAGATGTTTTCGGAGATCCTGTGTGACGACCTGGACCTCAACCCGTTGGCCTTCGTGCCCGCCATCGCTTCCGCCATCCGCCAGCAGATGGAGTCGTACCCCACCGACAGCATCCTGGACGAGCAGACGGACCAGAGGGTCATCATCAAGGTAACGCCGCCCACCCGCCGTTCTTGGTTGTCCTTCCTCGCATAACGGCCGCCTCCCTCGCCGCCTCCCCCAGCTCAACATCCACGTGGGCAACATCTCCCTGGTGGACCAGTTCGAGTGGGACATGTCAGAGAGGGACAACTCCCCGGAGAAGTTTGCGCTCAAGTTGTGCTCTGAGCTGGGCCTGGGAGGCGAGTTTGTCACCACCATCGCATACAGCATCAGGGGGCAGCTCAGCTGGCACCAGAGGACGTACGCCTTCAGGTAGGCTCGGACTGGCCGGATGACCGATCTACCCCCCCACCCCCACCCCCACCCCCTCGTCACGTGACTTTTGTCGCCTCGGTGGGTGCAGCGAGAACCCGCTCCCCACGGTGGAGATCGCCATCAGGAACACGGGCGACGCCGACCAGTGGTGCCCCCTGCTGGAGACGCTGACGGACGCCGAGATGGAGAAGAAGATCAGGGACCAGGACAGAAACACCAGGTGGGCGTCGGCACGCCAGCAACAAAAAAAAAAAAAAGGAGCAGGGGAACCAGACAGTACACAAGTAGAAAACTGAAAAAGTTGTACAAAGTAATATTGTGCAAAAAAGGAAGCAAAACTTTTAAAAGTGAATATTTGCTAAAAAAATTGTTTGAATAGATGGGAAAATATTGGACAAGTGTGGTGAAAATACAGGTACAATTTACAAAAAAAGTAAAAACTTAACCTTTACAAAAGTTTTAAACAAATTTGCAAAATGCAGGAATAAAAAAAAAAAACAACTAAAATTTGCAATTGTACATAAGTTATACATTTATAAAAAATATATATAAATTGAAAAAAGTATTGTTTACATAAAGTGAACGTTTATAAAAAGTATTAATTGACAAAAGTACACGTTTACAAAATGTCAACATTTACAAAACTATAAGTGTTGTTTTTGCTTGTAGTTTAATACTACAGTATAAAACCTAAAATTTACCTTTGCCAAAGCAAAAAGTCAAAGTTAGTAAGTGTGAAAATGTAAATTATTTTTATATTCAAAAGAGTTTACAATAAATGTATACATTTCCAAAGTAGAAGTGTTAAAAAGGTTAAATTGGCTCAAAAATAAGTGGAAAGCTTAAAAAAATATATGTTAAAAAAAAAAACTGTCTAAAAAAGTAAAGTACACAAGTAAAAAACAGTAATAAAAAAACTTGAGATTGGGGGTTGAAAGTGTAGTCCTGAATGCCATCAGATGGCTAAAGTGCTACCATTTTTGTTTTCTTTCAGGCGAATGAGGCGACTTGCCAACACCGCACCGGCCTGGTAGAACAATACCATACCATACCGTCATCATCATCATCACCACCACCACCACCACCACCCTCATGAGCGCCCCCTTCTGGAAGTACACGTGTGTGACATGGGCTTGGTCGCTCACCCTATTACCCTTTTTGCTTCTCTCTCAGACACACACAGGACAAGAAGTCAGATAATATATTTATGTTGTATTTGTCATCTTTTTGTACATTTGAATGATTCTTACAAAATAAACCCAAAAAACCCATCAACGCATCATTAATTTTCTTGTCAACACTTCACTTTCAGGAAGCAGCCATTTTCACAGTGCCCAAGGGCTCAGCTTGCGACTTGTCACATGACCAAAGCCAGAAAACAGCTGAGTCGTGATTGGTTGTTACCTGAGTCCTGAGCAACTTTGATGTCATTTTCAGTGGACGCCAAATGTCAAAATGGCCGCCCCGCCCCCCAAGATGGATGAATGCCTTGTTTAGATGAGTGGGGCCGCATTGAAGATCTGTTTGTCAAGAAAATTGTTGACTTCGTCTTAAAATATTTTGTTTAGACTTGGTGCAGACAAGAAGTCACAGGTGCAGACAAGAAGTCACACTTGATCTAAGGGTTTCCTCATTCACAATCAAATGTTTTTGCTAGTGTCGGCAGTGCAGTGGTCACAGTAACAGCACACTATAACACACACAAATTAACAGTCACACGCATACACAGACCTAAACACAACGCAGACTCAACTCTCCAAACAAGATAAATATGCACTCATCTACACACACACACATATACATGGACACACATAAACTGACTGACACACACGTACACAAACACGTGCACAAAGATAGCAGTAAAGTGAGGGTGTGATTACTGTGGAATGTCAACTTCCTCTTGCAAGGCAAAACAAAACATCCCAACAAAATAAAAGGCCAGCATTATTTCGTAAAATCTTGAAAGTGTCACGCGACAGCAAGAAGTTGACAAACGCTCAGAGTAAAACATGTCCCATCATGGACAACTATTTCAGATTTAGGGTTTCTAATCAGAGTTAGGGTTTTCAAATTAAGCTTCTGGGAGTGCATTCCAGTGTTGATGGTTAGGGTTTCAAAGTAGAGTTTGAAAGAGGTTTAGGGTTTTAAAGTAGAGTTTAAAATTAAGGTTAAGGTTCCAAATTAGGCTTTCAAACTAGGGTTAGGGTTTTAAAGTAAGATTTCAAACTAGAGTAAGGGCTTAAAAGTAGGACTTCAAACAGGTTAGGGTTATACATTCAAGTTCCAAGCCCAACAACAGTTTATTTCAAGGTTGAGTTTTATTTTGAAAAAACAAAAACAAAAACAGTTACACTTCATGAACCCGCCGTTTATATTTGAATAACAAAAATAGTAAAAAAAATGTTTTTTTAAAAGTCACATGTACAAAAATGTTTTAGTGTATAAATATTCATTATGAAAATGATCATGAATTGTACCATAATTGTTAATTGGTTAATTAATAACAACATGTGAATGTCGCTGTGAGCTCATCGTCAGCGACCCGCACCGACAAACACGCCGGTCCCCAAACACGTCACGGCGAGGCCAGGCCGTCCAACGCTGCACCGGAAACTGCTGTGGCTGCGTTTGGCCTGCAGGCGGCGCCATAAGCAGCCTTTGGACAGCACTGTGGGAGAACCTGAGGTTGGGCGGCGCCGAAAAACTGGAGACGCCCGATGGCGGTCACACGTTTTGACAGCCGAAGAAGTCGACGCCTACGTAGCGCGGGTAACCCTCCAGGGAGTTCATTGCCACCGGGTCGAATTTCCAGTACTGCCGTCCACGAATGAAGTGGGCGTAGCCTGCCGAACAACATTTAGCCGTTAGCATTGAGCAGCGTTTCAAATGACAAGATGTTAGCATTTCAAGCGCATTCAAATTCAAACAGCACTAAATGCGTTGTTGTTGTTCTTAAACGGATTGTAATGCATCACATGGACAAAATGTGCCAGTTTTTCAGAATAATTGTCATATTACTTTTTCAAGATCTAGCAATTATCAGAATCCAGTTATCAAACAGTGGCGTCATGGCATCGCTTAGAATTTCTCGGAAATGACACTGAAACAGCGACAAATAATGTTTGTTTCAGTCCAGCACAAAATGTGCATCTCGTTCGGGATAAAATATGCTTAATGTTTTTATCTTTCTATCAGTTTTCAGCAATTATGACGTACCCTAAGGACAAAATGTGAGTAGCATAGTATTAAAATACCGTATTTTCCGGACTATAAGTCGCAGGTTGTTTTATAGTTTGGCCGGGGGTGCGATTTATACTCTGGTGCGACTTATGTGTGAAATTATTAACATATTATTACCTGTTTATCATGTCACATGTTATTTTAACCCACATAAAGAAACATAAAGGTAAATCCTAAAAGCTATTAAAATGCATGAAGAATTTAAACAGTTAAAATTCAATATATTGTGAAATAAGTAATTAAAATAGTATAATAAAAAGACAATTTGACTGTCTATCAATCCATCTATACAAAATAGTGTACTGTTCATTGGCTGTGTTTTTGTGTCATCAGCCAGCCACACACACACACACACACACGCACGTAGCGGAAGAGACGAACAAGAGATAATTACGACCGATTACAAAAATACTTTTGGAGACGTGGAAACATTCTACATGGTCGGTGATAAATAAAAGACTTATTTGATCAATCTACGACCATTTTGGTGAGTTTAAAGTTATTTTACCGTAATTCTTGTAATCCTACATGTGCGGATGTTAGCTAAATGTTACCATCGTACCTCGGTGGAAATTATGTGTACTAAGCGCACAATTTTATTAATTTGATTTATATGGACACATTTATTAGCGTTACGCGACAGAGACAACGGCTTCCGAGAGGGGGTGGTGGGGTGTTGTATAATGTAACGTAAGCATACCGTTCAGCCTGTTGTTGCCTCTATTCTATTTTTATTTTAAATTGCTCGTCATTTAAATGGTAAATGCCACGTCTGTTCTTGGTGTTGGATTTGATCAAATACATTTCCTCCCAAAATGCGTCTTATACTCCATTGCGACTTATATATGTTTTTTTCGTCTTTATTGTGCATTTTATGGCTGGTGCGACTTGTACTCCGGAGCGACGTATAGTCCGGAAAATACGGTAACTTTCTCACTTAGTTTCTACGAATTATCGGAACGTAACTTTTGGGACATTAAGATCATTGTGAGATCAAATACGTAACAGAATCGTCATGGAACGAAGCCAAATGGTGTTGTTATTTCTGAACGGATTTAAATGCAATCAAAAGATAAAATGTGCGTCTTGGTCGGAATAATTGTGCTCTTATTCTTCAAAGCTCTGACAATTATTGGAATCCAATTATGAAACAAGAACTATGAATTGCTGCGGTTTTTTTTTAAATTGCAACAAGCAGCTTTGTTGTTTTTTAACATATTGTATAAATGGGCCAAATGTTGTTCTGAATAATTGTGCTACTATTTACTCAGTTCTACCAATAATTGGAAATTCCAACCGAAAGATCAACATGAGATCAAAAATCGTAAAAACAATTTTGACATTTTAACCAAACAGTGTCATCACTTCGTAACGAATTAAAACGCAATCAAAGGACAAAATGTGCATCTCAGTTTTTCAAGTTTTAACGGAGCTAAATAGCAACGTTATTGCTGAACGAAATACAACAAATCCAAGAACAAAATGTGCGTATGGATCCAAATATTTGCGCTACTACTGTTCCTAGGCCCAACATTTAGTTTGTACCGTAAACATCTCGGAAGGTGGCGTCCACGTTGACTGGGATGCCGCCCCAGTCGCTCATGGCCCGTGGGTACGGCGATTCCAAGCGGTTGCGTTGCGGGCTAAAGCGCCAGTAGCTGCCCGAGCTGAACACGTAGGTGTTGAAGTCCGGGTCATGACCCCAGCGCAGTGCTGCCCGGACGCCCGCCACGGGCAGGCCCAGGTCCCGGACGGACTCGGGCCCTCGCACCTGCATCTCGGCGTCAAACACCCAGTAGCTGTCACCTGACCGCCACACGGCACAGAATATTAGAAACACTCCCATCCAGCAAATCTTCATGATGGCACAATTTTTTTTTCTAATTTGAAATTTTTGGTTTATTTTTATTTGCGCATTTTTGTTGGGTTTTTGTTTTATAAAAGTTTTCTTTTTAAATAATTTAGGATATATATTTGTGTTTCTTTTATAATATATTAATATTTAAAAAATAATCTTTATATATTTGTAATTTATCTTATAATTTTAAATATTTGTTTTACAATTTATCATTTTTGTTTATTTAAATTTTGCTGATGTAGATTGTTTTGTGTGTAATTTTGCTCAGTTTATGCTAAATATTTGTTGAATGTACTATTGTTTATTTGTTTAGTAGTTTTTTGAAACCTTAATTCATACCAAGTGGTTTTTTTTGTTTGTTTTTGTTGATTTGATTTATTTTGGGGGAGGGGTAATTTTAGATTGTGAAATTTGTAATTTTACATTATGAAATTAAAAATAATATGCATCAGAAATTACGATTCTTATTACTTCTTACAATCATTTAACTTTTTTCATTTTTTTGAATTGTACAAATATGTATAATGTATCACTAGTTTGTTGAGTTTCTTTAAAAATGTATTTAGTATTTAATTGAAATGGATTTTATTAGTCATTTTCTGTATTTGCATGTTTTATTATTATTTTTGGTTAATTCTTCTTTATTTTTTTCAAATTTTTCAATTATTTTGTAATTGTTTTGTTGAATTTATGATTTTCTTTTTGCCTGTTAATTTTGTTGTATTTTGTATTTTTATATTTAAACAGCATTTATTGTTTCCTTGTATTTAAAGGTGCTAACATCATGGCGTGAATTGATTTAAAGCCATAGTACGCACCTTGAAAGAACCAAATGTTCCCAGCCTTGTCTTCGAAGGCGGCGTCCACGTTATTGGGGATCCCTCGCCAGTGGCGCGACGCTAAGGCGGGATAACCGCTCTCAAGATGGCCATCACGGATGCGCCACACGTATCCTGACTTGAAGAAGAATAGCTCGCCGCGGATCATGGAAACCGCATCGAAGTCCGTCTGGCACACATCGGGCTAGACAAAACAATGAGAGAACATCAGACTACCAAAATGATGCTGACGTATTCTTTAGATGTTTATTACATGTTTACCTGCGCGGCTGATGTAAACTGTTCACCTTCAATGTTCATTAGCAAAGCTGATATAATACGTTTGTTAGCATTGCTAATGTTATTTATTTATTCATTACTTATGTTATATTTTATTATTTGTTATATTTATTATCAGCTTAAATCACGGGTGTCCAAACTTTTTGCAAAGAGGACCAGATTTGGTGAGGTGAAAATGTGGGGGGCCGATGATTTAGTCTGACATTGTTTTTTTTTTTTACATGAATCATGTTTCCATGTTACAGACATCACATTAAAGTGAAAATTAAAAAAGTTTCCAAAATTGGAGATAAGTGTTTTTCACAGGACAGCGACGATATGTTAGATTGACTCACATGCGGGAGAATCTCGTTGGACTCGGGATGGGATGGTGGCGGCGGTGGCGGTGGAGGTGTTATCGGCGGCGTAGTGGGCGGCAATGTAGGGCGCGTCCTTGGACGAGTCCCGTACAGGTACTGGATACCGCGCTGGTCATCGTAGCTCAGCCTGAGCGGGTATGAGAAGGAGTAGTAGGCAGACATGATGGCTCCGGGCTCCTCTGAGTGAAGAAGGCCCAGGACGTGGCCAAATTCGTGAGCCGCCACCTGGAGAAGATCCGTGCCTAAGCAAGGATGTATGCCTGTTAGCCTGGTCGTTCCATGTTTATTAGCATGTTTGTTAGCACATTAGCTTATATGTTAGTGCAGCTGTTAGAATTTTAGCCCATTTGTTAACATGGAGATTTTTTTTTTTTTTTTTTGGTGTGGCGGTGGCGGTATTGGGGTATTTTTGTTAGTATGTTATACTAGTGAAAGTTGGTCGAAGTTGGTAGACGGAAACGCTAACGGAAGCCCGGCCTATGGGCGATTACTATTTGGTCTGGCCGGACAAAAAGGCGGATGGATGGACAGCGGAAGGGTACCCCGGCTGCAGACAGGAGGCAATAAACGGATATTTTAGTAAAATGCCCCCCTCTGCTTGTTGACAATCATCATATATTCAATAACATTTATTCCCAATTTTTTTAGTTGGGGTCGGCATGGCTCAGTGGTAGAGTGGTCATTTCCCAACCCAGAGGTTGTGGGTTTGATCCCCGACCATTGTGACCATGTCGAAGTATCCTTGAGCAAGATACTAGACCCCCAGTTGCTCCTGATGCTGCATCATCAGTAGGTAGATGAGTTCCAGCGTGAAGCGCTTTGAGTACCCAAGGTAGAAAAGCGCTATACAAGTGACAGCCCATTCACCATTAGCAAGCGGCTAAGATATAATAAGTATTTTTCACCTTGGGAAAAAAAGTTTAAAAATGATATTTACCTGCAGGCTGGTAAACGTTTATTAGCGTGATAAAAAGTGCAGCTAAAATCAAGTTAACAAACATGGCTCATGCAATATGTACAATATATGAGCAAGTTTACCAGTATGAATACAGTAACATTAAAATGAGCATTAGCATGACGACCATAGCTAATGTCGCTGCTGTTTATCTGACCCATGTGGTTTCCGAGCGTCCAGGCCTCATCGTAGTCAAAGTGGACGTCTCCTTGGCGATGAGTTTTGGGGAAGAAAGCATGAGCCAGGATCCCGCCCGGGCCATCGAAAGGGAGGGTGTCACCATGCCAGTACCTCCAGGTCAGCAAAAAGAAAAAAAAGTTTGTAAAATGAAGAAACAAATCTGTCATTTTATACTGCCCCAAAAAAGTCAAAATATGTCATGTCATATCGTTACAAGAAAAAAGATCTTTTGGGAGAAAAAAGTCAAAATGTTACGCCCAAAAAGTTATAGAAATACGAAACATTACAACATAATATTCAGTGTAAACAACATAATTTAATTAGAATAAAGTTCTAATTCTGGTAAAAATGTTCAAACTTTGGTTGCCCACATAAAATGAGGTGTCTGCCATGCTGATGTGGTGAAAAGATGAGTCACCCAGACGACACAATTACGATCACATGACGCCGCAGCCAGGAAGTGCTTGCTGAGCATGGACGAACAGAAGGAAAGCAGATCATTTTTGCGCTACCTGGTGAAGTCGATGCGGATGTCGGCTTTGCCGGCGTGGATCTCGGTGAAGGAGAGCGGCGTCACATCGCTCCAAATCTTCAGAGCTTCCCGAAATACGCGCCGCACCTTCTCCTCGCCCATCTGCCACGGGAAGCGCACGATCCTGACAAAACAAACAAACGCAGCAACCACCGAATGACCAATACGATTAGCCGCACTTCGCTCGCAATTATTACGAGTTCAAATGTTACCACTCAAAAGAGTCCCTCATATTGCCACAAAGCAATCTACATTTATGAAATGAAAGTTAAGAGTAAATCATCAAGCCATGAGCTATGAGTAAAAAAACTCAAATTTGATGAGAAACAAGTAGTAGTACCTTTACTAGCGGAAACATAGTGTGTTACGACAATGTCGTCAATTCATAAAACGTCACGTGAATGGAATAAAAACAACTTTTTGCTTGTGTTTACACAGAAGCCTACATGTCATCGGTGGCGTGATGCTCGTCAGGTGTGCCCGTTTGCACACGCTCACTAGCAACAAAAAAATTAAGTTGAGTCATATTTAACTTAATGCTCACTTGCACACTCCTTTGTGTTTGTACAAGTCTGGAAATTCTTTTCAAAGGCAACATCAAGCCCTCAAGCCTTCACGACAATCACGCAGACTTTGATTCATAAAGTTGAATTCCTTGTCTAGCTTGCTAACTAACTTGCTGGATAAATTGCCAACCAGTGGTCTAACTCAGTGTTTTTCATACTTTTTTGAGTCAAGGCCCCTTTATTTCATTGAAAAAAATCCCGCGGCACACCACCAGGTAAAATTGTGAAAAAAATGTTTTTTTTTAAATTTAACAATATAAGTGTTATATAGTTTATATAAGCATTTTTAAACTTAGAAGAATGACGTTATATTATAACATCTTGAATAGGAATAGAATAAACACAAAGAAAAAAGTATTTTATAATGTTTCATATTGATACTTACTCAGTGTGAAACATGGGCCTGTTTGGATAAACATGCGTCACTAATTCGCTTGTCTCTAAACAAAGACAATTAGCTACCTGCTGCTGCTGCTACCTACTGGTATGGAAGAATACTACAATGAAGTAAAGACGTGATTACGCTGCCAGGCGCTAGACCGCACAGGCACACAAATTAGATAATTTCCCACGGCACACTTGACAATATCTCGTGGCACACCAGAGTTTGAAAAACACTGGTCTAACTCACTGTCTCATTTGCTAAGTTTTATTATTTGTTGTCTTACTCGCTAAATCCCTAACTCACTTGCGGTTCTACTCAGTAACTCAACTCAACTGTCAACTCCCTGTGTAACTTTCTAACTTCTCTAATTTGCTATCTAACTTGCTGCTAGTTAACTCATTAACTTTCTGTCTAGCTCTCTGTCCACTTTGTAAACATGCTATCTAACTCACTGCGGTATAACTCATTAACGTTTCGCTCGCCATCTCACTCACCAATTCTGTCAAACTTGCTAACTTGCTATCTAACTTGCTAGCTTGTCTAACTGGCTATGTAACTCGCTGTCTAACTTGCTAACTTGTCTAATACTGTTTACTTGCTAATTTCCTCTCACTGAAATTCATTGTCTAACTCGCTAACATGCTAATTCAGTTTAATTTTCTGATTACTTGCCATCTAACTTGCTGCCTAACTCACAAACTTCTTTAATGCGTTAACTAGCTGTCTGACATGTATGTTGTCAAAACAGCTAATTAGCTTGTTAACTTCCAAGTTCTAGTTCGAGTCTAGTTCTCTGATTACTAATTCACCAACTGGTTGACTTCGCTAACTCACTAACTTGCTAACCTTTGCGAACTTGCCGTCTAAATCCCTAACTTGCTGTCCAGCTTCTTTCTAACTCACTTAACGCTGATTGCTTGCTGTCTAATTGATGCCTAACGCATCTCATTTTAACTATAATCTCCAACCATGGACAAAAAGAGCAAAGCGCTTAGCATGCTAGCACAGCCAACCTGTAGGTGAGGTCGTTCTTGTCCAGGCGTCCCCCGTAGAGGACAAAGCGTCTGCGCCGTAGGAGACGTCTCCGTTGACTGCCGGGAAAGTCGGGAACTCCGCAGCGTGGACGCTTCCCCGGCCTCCAGGTGCTGTTGGACAGCGCGACATCCTTGAGGGGATTGTGGATGTGAGCGAGCTTGACCCGTTTCTTCAGCTCGGGAAATTTGTCAGATGCCTGCAAGGACGAGTTAGAGCCAGTCAGAGCTGAGATCTTTTGGTGTTTTTGAAGCGTGAAGAGGGTGGAGCAGGCGGGGCGAAGTGTAAGGCGGACACATTATCGAATTACTCCGGCGGATTTACAATTAAAGCTAAAACTCAAGTCAAAAGAGAACACAAGGAAAGTAATTGATGCTGAAACATAATACAATTTTTACAATACAATACAATACAATTTTATTTATGTAGCGCATTTCATAACAGCTAGGGCTGTAACAAAGCACTTTACAATACAATAAACAAAACAAAAACAATAAAAGGGTGGTACATGTATTAATAAATATAGACATACATAATACATCAAATATAAATAAAATATAAATAAATAAAGCCAATAAATTGACATAAAACACTATATACAATTGACACTGGAAAAGAGCCGAAAAATTGAGGTCTGATCAAAAGCCAGAGAAAAGAAATGTGTCTTCAACTGAGTTTTAAAAATGGACAGAGAGGGGGCTTGCCTAACAACCAATGGGATGTCATTCCAGAGGGAAACACCAGCGACAGAAAAGGCTCGATCCCCTCTGAGGCTCCGCTTGGTCCTCGGCACCTCGAGCAGCGCCTGGTCCGCGTTGGAGTGGAGGAGCTCGGAGAGGTACGCCGGGGCGAGGACATTTAATGATTTAAAGACAAATAGGAGAATCTTAAATTGAACCCTGAAATGCACTGGGAGCCAGTGAAGGGAGGCCAGAATTGGTGTTATGTACTCAATCTTCCGAGCTCCAGTTAGTAGGCGGGCAGCAGCATTTTGGACCAACTGGAGACGTTTGAGGGAGGACTGGCTGACTCCAAAATAAAGTGCATTGCAGTAATCTAGCCGAGAGTAACAAAGGCATGGATGACTGTTTCTAAGTACTGATGGGAAAGGAGGGGCTTTACCTTAGCCAGCTGTCTAAGGTGAAAGAAGCTTGACTTTACAACAGCGCTGATTTGCTGGTCCAATTTAAGAATTTACACACCGATCATCAACTGTCAATCCAGGGGTGCAGATGGGATTTTGGAACTGGGGGAAACAGTATATATATGCCATTTTTATTTGAAATAATCTTCTTTTCCTTTCGGCTTTTCCCTTCAGGACTTTCGGCTCTTCCCTTCAGGGCTCGCCACAGCGAATCAATTGCCTCCATCTAACCCTGTCCTCTGCATCCTCTTCTCTCACACCAACTACCTTCATGTCCTCCCTCATTACATCCATAAAGCTCCTCCTTGGTCTTCCCCTAGGCCTCCTGCCTGGCAATTCAAAACTCAGCATCCTTCTACCCATATATTCACTATCTCTCCTCTGGACATGTCCAAACCATCTCAGTCTGGCCTCTCTGACCTTATCTCCAAAACCTCTAACATGTGCTGTCCCTCTGATGTACTCATTCCTGATCTTATCCTCCCTGGTCACTCCCAGAGAGAACCTCAGCATCTTCATTCCTGCCACCTCCAGCTCTGTCTCCTTTCTTTTCCTCAGTGGCACTGTCTCAAGACCAAACAACATCGCTGCTCTCACCACAGTTTTGTACACCTTTCCTTTCATTTTAGCTGAAACACTCTCTATCACACATCACACCTGACACTTTTCTCCACCCGTTCCAACCTGCCTGTACACGCTTCTTCACCTCTTTTCCACACTCTCCATTGCTCTGGACTGTTGACCCTAAGTACTTAAAATCATCCACCTTCTTGATCTCTTCTCCCTTTAACTCTTCCACTTGGGTCCCTCTCATTCACACACATGTATTCTGTCTTACTGCAGCTAACCTTCATTCCTCTCCTTTCCAGGACAAACCTCCACCTCTCTAGCTTCTCTTCTACCTGTTCCCTGCTTTCACTGCAGATCACAATGTCATCTGCAAACATCATAGTCCATGGAGATTCCTGTCTGACCTAGTCTGTCAGCCTGTCCATCACCATAGCAAACAAGAAGGGGCTCAGAGCTGATCCCTGATGCAGTCCCACCTCCACCTTGAACTAACTACTTCTTCTTGGCTAACCTCTTTCTCTGTATACACTCCTGTACCTCCTCATTCCACCACCAAGTCTCTTTATCTACTTTCCTCCCAGATGACACACCAAGTACTCCCCTACCTGTCTCCCTGATCACGTTAGCAGTGGTTTTCCAGCCATCTGGAAGCACCTCTTGACCACCCAGAGCCTGTTTTAACTCCTTCCTAAAAGTCCGGCTGTTTCCTGCACCAACATGTCCACTGAGTCCGCACCAATGACAACTCTCTCATTTCTAGGTATGCACTGCATCACTTCATCAAAGTCCAGTCAGAATTTCTCCTTCTCCTCCAGCTCACATTCTACCTGTTGAGCATATCCACTAACAACATTGAACATCACACCTTCAATTTCTAGGTTCAGACTCACCACTCTATCTGACACTCTTTTTACCTCCAGGACATTCCTAACAAACTTCTCCTTCAAGATAACTCCTACTCCATTTCTCTTCCCATTTACACCATGATCGAACAACTTGAACCCTGCTTCTAAACTTCTAGCCTTGCTACCTTTCCACCTGGTCTCCTGGACACAGTATGTCTACCTTCCTTCTTTGCATCATGTCCACCAATTCTCTACCGTTTCCTGCCACAGTTCCAACATTCAATGTCCCTACTCTCAGTCCTATACTCTTAGTGCTCCTCTTCTCTCTCTTCCTACAAACACACTTTCCTCCTCTCCTTCTTCGACCAACAGTAGTCCAATTTCCACCGGCACCCTGTAGGTCAACAGCGCCGATGGCGGCCGTTGTTAACCCGGGCCTCGACCTCTATGAAAGTCATAGTTTTGATTCGCATCTTTGATTTGGCAAAAGTTTTACGCTGGATCCCGTTCCTGACGCAACCCTCTGTATTTATCCGGGCTTGGGAACGGCACAATAAGACACTAGCTTGTGTCTTGTGAAATAATATTGAATTGTTAAAATACAAAAGAAAATGCCTGATCAATACTAGTCATACAGTACAAGATGAAACTGTTGTTTGTCCGTGATGCCAAATTACCCTTCAAAACATCATGACAACTGCAAAATTAAATTTTGTTTGTTTGTTTTGACATTTAACATTTGTGTATGAACTGTAGTATAAACAAAATCAACACATTAACATAAATAAAAATAATTACAGTGCGCTCAACACCTACACAGTATAAAAATGCTTTTGTTTTCCATTTAGCCAATGTCTAATAAGAGCAAACGCCGTTTTATCTGTGTAGATTCTCGCTCTCTATTTTTGTGAGACTTTAATTCAACAATTAAACATTAGACAAACTCATTAGACAAACTGCCACATGTACCCAACAGACAAGCCATAGGATATGAAAACCTTCTAACATAATTTTTTTTAAAATGCTGTTTTCTTTGGGTTTTTTTAAAGTACATCCTCCCATACGAATGTATTCAAAAAATCACATTTTGTGGGTCTTCCTGTAGTAACTGCCATGTTTCAGCACTTACAATCAACGTTGTCGGACTCATGTTTTAGCACTAACCATACCATAGTCATAGTCACGTTTCACTATCAGTCATATTTCAGTCCTGAGGGTCATACCTTAGCATTCATCATGATCGTGTTTCAGGACTACTGCTGATATAGTCCAGTGGCATTCACATTTTAGGACTTACAATCATGTTTCAGCACAAGCAGTCATACAGTCAGTCAGTCATGTTTCAGCTCAATTGTATAGTCACAATTCTCACTTTTAACAATGGTGTTTCAGCATCACAGTCACTTGTATTTCAGTACTATCCTATTGTCATGATTCACAATTACAAAATCGTGACTAAAAGTCATAGTCACATGTGTTTCTTCAACACAAACAAACTCATGGTCACATGTGTTTCTTCAACTCAAACAATCATATAGTCACAGTCATGTTTCACATCATCCAAAATATTCCTGAAAAACATTTCAATGCTGAAATTCAATGGTTCTCATGGATAATGTTGCGCAGCAGTTAGCCATTAACACGAACAAAGCATCAATGTAGGAGCTTGCCCAGGCCCCTGGACCCCTCTTTGGTGTTTGTCTCTTTTTTTTTTTTTTACGAGGAAGAATTAACATCCACAAATCAAATCCAGATGGTGGACAAAGTCTCATTTCCGCCCCTGCATCCTCTCATCTCTCAGTAGCTGGCTTAACATGAAGAGAGCTAGCCACTAGCTTTTTATTAGCCGTTATTTTCTGTTCATAAAATGTTCCAATCTTTATAATTGATTCAAAAAGTTTGTTGTCCTGAAAGTTAGATTCAAACAACAAATTGACTGATGTGCACTAACTAAGAAGCTGGCTTGGCTTTGCACGTTAAGTAGGCAATTGCTAGTGGCTAGCTATTTTTAGCCGTTATTTCATGTTTTCAAGATTCACAAACTTGGTTGGATTAAAACAAAAAAACAATTTGAATTATGTACGATAACTCAGAAACTAGCTGCCGCTCCTTTTTTATTGTTCGTTATCTTCTGTTTTTAAGCAGTCTGATCTCACTTGATTCAACAGATTGGTTGTCCTAAAAGTAGCATTCGAACAGCAAATTGACTGTTCTATACTTCCGAAGAAGATATCTTAGCTCAGTGTAGCATGTAGAGTTGCTGCTCACTACCCATGAGTTTTTTTATTAGTTTTAATTTTCCAGTTTTTAGACATCTTGATCCCACGTCATTATTTCATTCAATGTTTGTAATCCGAAAAGTTGAATTATAACCACAATTTAACTAATTGAGGCTAACTAGCTAGGAAGATATTTTACCTTGGATTAGCATGTAGAGATACTCGTAGCTCGCTGACGATAGCTTTGCATTAGCTCTTATTTTCAGTTTTTGATGTCACTTGGTTCCACTGGTTTGTCATCCATCCGTTCCAACAACAAATTGACTGACCAATGCTAAGAACTAGGCAGCTTATTATGCTATTTTCTGATTGTATATGTTCTGAGCTCAATAAATTCGACACGTTTGTCATTCTAGATGTTGAATCCAAAGAGCAAAATGATCTATGCTAAGAAGCTATATTATCTTAGCATGTAGCATTTCTGCTAGCTAGCTACCTGTGTTTTATTAACTGCTGCTTTTTGTTTTAACCATTTATCTCACTTCGAGTGATTCAAACAAATTTACTGATGCATGCTTGGAAGCTATCTTAGCTTAGGATGAGCTAGCTAGCTTGCGTTAGTGTTTGTAAAATATCCGTTTCATTTTACGAATACTGATTGCACTTGATTTATCGCGTTTGTTGCCCAAAAAGTTGTACTCAAACAACAAATTGCAGAATCCATCCTAATTTAGAAGCTAAGCATGTTAGCATGGAGTGTATAGACCCCACACATTTGTTTCGGCTGATTCAGTTGCTGTGTTGTTGCCCGTGTTGACACTGTTGCGCGACACCAAGCGACAACTACCATGTCACTTTCTGCGTTGGAATGGCTGTTTTTTTTTTCAATCACAATGCATGTGAGTTGCAGAACATCCAGTCTACGGAGCAAGACAAGTCGGCACACGAACGCATCGAGTCTTCAGGTGCAACTGAACCAAATCTATAAGGTCACACGGGAAGTGCTCAAATCCAAATGGAGAATGCAGGTATCCTGCGAGCAAGCACTCTGCCTATGTGCAAATTCCACTTTCCTGTCCACAAAACATCGGCTAAAATCTCCTAAATTACATCAACCACAAAAATCATACATCAGCAAAAATCCCCAAAATATGATCAACCAGCAAAACTAATCCAAATGCAGAACGTGGGCATCTTACACCTCTTGCAGTTATGCAGGTTGAAAACCAACAAACGTCCCTGCGATTCTTCCTCTGCACAACGCACTTGTGTTGAATTGGCATTCAATTAGTATAATGTGTTTGGAGCATTAAGGACCAATGCTTATGTCGGGCTCTACCTTATGTTTAAATATGGAATTACAATTTTCATTGTTTTCTGATTCTCAAAGTTGTTTTTCTTCTACACCTCTTCGCCTTTGGCAAAACACACATTCTAAGAGAGTACTCGACCATTTGAGGTAATTCCCCTGTCCCATTCACAAAACAACTTTATCACCTCTACCGTGCAAAGCAAGCGCTCTACCATTTTGAGCTGATCCCCCTGTCTTGCCTGCAAAAGAACATCAGCAAAAATATGATCAACCAGCAAAAAAAAACCAAACACTCATGTAAATGCAGAATTCAGGTTCCAACGCCTCTCACATGTAAAGCTGAGCGAGCTCTACCGATTGAGCTGCATCTCCTGTCATGTTCACAATACATCAGCAAAAATATTGCATTTTTATCCCCAAAATTACATCAATTACAAAATCATATCACAAAATGTTGCATTTTTAATTATACTGTATTATCCTAATATTTGTGTGTTTTTCATCTAACATTTTGTAATTTTGCTTTTATACATCTATTATTTCTTTGACTCTGGTTGGATTTGAAATTTTCAAAAATGTAAAATTCCTACTCAGAAGAAATAAAAGAGCAGCTGGAGAATGCGGGCATCGATCCCGCTACCTCTCGCATGCTAAGCGAGCGCTCTACCATTTGAGCTAATTCCCCATGCTTGACCACACGCCTGCGGTACTAGCATGTGCAAGGGAAAGCCGCCATGTAACCGGAGACGGCGTGTAACTGTGCTGCGCAAGGCGTGCAGGGGCCTGTCAACATGCTGCAGACATAACAAAGCGGTCCTGGCCCTGATAAGACACGTGGGAAACAACTGTTTCTAACACATTGTCTTTTAAAATGGAACTTTGTATATCATTTAACACAAAAAAATAAAGACTGAGATTTGTGATTTAAGTGTCAGTTGTTAGCTTAATGACATAATTTCTTATGTCATTTTTATGCATACTTTCGAACGTATTTGCAAGTACATTCTAATGCACAGTATTAGCAAATACGTTCAAACTTACTGGTAGACTAAATGCTAAAAATGTAGCATTTTCCCATAATGCCACATGGCATCGACTTGACTTTCTAACGTACTTACAACTTCATCCGAACGGACTTGCAAAAACGTTTGAACGTATTTAACAGGCAACAATGTTTACTCCACATGGGCAGTCCGCGCAGCAATTGTAATCATGCCGGTCAGGGAACTGTTTGCTTTGTCTGGAGAGATGCGAAGACCTTTAAAACTTGGACAGAAAGTAAAATTGAATGATTTTACAATGACTGAAGACCATGTGAGCAGATGGCAGGGTGCATGTTGTCAACCGTCCTTGAATGGTCATTTTTTGGCAAAAGAGCCTTTGCAATGTGGAAAAAAATACACATGTGGTTATTTTATTGTTTGCTCCAAACTCTTTTTTTTGGGTTAGAATAGTGGACATTTTATAGATGCATTGAAAAAATATATGATCAAAAATGAACTATATTATCAATATATTAATTATTTAGCATGAATTGTAGCTATATTTAAAATAGCTTTGCTAAAGACTAAGAACTAAACTTAATCCCTAATAATAAAAGTAAACAAATAAAAGAGGACTAATAGTTTTCAAAAAGGACTTAAAAACCAATGCTATGAATTTACTCATTAGTATTTAAAAATCGGTATTGCCATATAGTACACAAAACTCAGGAAAGTGTGACAACCCGCGCCCACGCACATTGTGAGGCCTTAGTCAGTCTGCCTGCTTTTTTATGGTGTTGTTGACTAAATGTGTTAAAGGCCTCTGATTACTACATCCCGTCCTGCACACCCAACAAGTCAGCAACTTTGCTTCTCGGCACAACAGAAACGCGGGCGCGCACTGCTGGAACTGGAAAGGTTCCAATCAGATACGATAAGTATCAAAAACGATGAAGGTCTCTGGAACTTTAGGTCAAGATCCGGCTAACGTTGATCGCGACCTGTGAGTTCCAGAAACTACATGTGCCAAGAACCAAAACTCCGGGAACTTTAAGGGTAAATGCACCCCAGCTAGAACTTGAACAGTACCCTGAACTACAAGTGTTCCTGAAACTGTAGGTGGAACTGGCAAGCTTTGGAGAACCTTTGGTGTATTCTGACACAGGAAGCTATTGTTTTAATTTAGCTCTAGGGTAATTCATACAGACTGAAAGACCTTTCAGGATCTACTAGAACTAAGAAATAAACCTAAGAATTCCTGGAATTTTAGGTGGAACTTACTAGAACTGGAAGAAGGCCCTTCATGATCTAGTACAAGGGTAGGGAACTCTGGTTCCTCGAGAGCCATATCCAGCCTGTTTTGGATCTCTCCCTATTACAACACACCCGACTCAATTGATGAGGTGATCCTGATCTAGTAGTACCAAGACCCAAAAAGTCACTGGAACTGTAGGTGAACTAGGAACTTTTGGAGGCTTGTGATATGTTGTCTTAATTTAGTTTTCAGGTAATCGAGTGGAATTTAAATATGATCCCTTAGTACCAAGACCTAAAGATTCGTGGAACTTTAGTTGGAAATGCAGCTATTGTTCCTGTAACTAAAATCATACCAAGAACTACAAGTTCCTGGAAATTTGGTTGGAACTACAAACTGTAAGAGGACTGTGGTGCATTTGGATGACAGCAATTAGTTCCACGGTCATTTACCAGGACTGAAAGAACTCCCTTCAGGCGCTAATAGTTATTTGCTGTCACATTTTGCCTTGGACGAGGACTACTTCTGGTGCCAAGTTCCTTTTCTTGTGCAAGCCTCTCACTGCAGGTTTTGTTTAGATTTATCATTCTTTCTTTCAGTTCCTGAGTTATCAGAACCATACCAAAGGGTTTATTGTCAAGCGATCCAGTAGTTTCCTTCTTATATTTCTTTATTTATCACGTAGGTGCTCCTTCAAGAAACACTGTACTAGCAAATGAATATACAGTGCCTGGAGGACTAGTGCATGCACGAAGACAAGCTTACATCAATATTGAGCTTGCAAAAAAAAAAAAAGCAAAAGTGAGTCATAAGAATGACACTTGAGGCAAAACGCTCGGCACGTGCGGCAATCATGATAAATAATAACTGTGTGGAGTCAACAGAGTGTGAACGTCGGGTGTGGATGGCACTTAAAAGCACACAAACAAGAGGAGGAAGTCAACAAAATTCCAAAACACACATACAACAGCACGCTGCACGCGAGTCGCGCGTACGCGCGTGCACGCCCACATACAACACGACAACAAGTGTGAAGGAAGGAATGTCCAAACAACTACAACAACTACAACAACTACAACAACAACAACAACAACGACAACAACTCACGTGTGTCGCTTTGTGGTGGTGGCCGCCTGAGGCGGCGGCAGGCTGGCGCACAGCGGCAGCGCGCGCGCACTCGGGCCCTAGCACGGCAAGCGTGAGGATGAGGAGCCAGCGGCAAAGGCCGCCGGACGCGTGCGCGCTCGTCCGCATCTCGGCCGGCTGCTGCTCGTCGTGACGCGCACTTGCCTGCCGCTTCAAGTTGTCTGCTCCAAACTTCCTCCGCTTTAAATACCGCCTCGAAGCTCCTTTGTTCTCCACGGGCCACCGTACACACACAAACGCGCACACGCGCGTTTCTTGGTCGACATCACGTGACGGTTAACCCCCTGCGTGCCAAACACGAAACGGCACTTTCACTCTGAATTCAAAACTTAACTTAAACAACTATTCTGGGAGTAAAAATGTGATTTCCGGCTGTGCCTGAAAGCAACACCTGACAATGGACTCCCGCATGCTCGAGGGTCGACATGCGCGGATTCAGCTACTCGCAGTTTTTTAAAGTATTGTTTTAGTAGACACAGAACACACATAACAGACAGACAGACAGGCAGACAGACAGGCAGACAGGCAGACAGACAGACAGACAGACAGACAGACAGACAAACAAACAAAACATAATTTCTGACTGCCCTCTCAGGCAACATCTGAGTTCTTGGTACTTGTACAAAAGCGAGCTCTTTCCTAAACGTTTCTGGACCTCTCAAAAAGTACAACCCTCACCAGGATTTTATTTTGGCCCCCAGAACCAAATTAAGACAGTAATTCCCACAGTACAAATACAAATCATCCTCCCAAAGTTACTAGTTCCAGCTAAGGTTCCCAAAACATTTTGTTGTGGTTTGGTACTTGTAGTTCCTGTAACAGAAATGCTTGAATCATATGTGCAGATATAATAAAAAGTTATTGAAGCACACAAAGAAATGCACAATAAGACACGTTTGGTGTCTTTAAACAAAAGCAGACGTGAATCACTTCTTGATGTGAGTAAGCGGCGTGATCACGTTTCTGTAAGGGGAACTTTTATTTTTGCAGCTGGGACATAAAAGACCTGCTAAGGGGGGGAGTCCGAGGAGGCAGGTTTTTTTTGGGGGGGGTGGGGGGGGGCGCAGGTCAAAGGGGGTGCTTTTGTGACCACATCGAGCAGGAGAAAAATCCCTTCTGTGAATCACATTGAGATCATTCGTGTAATTACAAGAACTAATAATAGCACGCAGACGCTCGGCTTTGATGAGCAAACTTGAAAAGGAGCCACCAATAAAAACTGGCAAGAACTGCCAACCGCAGCAAGAAATTAAACCTTTGAAAAAAGCTCATAGTAGAATACAATAAGTCTTCTTTATTCATTAGTTACTTCATTAGTCATTTTATTTTTGTTTTTATTTGGCAGACAAGTATATCAAGTGTCCATTTTAGGGTCACTTTGGTAGTTTTCTTGGGTCCTTCAAAAACTGACTTCTCCTGGAGATTTTGTCCAATTGCTACCAGATTTCCTAGCATTTCAAATTTCAAAATGCCTTTTGGCCGTTCCAGAAAAAAAAATGTTTGTAAAACATAAAAAATTTAGCACTGGATTGTATAAAAACATAATACTGTATAAAAGTAATTACTGTACAAGCCAAAAGAAAAAAACAGCCGGAGCGTTGGATGTGTTCCTTTAAGGGGCGTGGTCAAGTGAGTTATCTGAGAATGAGTTGTGGCCTTCATCAGCTCCTTGTGAGTGTTCTCGTTTAGTATTTGTATTTTAGTTGTCAGTGAACAGTAGTTGTAGAAGCAGTTGAAAATGAAATGAAAGGAAATATCGATTATCCTCAACATGACAGGTAAACACGCAGAAATGATGTAGAGGCACTTGTGTACAGACAACAGTTGGTCGTAAAATCCTGTATGGCGACGCCAGCCGCATTAATGGTCACCACGAAACATTCCTGTTGGAAACTAAAAGTCCAAAGTGATTCACGTCGCAGCGCGCTGCTCAATTTCACGACGTAAATGCATGGCACACATGGCTCCCACTATTTTTTTTTTTTTTTTACGAGGCTGTGGAAGAGTTCCAGCACGCGACAGAGGATCTCAATTAAGAAAGAAGCAGCTTTGGCGTCGGGTTGCGAGCGGTTGCCAAGTAGAGTATGTCTGGAATGACGTGACTTGGACTCGCTGACACGGAAGCCGGAAGGAGAGACAAAGCGGGAGCCGAGAGGACGCAACACAGATCCCGTTTCAAGGTAAATGTGCACAGCTTGGCAAAGCTGCACAGAAAAGCGTGTGGGCGGAACATGGTAACAAATTTTGATAACTTGACTTACAACAAGAAACTCAGACAAGCATAAATCAATTTTTTAAATTCAGCCCCTGACGATAGTGTCAGGGTTGTTGTCACACTTCACAACATTGAATTGGTGGTCATGTCTATCATGAGCGCACCCACAAAATAGTCTCAAGTAGCCATGATGGAAAAAACACAGAAAGTGGCCATTTTAGGGTGATTTTGGTCATTTTCCATGGATGCTTACGGACCACTCCTACAGATATCGTCTGATTGCTACCAAACTTCAACCTCATATACTTCACAAATAGCCTGAATTAATTTTGACTGTTAACATTTTACATTTGCTCTGGAATCATCCATCCATCCATTATCTGTACCGCTTCTCCTCACAAGGGTCGCGGGGCGTGCTGGAGCCTATCCCAGCTGTCTTTGGGCAGTAGGCGGGGGACACCCTGAACTGGTTGCCAGCCAATTGCAGGGCACACAGAGACAAACATCCGCACTCACAATCACACCTAGGGGCAATTTAGAGTATCCAATCAACTTACCATGCATGTTTTTGGAATGTGGGAGGAAACCGGAGTGCCCGGAGAAAACCCACGCAGGCACGGGGAGAACATGCAAACTCCACACAGGGAGGCCGGAGCCGGGATCGAACCCACGACCTCTGAACTGTGAGGCGGACGTGCTAACCAGTCGACCACCGTGCCGCCGCTCTGGAATCAAACAATCTTTAACACATGAAGTCCACCAGTTCAACTCTGTACAGATTTATCAATAACGCATCTGTTCAAAGCTTAACTTCAGCATGATAACATTGGCTCTCGGTGTTCCTTTTTCATTCACTCTAATCATAAAAGACTTGGGAGTGATGCCTCCGAGCAAGCTTCTGACCTACTTTGTAATGAAGTACTATTAAAATAAAAACATCAAGATAACAGGATACCATTGCTCATTACCATGAACAACACCTTTACTGCATCTATTACTGCAGCAAATGTTGTAAAAAGTATTGAAATTCTGCTGAGTTTACTTTGAGGATGATGCGGAAGGATGCCAAATGGCTAACGTTCAATTCAGAATATTTTTCTTTGATCTGATTTTTTTTCGGGTAAAGTTGTTCGTGTTTTTTTTAAATGGTGGCCTACATATTTTGTTAATGTTTCCATTGTGGGCTGAATAAAGGAGAAACTTATCTTATATCAGAGGCCCGCACAACCGCTTCACGGCAATGAACTGACCCGCATCCGCTACAAGACGACAATGACGATAACGTCAATGATGATCACGTCACACACATGGAAAAAAAAAGTTGCTAACGCTGCTTTTATTTCTAATGTCTACATTGTCTTTAAGGTTTATAACATCACATGCGGTGGGCGTTAAAACATTTTGGAGCAGGAAGTAAGAAAGACGAAGGTTATCAGATACAAGAATGTTAAGTTGATGTTGATGGTAAACTCCAGCAGTCTGAATAAAACAAATATTGAAAGAACATGTCAAGAATTCTGACTTGATGGTTAAGATTGAGAACCAAAAAGATTGGATTCTGTGTGTTTTACAATTTTTAGATAATAGCAAAAATTGGCTCAGTGGACAATTAAAAAAAAAAAATCAATTCCTGAAGCCAGTTTGACTTACCACCAGGAAATGTAGGACAACATGTCTATCAGGAGTAGACCCACAAAAACGTCTCTAGAAGCCATACCTGAAAAGATACAGAAAGTAATTGTAAGTAAGAGGAATTGCAAGTTTGGGGAAAATTCGGCCCTTAAGACTTACAAGACACTTAAAAACATGACCTTTGGTAGGCACATCTATCATCCGCCACCCACAAAAATCTTTTCAGAAGCCATGTGCATTTTGACATTTATGCCTCGACGTTCACATTTTAGGATCCTTGAAAGACAAACGTATTGACTTAAAAGGACTCCTTCAAATGTAGTCAAAATTTGGCAGCATTATGCGTTGACTCACAAAACAATCTCAAGAAGTTTGTTTTGAAGCTTAGCTTAGCATTTAAGAGTCATTTTGGCCATTTGCAAGGGTCGTTCAAATACAAACTTTCCCAAGACATATTTGGAACATTCATCCCCTGAAGCCAGTTTCACTTGGAAACAAGAATTTTGACAGAAATGTCTACCAAGGTTATACCCACAAAAAAGTCTCAAAAAGCAATGCCCGATAAGACACAAGTAGTCTGCCATTTTGGTTTGAAATGACCTTTTCCAGGTGTCAGAGATTTTGGGAAAACTCACCTCCTGAAGCCTGTTTCATTTAGCAACATGAAATTTGGTAGACATGTCTACCATGTGTATACCCACAATGAGTCTCAAGAAGAAATGACTGAAAATACATCAGTAGGCGACCATTTAAGAGTCAAAACAATTTTCCCATGAGATTTTTGGGTGAAAATTCAGCCCAAATGCCAATTTCACAAAGCAACATGAAATGTGGAAGATGTCTATCATGAGTAGACCGCCAAAATGGTCTCAAAAAGCTATAGTACCTGAAAAGACACAGTAAGTCCAACACTTTTGTTTGAAGTGACCATTTCAGTCATTTTGACCATTTGACCCTGGGACCATATAGGGGCCTTTAAACTGAGGCTACTTCTAAATATTTTGTCCAATTGCTACCAAATTTAAAGCACGTATACTAGACAGATGGAAGTTATGAAGCTTTCCATTATTGCGTGGGGTAACACGGCATCAAAGTTTGATTACTCGCCATGAAACACAAAACTCCAATCAACTGTTTGCTGGTGTTTGTGGGTGGTCCTGAGGCGCAACGGAAGGTGAAAGGTCACAGCTCAAGTGTCCGACATGTGTCCGCTGATGATGCATTATTGCAATCTTTTCATATGAGCTCAACAACGGCAGCGGCGGTATCAAGCTCCCTATCGTCAGGAAGCATCAGGAAAGTTTTTTTTAGTCGATGTCAGCGTAGTTTTTTGCAAACAGAGAGCATGTGTGTCTTAATGGGAAGCAGACGCCAGGACCTGTGTGTGTGTGTTTACGCGAACGGCATCTACGGCTTCTGACAGGACCCCGTTTCACCGCTCGCCGCTGCATGTGAGCTAATGAGGTGACGGCGTTCAATTCAGGGCATCAAAGGAATGTCGGTTTACTTCCTGATGGTCACAGTCCGGTCACTGACGATGATTTGTTTGTTCGTTTTTCTGCAGACTATCCAGAAAATCTCAACTGTGTAAAAAGAGCTGGTCTTGATTAGCCAAGGTTTTTCACAGAGAACCCAGAAAAGTGGAATAGTCATCAAGGTTCATTGTGGATTCTTTAGTGATTGTTTTTTACAATTTTTTTTTTTTTTTTTTTACAGTATACAGGCAAGTCCGAATTTAGAGTTAGTAGACTTAATGGAAGACATTCAGCGTAATTAAGAGCAAGAAGAAGAGTCAGAGAAGGCCCTCTACTAAGATGCACTAATGGTTGCTTTGAATACAGTATACAGTTTTGAATATTTTGACGTTTCAAAAATAAACATTCACTGCAAGCCATTTTCAAAACAGAATTTTACATATTGGAATACATTTTAGAGCACTTTGGGAGATCCTTCAAGACACACAATACTGTGTTCTGACAATATAATCATTGAGATCACTAGCTTTTTTTGTTCTGTAGTGTCAGTTGCACATGTTTTCACCAAAAGCAAGTTTGACCAAAACGGGGGGGGGGGGGGGGGGGGGGAATTTGCATATTGTGAAGAGAAACATGTGAAGAACTTTGATGCTAATATTTTTTTACTTTGTCATCTTTTCTCAAGACCCCAACACACATTCTACTTTTTACCACAACACAGTTTATACCACAAATATACTCTGTTCGATTGTGAGTTGCCTAAACTTACCCAACTGTCAAACGTGTTGGCAATTCTTTTACAATCGATGTGAAAAGCCAAGCTCTTCTAAGCAAAAACTGTGCTAATCTCAAAGCCAAAGCGATGCAACGCCATCGCTGCAGGGATCTTTTGGTCATTTCACAGACAAGATGGGTGAGACCCTTTTCCAAGCCTGTCTGCTGAAAAATGTACTTGACAAACATATTAGTTGGTGGCAGTAAAAGGTTGGAGTTGTTGCTGCTGAGTTGTTGGATCACTTTCTGTCCCTCTCTCTTTAATCTTTTTTTTTTTTTTGAGAGTTTAAGATAGTAGAATGTAGCCAGGAGCACTGGTTAGCATTAACATTGACAATGTTTTGTCACCAGCTTTGAGTGTGTATATGAAAACATCAATAAATAAAAACATTAATAAACAAATACATGGATGAATAAGTTCTGCATAGATTTCATGTTGTCATGTCTCTCAGAGACATAAAATGGCTGTCAAATGACTGGCAGTTACTGATAAGATCCATACGTAACTGTGAATATCTTTACAACATCTGACTTCATTTATGCTCGGGATTAATCCACAATATATGTCAAAAATGACTTGACCGTACCCAATAAGTTATGTCCTATTTGACAAGTGAATAATTTACTCTGTGTGTGACTATCACCATTTTACCACCATTATCTCGTCTCCTCCGCAATCCGGAACTTCTTCATGTCTTTAAATAACATTTATGAAGCCATCAAGAAGAGCGAGGATGCCGTCTGGTGGCCGTTGGCAGCAGTGCAACCAAACCACGTTGACAAAGCAGAATGTCTCTGACTGTGACGTCATGTCTCTTGTTCAAAGCAGTGAAGTCACGTCCCAATCTGACGTGATGGAGAAAACCGGCATTTGAATTTGATTTAACACACGTACAAGCCGAGTGTCTGGTAAAAGTTGCGTTTTGCGAGAGGTGCCATAAGGCAACACCAGTCAGCTTCCTGTGCCTGCCTGCCTGCCTGCCTGCCTGTTTGCCTGCCCGCCCGCCTGTTTGCCTGCCCGCCTGCCCGCCAGGCTGCCTGCCCGCCTTCCTGTTGCAGCTTGAGTTTGCATTTTAGAAAAGAATCAATTGAAAGAAACGAAATTAAATACAAACTGAATAAACTATTAACCATGGCGGCTGAAATCACCGAGCTTTTGGACACGGACAAGTTGTATCTAACACAAATACGATATTTGGAGGAGCAGCTTGAAAAGTAAGAATTCCTAGAAAACAATGATAGTTTCCACGGCAGCTTGTTAGCTTTTCTGAGGGGATTTTTCAAAAACGTATTTATTTTCAAAAAGGAAAATTATGTTTGAATTAAGTTATGTTTAAATTAAGCATTCTCGATTTGATTTGGCTGAAAAAGTTGTTAAATGTAGGTTACAAATCCAGAAAACGCTGACAGTGGCGGGCTGCAACTAACAACTATTTTAATAATCAATAAATATGTCGATTTTTTTCAATTAATCAAATTGGATAAGTAACGTGGTGTCACGGTGATCAACTGGTTAGCACGTCCGCCTCACAGTGCAGAGGTCGTGCGTTCGATCCCGGCTCCAGCCTCCCTGTGTGGAGTTTGCATGTTCTCCCCGTGCCTGCGTGTGTTTTCTCCGGGTACTCCGGTTTCCTCCCACAATCCAAAAACATGCATGGTAAATTCATTGGACACTCAAAATTGCCCCTAGGTGTGATTGTGAGTGCGGATGTTTGTCTCTGTGTGCCCTGCGATTGGCTGGCAACCAAATTTGGGGTATTCCCTGCCTACTGCCCGAAGACAGCTGGGATAGGCTCCAGCACGCCCACGACCCTTGTGAGGATAAGTGGTATAGATAATGGATGGATGGATGGATAAATAACGGTTTTTTTTTAAATTTCCATTTCTGCAAAAACAGGACATGATTTCAAATTGACAATGTAGAAAGTGCACAAACATAAATTGATTATGATTCAGTTACTGGTTTAGGCCGTAATGTGTCAGAAAATTGATAATTTAATTTAAAAAGTAAAAGCAGGTGATTGCAATTGAGTTATTTTGATTTTACACAAAGATCGTAGCATTTCTCAATTAGCATTTTTATCCATTCTTACGACCTTATGATTTCGTGACACATCAGTCGCGGCCCAAATACTGTTCCAACTGAAAGTATGAATAAATTAAAAATGCATGGAATACCCGGATGTTATTGTCAGCTATGAGCTATCTTAAACCAAAGATGCATTGGTGGGATACTTGTGAAGTCTTGGCTAGGAAATTATTCCAAGACGCATTTTATGCTGCTATCACGGAAATACGTCAGAGTCGGGGGGGAAGTTAACAAGCACACAGCTGTTCCAATTTACACGCGTTCTTCTGAAGAACGCCCTTGCGTATGTTCATAGGAAGACTACTCTGCATTCTTCAAATTGAGAAACGGCCAATCTGTCTCCTTTTATGGAGGACAATAGAAATTTGAGAATATTTACTGATGAGGGGTTGAAATGAGAGGAAGTTAAACAAGATCTCTAAATGCTTAATCGCTGATTAAAACCGTTGATTAGTTTGATAAGATTAGATGTGAATTTATCAATGAATGTTGCACCTCTAGTCAGCAGCCTTCATGCTAGCTACAGAGCACTGATTAGCATTAGCATATGAGCTATTAACTTTTTTCTTTTTAATTCAACAGCCATTAAATATAGGCAACATAACCAGAAACGCTACATTTTCAGCTAGTAGCCTTCATGCTAGCCACAGAGTACTAAATAGGATTAGCATTAGATGAGTTAACATTTTTCTCGCTTAAAAACTTAAATGTAGGCAACAAATACAAAAAAGGGCTACATATCTTTTATTAGAATCTCATTTTATACATTTTGGCTCATGCTGCTTCGTGTGCGTGTTTCAGAACCATTGAAGTAAATGCTGTAGTTAGCATGCAGCATAGTTTGCTGACATGTTATTTTCTTCCAGGTGCCAAAACAAATGTGAGGAGCTGGAGAACCAGGTCCAGGACCTGCTATACGAGCAGCGGGTGCTGCGCAAGGACAAGGCAGACGTTACGCGCTACCTGAAGCGCTCGCTGGACGCCAAGGACAAGAAGGTGGAGATGCTGATGGAGCAGGTGGAGAGCCAGCAGGAGGCAGCGGAGCACCAAAAGGAGTGCATGGAGCAGCTGGAGGCCACAGTAGAGCAGCTGGAGGTGCGCATACAGGAGCTCAACGCGGAAATCAGCACGCAAGGTTTGAGCGCAATAAGATACTATGGACACTAACTACATGTCATACAAATGACACAACTGACATCCAAACTACAGAGTCTTGAACAAATTACATGTTCTATTTCTTGTCCTTCTTGTCAGTGGGGAAGCTGGAGGCTCAGGCCGGGCAACTGGTGGCACTGGAGGAGAAGCTAGTGAAGCAGAAGCAAGACCAGGAGGCTGCCGTCCGCCGCCTCAAGGACGAAGGAGAGCGAGACAAGACCAAGTAACTCCTCCCCTTCCTTCTTCTTCCTCCTGCCTCCCTCTGCAGGGTGGAGTGTGAACCTTGTTGTCCTGGCAGCATGATTGCCGAGACCATGAGGAACATGGAGGTGGTTTTTGAGGACAAGATGGGCAAGGTGCTGCAGCAAGAGCGGGAGCAGAACAGCGAGAAGATGCATCAGCTGCAAAACATGCTAGGAGAAAACATGACCCTATGGCAGGAGAAGGATGTGATGCAAAAGAGAGAGCTGGAGCTCTACTGTGAAGTCAGCCGCCTCCAGGAGGAGCTCGTCAAGAAGCCCAGACGCAAGCTCATGCGCAGGAAGGTTAGTAGATACATGTATGCCACTGAGGGATGAACGTTTGCGAGTGTTCGCAAAGGTACCACAATGTTTGACGGATTGTTGTGACCTTTAACGAAACCTGACAAGAACACATCATTTGCTACCTTCGTGAACACTCGCAACCATTTGCCCCTCAATGGGATAAAAGCGTTAGAACTAGAAGCTTGAAGCTTCTCTCGGGACTAGAACCCTCTCTCAGGACGTGAAGCTTCTCTTGGGACTGGAATCTTTATCGGGACTACAGTGTTCTCTGAACTAAAACCTTCACTGGTGACTAGTACCTTCAATCTTGACCAGAACCTTCTCTCAGGTCTACAACCTTTTGTCAGGACTTCTCGTGATGAGAACCTTTTCTCATGACTAGAACCTTCGCTAGGTACTGAATGCTTCTAATGGGACTGGACCCTATACTTGATGTGTAAACCTATCAGGACTAAAACCTTTTCCCTGAATTAAAACCCTTCTCTAGTGACCAGATGAATACTGTGAAGACTAGAACATTCTCTTGGGACTGCAACCTTTTGTTGAGTCTTCTTGAGCTTCTCTTGGGATGAGAACTTTCTCTCAAAACCTCTGGTAACTAGTACCTTCTCTTGAGACTAAAACCTTCGCTTGAGACTACAACCTTCTGCCGAGACTAGTAGAAGTTGTCTTGGTGAGGAGAACCTAGTTTTGGGACTAGGGTTGGGCATCGTTTGATTTTGGATGATTCCGGTTCCGATTCCGGTCCTTCCGGTTCCTAACGATCCTTGATTCCGATTCATAAAGTTATTTTTGGACAAATCTCATGAATTTCTCTGTTCTTCAATTTTATGAACTTTTGACTATTTGTGAACTTTACCATGGATTACTCAAAGGGCTGTTGTTAACCATTATATATATTTTAATACATTTTTTGTACTATTATTCAGTATTATTCTTTACAAGAGCTTTATTTTTCTCTTCCGCACGGCTAACTAGGAATCGAAACTTAGCACTAACATTCTAAAATCCAGCCCATTCAGGACTGGAAGCTTTGCTTGAGGTTTCTATCTGGACTCGAACCTTTCTCAAGACTACAACATTCTGTCTGCACTAGAACCTCTCAGGACTACTTCCATACCTTGCGACTAGAAGCTCCTCTTGGGACTGGAAACTTCTCTCTGATGAAAACCTTCTCCCAGGCTTGGAGTGTAATCTTTGCACTTGAAGTTGCACTTGGGACTGCAACCTTATCTGGGGACTAGAAGCCTCTCTCGGGAAAAGAACATTATTTTGGGACTAGAAGCTTCTCTTGAGACTGGAATCTTGGGATGAGAACATTGTCTTGGGTCTACGGACTTCTCTCATTCTTCATTTTCTTAGGACTAACGCCTTCTCGGGACTAGGACCTTCCCTCTAGAATACAACCTTATCAGGGGACTAGACCCTTCACTCTGGAATAGAATTTCTTTGCTGATAATCTTTTTTCTGGACTTAAACTTTGTCTGGGGACTAGTACCTTTTCTCAAGACTCAAGCCTTCTCTTTAGACTCTTCTTTTTAGACTAGAACCATCTCGCAGGACAAGGACCTCTCGCCTCGGAAGTAAAACCTTCTGTTATCGGTTTGTTTTTTGCCTATATGTGTAAATATCCATGTTCATGTAATGTTGTTCTTCACAGTGATCAATCATCTCACACCTTCTCCTTCTGAACTCCTAAAATGAACTGTTAACCTGCTGGGACACCACCAAAGACCAGAGGACCAAGAAGCGTGATGACGTGTCATGTTCACGGTGGCCGCCAGCAAGACAACGTTGGGAAAGAGCTGCGCACACGTTTTCTCACTATCGTCAAACTCCCCTGTGTCACTGTCCCTGACAAAAACTTCAAAATTGTCATGAAACGACTTCATAAACTGGCAATGGAAAGTACATAATGTATCAACACCAGAAACTGAAACTACATAAACTCATTCAAACTAAAAAAAACTATTGTAACTATAAATAATCTGTCATAAAAACAGCAGAAACTATCATGCAAACCACAGAAATGGAAAAATACAGAAGTCTGCATATTAACTACAGAAATGATCGGAGACTACATGAACCGGCACACAAAGGACAAACAAATAAACCCCCAAACTACATAAACGACCAAATGCCATGCAAACTACAGAAACTGATACAAACTGCAAAGACTAACAACACATATCACCTGCAAAACTACACAAAATGCTATATGAACCACTATACAAACCACAGAACCACCATACAAACGACATAAGCTACTGCAGTAACAAACGACTAACTACAGAAACACAAATTACCATACAAACAACATGGACTAACATACAATGACTTCTATACACAGTATATAACTACAGGAGAGATGACACAACACTAACAAAGGGTAACATGACACTGCAACACTACATGTCACAAGAAGGACAAACACGAATGATATACTACATAACAGTACATGGCGTGACATGGTGTAGAATGATTCTAGCTGAGATTCCAGTTTGACAAACACAAAGATTCCAGAATGTTCCAGAAAGGATGAACATCCAGGAATTCAAACGATAAGAACACCAATCAGCTTCCTGTAAGCAACAACACCAGACAACTTGGCAAGGTGTGACCGGGCATACATACAACACTACATGACACTAACTGACTACATAACACTCGATGGCACAGAATGACACCACGTTGTTCCAGAAAAAACTCAAGATAGCAGCAAATGACAACATGACACACAAAACTAGATGACAAACTACATGATACTACTTAAAATTAGTGGACAAAGTATGTCACGACATAAACACGTACTACATGGACACTACGTAAAACGAGATTACAAACTGCACAACACTACATCAAACTAGAGGACAAAGGATGTGACACTTGATGACACTAAATTATAGTTAAAGAGTATGAGAGGAGCTGCTTTGATTGGCTGTAAACACGCCCACGGTGGCGCAGCCTGCCCAGTGTCTGTACTCATCTATGAAATTACCAAAACTAGTCCAGCCCACCTTTGGCAGAGAGTTGCGCCACCCGGCTTGGTGGATTTATGCCATTCATAAAAATGGGGCCCTTCTCATCAGACACAAATTGCCTTACATGGCACCAGCTGGCACTAAATGAGACAAATGGCACTAAATGACACACTACACATAAATAACATAGCATACCCTTTTGGTCAGCCGTCAAATGCTCGAAAAAAAAACATCATTATGGACAAACAATAGCATATTTCAAAAGGCGGGGTGGAGATTATGACGGACCAAGCAGAGCACCAATCAGCAGCTGACATAAAGTCCCGCCCCCTGAAACTCAAATGTGGTGACTTGTTCATGTTTGACTCCCAGGAGATTCAGAAGTATTTCGTCCAAAATAACAGCACGCCCTTCCTCCTCGTCCTCTTTTTCACTCTTCTATATGTATGTATGTGTGTTGTGTGCGTACGTGTGCACGCGCGCATAGACTGAGAGCGCAATCTTATCAATGTCTCCGGGGTGGTTTCACAACACTCTTGTTAACTGAAAACACATGTCAATATTCTGCATGCACTGTGAGACTTTTAGTGCCTGAAAATGTGCAAAAACATGTAGAAAAGTGGAAAGTGTCATTTTCATGTAAGGTATGGTCAATAAAAGAATCGTGTAGAAAGAGGTGTGCGTGTGCGTGTGGGGGTGGGTGGATGTGTGTGTGCGTGCGTTGAGCATTATCTAACCAGCAAAACAACAACCCAGTGACCAAACATAAACATGCAACATGAGGCACACTACTCAACAACATCACATTACTTTAGGATGCCACATGACTTGACATATTTATATACAATGATTTCTTATTATCATCTTTCTACCAACAATTTTGTCCATATGCGCAACAAATGACATATGTATGTCACATGACTTCCGTGTGCATCACCTCCATACGCTGCATTGTGTCACATGATTTGACAGGACTTGCCATATCGCTACACTGAATGACTTAATAATGACACATGACTAACATACATCACCAGAATTACATTGTATGACTTACAAACTACATCGTACCAACTACAATAATAAATGTCATTTGACTTACATGTCATGACTCACATGCATTTCCCAAGCACTTTGCGTGACTTGCGTATGTCACATGACTTAAATGTGTCCTGACCTACGCCACATTGTGATGCATGATTTAGCATGACTTTTGTATGTCATTGTATGACTCAGGTCACACGACTTACATACATTGCATTCAAAAGTTTACATAAAGTCAAACTAAGTTCACCAGTAAAGTTTTAAATGTCTCATGTAGGGTCGTGTAATTTTGTATGGTAGTTTATATAGTTAGTATGTTTCATCTGGAAATTTCACCAGGTTTTTGGGAGTAGTGTTATGTCCAATCACTGAAAGGAAAAAAAGGTTTCAGGATGATATAGACTTCACCCTGAATGACCTTTCCCCTGTTTCTGCCTCCAGAAAGGGGGGGGGGGGCGGAACGGGGGCCTTGAAAGGGGGCGTGTACCTAGCACCACAAAAACGCAGAGTCGGCGGAGCCTGTGCTGTCAGTCAGTCAAGATGGAATTGTATCTGGATCTTCGCTCGCAGCCCTGCCGCTCCGTGTTCATGTTCGCCAAGGTGACCGCTATTCCATTTGACTTCAAGCTGGTGGACCTGGCCAAGGGTAGATATCCACACACATACACCCACACACATTGATGCAAATTAAACATCCATTAAAATAACTGTTTGTGTGTGTGGGGGGTGTGTGGGTGTGTGTGTGTCGGTGTGTGAAAGGGGAGCAGTATAGCGAAGAGTTCAGGAAGATCAGCCCGATAAGGAAAGTTCCAGTCATGAAAGACGGCGACTTTGTCCTGACAGAGAGGTAAAAACAAGCTTTGGAAGAAGCACATTTTCTCTGTTTGAAAGGTAATGGGACAGAATGGGTTGGGGACAGGGAAGATTCGAAGATAGGTTCATTGGCGTAACAGTGGTGACTATGTGTGAAAGGAAAACCAGAACGGAGTGTGAAGATTACTGATCGACATTAGACCCTTAAACAGCGCTCTTAAAAGTTGTGTGAAAGGTAACAACACTACATGTAGGGATATTTAAAGGTAACACCACAGGCTTAACAGTGGTGGCTGTGTGAACGGCAGAAGTATAAAACCAGAACAGGAGTGTGAAGATAAACAGTCAACATTAGACCCTTTTACACTGTCTTTAAAGGCTGTATGAAAGGTACCAACACTAAAAAGTGTGAAAATTCCAAGGTAGTGTCATAGGCATACTGGTGTGAAAGCAAGGCTGGAACTTCAGTGAGAATATCAAATCGACAACATTAGACCCTTTCACAGTACCTTTAAAAGGTGTGAAAGGTAGCGACACCAAATGGAAGATTCAAAGGTTGCAAGGCATAACAATGGTGAAAAAGTGTGAAAGCGAATACTGGAAAACCTGGTCGCGGTGTGTGAAGAAAAAAAACACCAAACACCTTTCATACTGAGCTTAAAAGCTGTGTGAAAGGACATAAGCACTGTTTACACTGACTATCAAAGTCCCATTTTATCACTCTTCTGTGTGGCAAGAAATGCTATGGTCCCAATTTGCAGTTTTTTAGGTCAAAACAGCAGTGGAACTGTGAAAGGTGATGTGTGAAAAGCAGAAAGCAGAAAAACAAAACTTGGGTGTAAAGATTAGCATTAGACGTTAGCCCCTATCAAACGATTCATTAGTCGCCTTTGTATCCTTTGTGAAAAGTACCAACGTGGAATGATGGCGACGACGTCGACCTGACAATTTCCCCACTTCCCAGGCAGTGTAGGAGGCCTGACAGTGACTGTGTCAAAGGTGATAGCGCTTAGACAGATGCAAAGTTTTAACACAAAACATTTCTCCCATCTTGTTGTGTTGAAGCAATTTTCACTGTCAGACAATTATTTTATATATTCACTAGGTTCAGTCTGAAAGGCAACGGTGGACAAATGCCTGATTGTCTGTACTGCTCTAATCTGGCAATTTTGTCTGTTCTCTGCGTGGACGGGGCGACGCTCAATTACGTCTGTGTGAAACAGGCCAAAGACATACAACATGCCGTGATAGTGCATGTGTGCTAACTTCCACATTGCATTAGTTCGCTTTATTTAAAAGTCTGATATAAGTTGAAATCTGTTTAGTTGCGTCTTCATGTGACATACAAGGACCACTGACCTCTTTCAACTGGTTACTGGTTACAAAAGGTCAGAAAAACGTTTACGATTTTCCCTGAAGTAAAACAGCTGATGGAAACAGGAAAGAATGTCTTATCTCACCTTTTGATGAACATTTGGAGGCCTAAAGCATTCACGGTTGATTGAACCTTTGTCTCCTACAAGCTCTGGAGGGGGGGTCAAAGACTAAAATTTTGCACACGTAGACATACATTATGTAACAAGTAACATTGGATATTCAAGCCGTATGTGGCTGGTCCCTCCAAGAAGGGCAGCACAAAGGATTTCAGGGGCTATACAATTTTAGGGGACTGCAGTTTTTTGATATCAGCACTTGACCAGAATAACATTTTTATCTCACAAAAAAATAGCTGAGTCAAAGTCAGTTCTTTCATCCCCAACCCAGCAATTTGTTCAGTGGCGACTCCGGAGAGTCGCTGGGACAGACCCCGCTTCTCAAAGAAAATACACATGTACATCATGAAAGTCCGTCCCCCAACCACGCCCCTCCCCCCACAGTCCCCTACGTCCTGATTAGACACTTATCAGGAAGTAGCGTCACAGTGACGAATGTTGCTTTTTCAAGTGTGGCCATCCTTCAGTACCTGGCTGAGAAGCACGCGTCCTGCCTTCCTGATCACTGGTACCCGGCCGACCTGCGGCAGCGGGCGCGAGTCAATGAGTATCTGTCCTGGCAGCAGATGAACCTGCGAGCCCACGGGTCAAAGGTCTTCCTGCTCAAGGTAGGCCACTGCCACGAGCTATTTAACACTCCTCTTACTACCTCTGCTTTATTTGTACATATATGCGCGACTCTTTATTTAGTCCGCCATCCGTCTGCGGTCCGTCATTAATCTATTTTTCGCGGTGAGGCTTCGATGGCCGCGGCGTACGCGGGGAGGAAAATAGTGGGTTATTGTTGCGTTCACTGCCAATTCCGCACAGCGCTCATCTAGAATTTTTGCCGGCAAGTCCTGGCCAAAGATAAATAAATAAAAAGCTATTATGGACATTTTGGTAGTAAAAGTAGTACGGCATGTGTGTTGGAAAAAACAAATTTTGAGGAAGCCAATTTATTTCATGCTTCTATAATCTATAATATAATATCCTTGCACAATGGAAACAAACCCAACGATAACGAGAAATAATCCAGAGTCAAAAATAATCCCTGGCACGCAATGGATGCGTCAAAGGCCAATGATAAAATTAATTTTATTTTTATTTTATTAATTACTTAATAAAATTGTGCTTCTTGTCAGTTGCTCGTGATAACAGCCACCTTACACAATATAATTCAATTAAATTACCATAATACAGATAATCCACAAAGCTACAACGGTCCACTGCACGCTCAATCATGTGTAATGTATGTGTCCAATAATTAACAACGGTCATTCATGATAACCACCACCTTACACAAAGGAAATAAACACAACCAGTACTGCAGAAATAATCCATAGAGTCAAAAGTGTGTGTGTGTGGGTTCGTGTGTGTGTTTGTGCGTGTGTGTGTCAGAACATGTACCCGCTGGTGATGGACCAGCAGGTCCCAGAGGACAAGATGTCATCGGCCGTGGAGGAACTGAGCCAGACTGTGGATGTGCTGGAGAAGTATTTCCTGGCTGAAAAGTTGTTCCTGTGTGGCGCCTCCATCTCGCTGGCTGATCTGGTGGCCGTGGCTGAGATCATGCAGGTGACGGAGCCGGAATACAGAACAACTGACACATGCAGCAGGCTTTTGTCATGACAGATCTATCTGCTGGATGTGGTGGGCCTGCCCCAACTTGGCACCCAGTGGAAGCAGGCTGACACTTTTAAATGTTTTTTTCTTCAACTAAGTGACTAACTAGCTGTAACTAACTGGCCAAAAAAACTAAGCATCTGGAAAATTAGTAAACTAACTAAATAACAAACTAACTAGACTGAAGGACCTAACTGGTTAATTAACCAGCCAACAGATTCTCTACCTTAACTTTACGATCCAACAACACGCAATACAGCTAAGTAGCTACTAAGTGAACTAACTAGCTGACGACTCACTAGAAAACTGTCTCAGTGATCTCAGTTATAAAGTAACATACTAATTAATTACATTAGTAACTAACTATCTGACAAACCGCCTGACTGACTTGCTAACTATCCGGTTTACAAGTTAAGTGATTTAAGCAGAGCTGGGCACTTGACCCTTTTTTGCCGGTTCGGCCGCGACCCTCCACCCTTGACCCGGGTACCCTTCCGGCCGCGACCCCCCGCCCTTATTCATAAAAATTAGGCTCCTTGCGACCACGGCAAACGCATGAGGGACGATTAGTGGGCCGGACTAAAATCCACTTCTGGCCATGCTTAGTCCAGCCATTTTAAAAAATTTGTCAGCCCCCACCCCCACCCCAAAAATGGGCATCGGAGGGTCGGACCGGTCCGGCCCAGGGACGGACTGCCCAGCTCTGGATTTGAGTAATGAACTAAGCTGGGCTAATTCGAACTGACTTGCTCACTAACAACCTGTGTCTCTTTGTCACTAGCTAGGTGACATAAGTAACAGACTTAGTCGCACACTCACTTATAAATAACACTTATTAGCTAGCTGACCAGCCAGCTAACTCACTGGCTAGCTAATTGATTTAAGTAATGTACAAGCTATCTAACTAAATAGGCAACTAGCTAGCTACCTAACTAGCTGACTAAACAACTTTGTAACTAACTTGAGTAATACACTTATAGCTACCTAGGTTTCCAGTGAAAACAGGAGATTTTTTTGTTTTTCGTTCTCAAGGTTTTCTGTTTGTTGTTGTTGTTGTTTTTGCAGTATTATTAGTTTTAAAATGTGTGATGATGATTTGTATGTTGTTGTGTTTAGCCGGTGAGCAGTGGCGTGGACGTGTTCTCAGGGCGTCCTAAACTGTCTGCTTGGCGCGAGCGCGTGAAGAAGGAGGTCGGCGTTGCTCTCTTCGATGAGGCCAACGCTGTCATCATGTCAAGCGGCGGCGACATGGCACAGTCGCTGCGGGAAGGACTGCCCCAAATGTTAAAGGACAAATTCAAGAAAGTTTTTTCGTGAATGTCAATAAAATCATCAGAACAAACACTATTTGTCTAAAGACTCAATATGATCATACGGTCACATAATGGCAAGGTTTTACAGAGATGGGCATTCTGTTCCAAGGACGGAATGGTGCTCTGCCAAATTGTCCTACCCCATCGAAACTTCCTACCGGAGGCTGATTTGACAGCCTACCCCTCAACCTAACCCTAAATTCAACTGCATGCGAAAGCACACTAAGCATTGGTAGGACGTCTCGATGGGTAGGAAGGAATTCCAGAACACCAGTCTCCATTTTTACGGACGGAGGGAAGACGAGAAGTCGGCCCAATCCTAATACCCACACTTTCACCCTACTGTCTTCGCTGAAGTGCACGAAGGGTCGGAGGGCACAGAGATACATGGTGCAAAATTCATGTGTCTCCTAGTGGCGACTTCTTCCACTACAAGTTGCCTTTCATTCAGGTACAAATCAGAATTTCCCCAGAAGTACACATTCAATTTTGATTCAATTACAAACTTAATTTCCACAACTACAATTTTGTTTTTTTTTACAAACACAAGATTTTTTGGTACAGATACAAAATTATTTCACCCACCTTCAAGTTGTTTTCCCTACGAACACAAATTTCTGACATTTCTTTGTTACAAGTACAAATTTCCGTGGTACTACAAGTACAAGTTACTTTTGCACCACATTTGGGCCAAATTTACTTCCATATAAATACAGCAGATGACAACCCAAGTTGGTGTAATTGTATCTCAAGACCGCTAGATGCCACTGTTTCTTCACTTGACCACTTCACTTCTATCTTTTCTGACTTTTCATACATTTTTTCGTGATAGAAAACATTAAAACATTTAACCATTAAAATGAAATAAAAATCACGATTATCACTTGAACAAAAAACGGCTACTTTTTTTGTACCAACTTTTCACAGCTGCAGTTTGTCAATCAAATGAGGCCACGTGACCTGACTCACGCCACAACACCGCAGAGCCGGAAAAAAGATGTCGTACGCCTACTAATTCTCTTTCTGAAAAAGACATTTGGCCGTCAACTGCAAGATGGTCGCGCTGTGCAGCTACGAGACCACCAAGCTGGTCCGCATCCACAGCGTCCGGCTGGGCTCGCTCAAGTGGATTCTGAACGCAACGGTGCTGCTTTTCATATGGTGACGTCGCATCTTACCTAATTATTATTTTTTCTATCATCATTGGTATGTTTGGTCATAATTGATATACAGTATATATATATGTGTGTGTGTATATGTATATGTTTTGAAATTTGGACTGTTTAGTTGGCACCACGTGGGACCAAATCAATCAAAGTTTGAGGGATTTTTTTTTATTTAATAAAAACGTCACTTAGGACAGCTTTATGACTTTGTAAAGCGAGTAATTAACATGTGGCCCTATCTACTTATTTAAAAGTTTGGATGATGCATAAATACCGATTTATAAATGTATTTGATTAAAAATGTAAAGTTATTTTGTGTGTCAGTGGAGCACACGAACTTAGAGATTATGATCGTATGGTAATTGTGCTAAACGGACATGATTCAGTAGGCTGTCATCATGCTAAATGTAATCTTGAGGGGTTGTATGCTAAATGGACATACAGGTTATGTAGTTGGGGACATCTGGAGGCTTCTGTGGTAAATAGACTAAACGTGTGGACAAGCGTGCAAAATTGGACTAAACAGACTATAATGCTAAATGGGCAAAAGGTAGGGGTCACCAACTCCGGTCCTCGAGGGTACCTGTCCTGCAGGTTTTCAATCCCTCCCTGCTGTAACACACCTGATTCAAATGATCAGCTCATCAGCAAGCTCTTAAGAAGCCTGATAACGATCCTGAACATTTTAACAGGTGTGTTACAGCAGGGAGAGATTGAAAACCTGCAGGACAGGTGACCTCGAGGACCGGAGTTGGTGACCCCTGGCAAAAGGTGTGGGTTAGCATGCTAAATAACACAACCGTATATATGTAGGCTAGCATGCTAAATAGACAAGAGTGATTATAACATGCTCAGTTGTGGGTAATATACTAACACAAATGTTGTTTTTGTTTTTAGCCTGATGATGATGTGGAACAGAAAGTATCAACAATTTGATCAGGTGGTCAGCTCCGTGACTGCTAAGGTGAAGGGCGTGGCCCACATGCAGCTGCCTGGAGAGGGGCCTGTCATCTGGGACGAGACTGACTATAGCGGCTCCTCGCAGGTCAGAACTCCACAAAAGGAATTCAAGGTGGATAATATCCCTAGAGATTGTTTCTAAAATGGTCGCTTCAAACCAAAATGCACCCACTTTTAGCCATCTGAGGTGGTGGCCATTTTGTCACTTCTGTCAACTGAAGATAACATCGAAGTTGCTCCGGGCTCAGATAACGACCAATTACGGCTCACCTGTTTTCTGAAGCTGAGGCATGATTGGTCATTATCTGAACCCTGAGTTTAGACTAGTGGGCCTGCATAGTACATATTCTGGAAAAAATATTTTTGGGTTGACTTCCCCATTGAGGCGTTTTTTTGTGATTCTACTCATGATAGATCGCTAACAATTTTCATGTTGCTAAATGCGTGTTAGGTCAATTTAACACTCTAAATTCTCCCTAGGCGTGAGTGTGAATGGCACACTTCCTGTGTATTTTTGGACATGGCTTCTTGACTTTTTTGTGGCACTACTCATGATGGACATGCCTACGAAATTTCATGTTCCGAAGTCAAACTGGCTTTGAGGGGCTGACTTTTCAAACAAATTCTTGTGCGCCTCCTCTGTGTAACCTTTTCAGACACAGGCTTCATTGTTTTCCACTTTTGTGGTCACCATGGCAACCGCACACACACACTTTGTTGTCATCTCAGGACAAGAACTCTTTCTTTGTGGTCACCAATGTCCTTTTGACCAAGAACCAGAAGCAAGGACGATGCCCTGAGGTACCCCGTCGTCATATTGATGCGTTGTCTTGGCCGCTCATCTTAACGTCATTGTAATGACAACAAAGCTGACATTTTGTCTCTCAGCCTCCCTCTAGTGGCCGTCGTTGTCGACATCACAACGACTGCGAGCAAGGTGCCTGGGACCAGCACAGCCACGGTAATTTGCCTTTACTCGATCATGTGACATTATCAAAAGTTGACGTCATCAATTGCTCACCTTGCGACCTCCCCTAGGGATACAGACGGGCTCGTGCATCAAGTTCGACGCGTTGGCCAGAACGTGTGAGGTGGTGGCCTGGTGTCCTGTCGAAGCCAAAAACAAACCACCAAGGTATATACTAGGGGCAGCTTCTCCTTCCTATCTTTAGCACTGTTGAATGCTAAAATAACAAATGCACTGCACTATATGCAGGCTAACTTGCTCAATATATGGGCTCGCATGCCAAATGGACACAGTAGTGAGCATGTAGACCAGTAGTAAACATGTGGGCTAGCATGCTAATAGGTCTCAGTAGTAAACCATTAGCCTACCATGCTAAGTCATGCTAACGGGTCCGTGTTTGTGTGCGCGCATAGGCCTGCTCTACTGGCATCCGCTGAGAAGTTCACAGTACTCATCAAGAACAACATCCGCTTTCCTGCCTTCAACTTCATCAGGTGACATTTTACCGTGTACTTTTCACATTATACAGGGATGTTATCTGTTGGTACACATATGTTCTGGTCTATTTGGTAGGAGGAACATCTTACCTGAGATGACAGAGTCCTACCTGCGCAAATGTCAACGTGCTAACGACTCTTTGTGTCCGATCTTCACGCTGGGAGACATCGTCAACCGGGCTGGGGAGAATTTCTCAACAATGGCGGTGGAGGTGCGAACAGCACTACTGGTATCATTCTGTATCGACATTGTCACACTGAGTATCACCATGCACTTTGTTGCACAGCAGTATCATGTATGGACAAAGTTGCATTCTTGTTATTAATATGTGAGACTTGGTATGAACATGGCACATCTGGTATCATTATTGACACTCCTTGTATCAACACGATACTCATGATCATTTGGTATCAACGCATTGTCACTCCAGGCATCAACTGGTGTAATACCATGTGAACCCCATATCATTTGGTATTGATACGTCAGACATTGTCACTGCTAGTATCAACATGTTTGCGGCAGGAATCTATTGGTATCACCATGTCCACACCTAGAAGGTTCGTAGCAACACAGTTGCATCTGGTAATAACATATTCACATTTAGCATCGACATGTTTGCAGCTGGCATCACCAATACAAGAGGTCACTTGGTATGAAGTGTTGCCAAACTGATCTGCACACTGGGGTCCACAGGGGGGCGTGATAGGCATCCAGATCAAGTGGGACTGCAACTTGGATCATCTGACCAGAAGGTGCCTGCCCGCCTACTCCTTCAGACGTCTGGACCAGAAGGAAAGCAACAAAACACTCTACCCTGGATTCAACTTCAGGTACCATTCAAGCGACAAATATTTCTGAGCACGATTATTCATATTTGTCAAATGAATGTCAGGTTTGCAAAGTATAAGACGGTGGATGGCGTGGAGGAGAGGACACTTTACAAAGCTTTTGGCATCCGCTTTGACATCATGGTCTTTGGACAGGTCACAGTTGTTGTTACTGTTATTACTAATATTTTTATGCGTGTTTTAACCTACTTTTTATGAGGTACATTTTTCTTCCAGGCGGGAAAGTTCAGCTTCATTCAGCTTATCATTTACATCGGCTCAACATTGTCCTACTACGCTCTGGTACGATCACATCACACCAAGGATCACTCACTATCGACACGATTGCCCCCGGTATCACTTAAATGTTTATCGACCACTTCAAACTTGGTATCGCTTGAACCACTTCACCCCCGGTATTAATTTGTATCGGCAATTTTGTTCAAACTTGCACCAATGCATTCAGGCCTGAATTTTTCACTATCAACAGTTTATACTTTATATCGGTGTGTTACACCTGGTATCAATATACTGGCACTTGGTATTAGCGGTTTGTCACACACCTGGTCGCATGCCATTTCACCACGCGTTTCAACAGGTATCACTTGCTAACAAGATGATATTGGGCTGAATCAAAATAAATGTAAATTATTTTAATGAATGCCTTGTATGACATGTAAACAAGTAAAGCTGGCGGCAGTCATCAAACATGCTTATAGTTTGATGTGCCAACTCTGTCATCTCTACTTGCAGACAACAGTTCTGCTTGACTGGCTGATCGGAACAAGCTGCTACGCGGCCGAGGAGGGACAGAACTACTCTGAGAGAAAAGTGGAGTCCATCCCAGACAAAAAGGAGGTTTGACGTGCTTATGTCATATGTCCCGTATTTAAAGCGGCATGTTTGCCACTTGGTGAATTTTCGTGCGTTTCAGTGTATCCTGTGTGTGTCGTACGTGGACGAGGACTACATCCGTCTGGTAAAAATGTCTCATAAGAAACGCTTACAGGACGTTAAGACCATTCGCGTTCGGGCACGACGGGTAAAATTTCAATTCTGTTCATTTTTTTATGTCGCACCAAGTATCAACATGCTTGCAACACCTGTTATAAGCACTCTTAACTCGTTTCATACTCGCTTGGTATCAAGCGGCGGTTCGTTGCGCCAGATATTGCGTTGTATCAACACGTTTTTCCCCAAAATCTCCTCTTTGTCTCACCAGGAGGACATAGGGCACACGACGGCCACACTCTGCCTCCTCACCGACCCTCGGTCCTTCCCTACCACCTTCCCCAAACCGCACTCCTGTACTCCAAGCTGGTGTAAGTGCGGTGGCTGCAGCGCCTCCCCCATCCCACGGGAGGAGCTGTGCTGCCGGCGCAGCAGCGAGGGCGCCTGCGTGGCCACGTCTGCGCTTTTCGACAAGCTCTCACTTCAGCGCACTCTGCTGGAGGCGCTGCTCCTCTACCGGGAACCCCTCGCTCAGACGCCGCCCAGCGCCGCCGCCCTACGCCGCTGCGCCTACCGCCAGTACGTGGCCTGGAGGTTGGGCGTCCCCCCGGCCAACACCCAGCCAGCCATCCCGCGCTGCTGCGTGACGAGGATCAGGGAGGCGTTCCCCAGTCCGGATGGACGATACGGCGGATTTGCGCTGGCTAACCAAGCAGAGATGTAAACGAGGAAGACATTCCGTCAACAGCACTTTATTACTGCAGCTGAACAGCACATTTTTCTCTGGATCGTGTTTTGCTTGTGTGAAACAGCACTCCAATTCTCAATGTGGGACAAACGTTAATACTTGATGAAAGTGAATGACCGACATTACCAGAGAGGAATAGAAGCAACAATTTTGAAAGGTTCACATAAAAAATGGAACTCTTTTCGAAATGCCATTTTGTCCAATTGTTGATTTGGAATTGATGGTTTTGACACATTTGTTAAAGGGGAAGTCAACCCAAACATTTTTTTCATCAAGAATATGTTCTATGCAAGCAGACTAGTTGAAAGAAGGCATTCTGAAAAATATCGGGTTTGTGGAATAAGAGTTAATCCACCTGTTTTTAGCAGTCTCTGGGGGCGGCCATTTTGTCACTCATGTCGACTGAAGTTACTCCGGGCTCAGATGACGACCAATACGGCTCACCTGTTTTCTGAAACTGAGCCATAACTGGTCATTATCTGAGCCCTGAGTTTAGACTAGTGGGCCTGCATAGTACATATTCTAGAAAAAAATGTTTGGGTTGACGTCCCCATTGAGACTTTTTTTGTGATTCTACTGAAAATGACATCACTACTGCTCAGGTAACGACCAATCACGGCTGACCTATTTTCTAAAGCTGAGCCGTGATTGGTCGTGAGGAGTTGTAATGGCATTGAGTTGTGACGTGCATTCTAATCACAAACTTGGATGCAGATAACAATAAGAGAATATATTTACATGGAGGGATGGGAAGTATTGCTTTGTCTCTTGGTAGGTCTGAGTCAATCAAAAGATTGACACAGGGTTGTCAATGTCGCTTTGGAGGTTGCCACTGCAGCAGGGGGAGGCAGACTCAGTCAGAAAAGATTCCCAGAGCCCAAGTGGATGAGGACTGGCGCGGACAACCTCTGCGGCGGGTAGTAGGCGGCATCCACGTACACGCTGCCTGCGGGTACACAATGGCGTGTCACGCTATAAATTAAATGATTCATATTGTGGTGTTACAATGGCGGCCAATTGTGAAGGAGAGATGTGTAGTAAGAATCATGATGGCCAAAATCTTGATTGACTCAAAAGTCATAAAACCAGGACATCGTTAAACATGCAGGGGTCAGGCTAAGCTACTTCTGATTGTGATTTGCAGCAATTAATCATGCCTTGATGAAAGGATGAACATAAAAATGGGAATGAGTGTTTGTCTTAACGTACCATAGGTTGGGAGGGTGGGGCTGAAGGCAAATGGTCCACCAAGACCTGTGGCAGAATGATTAGCAAGTAGCGCATTTTGGGGAAAATTCGACGCCCTAGGACAGTGTCATACTGTAACAGGAAATTTGGTAATAATGTTTGAGTGGACTCACCGCCTCAAAAAAAAAAAAAAAAACATGACCTAAAAGACACAAATTGGCCATTGTGGTTTAACAGCAAATTCAGGTTCAATTGAATTTTCTGTGGTCCTGCTAATACTCTACTCCAAGAGAGTTAAACAAAAAATAATTCAGGCCCCAAAGACAGCGTGACTTCGGCTAACAAGTCTACCATGAGTAGATGCAATTAAAAAAAAAAAAAAAAGTCAAGCAACACCCATTCATCACAGGAAGTCTGCCATTTTGATTTGAGGCAGCTATTTCAGGTTTATTTTGGTCCTTTTCAGCAGTGCTTCAAAGATAAAACTACTCAAAATTTTGCTAGATTGCAACAAAATGTGAAGCATGTCTACACGGGCAGGCCCACCTGAGGGGAAGTATCCGTGCGGCGGCATGCTGAGGTAGGGCAGTCTGGGAATGGCGGGCATCCGGAGGGGCCGAGTGGTGAATGCCGGGAACGGCAGCATGGAGGACACGGCTCGCGTTGGCTGCAGCACACAATGAGGCATCATGGCTTGTCCTGGAGCATCATGGCAGGTTATTGCGTGTCAAGGTGGGTGGAAAACGATTAATCGAACCTGTTTGAGTATAATGTCGTGTCATGGAGTATCTTTTTTTATGTCATCGTGTCTTATGCCGTATCATGGAGTATAGGAGCAAATCATGGCCTGTCATATGTCACAGCACGTCAAATCCAAATCAACTCAATCTTTATTGTCACCTTTACAAAACAACAGTTAAACTGTGCAAAAGCCACGTTTCCAAAGAAAGAAAGTGTGAAACATACTTCATACATCATTCACCCATAAAAGCAGCCCAGTCCTTGATAATAGGCGCTAAAAGTGCAAAAACATCTTTAAAATGACATGACGAAACCTAGTGTGTTATGGCGGATTTTGCTTGACTCACAAGCGGCTTGGCTCGCTTCTCTTTCCCAGCGGCTGCTTCGGCGCCGCTGAAGAGGTGGTTGAGGGCGGCCAAGGCAGCGTTGGCTTTGGCCACTTTCTTATTGGGCCCTGCTCCCTGGAACACCCGCTTGTCCACCTCCACCTGAGGGTCACATGATCACGTGACAATGGTGTGTGCGCATGTGTGCACAAGTGCTACCTGTATGATGAAGCGTTTGCGGTAGCTGGCGCCGCTCTCCGAGATCAGCTCGTATTTGAGGCCGCGACGCTTCTCGTTCAGCTCCATGACGGGATTTTTGCCGCCTGCCGTCAGCATTGGGCCAGGAGCTCTGCACTGGGAAACAAAACACAGCAAATATTGTGATTTGATGTCTGACGTGATGTTTTTTGAAGCAAATATAGTCCTAATGGCAAAATACACTATTACACACTATACACAATACATACTATTTTTTAAATCTATGTCACTGTATGTTCTTTTAGTAAGGTACTTATTTCTCTACTTTGATTTTAAATGTATTCAACTGTTTTATTTGTAAAGGCTTTTAAATGTTCTTTTAATTATGTGAAGTGCAGTGAGTTAACTTGTGCATGAAACGTGCTACGTAAATAAAGCTGCTTTGTCTTTTCCTAAACAAAAGATGTGTCCAAGGCAAAACCTAAAATTTTCTTAGCCTATTACAACCTTTTGTGAGCAGATTTTGTGTCTGAATGACCACAGGTTGCATGTATTCATCAGATACAGAGTGGTGGAAGGCACCTGGGGGCAGTGTAATACAGATATACAAGTATACTGTACATGGAGCCGCTCTCTGTTCCTCAGTAAGATCGTTTTTTCGCAGAGGACAAAAAACATATTGTATGCCTGTATTTTTATATTTTCTGTCTACCTGTGTTGCTCCACCGTTTTGTTCAAATATCCAGTACTGTTTCTTAGCTATATGTCGTATATCTATGGCATTTGTCATTATGTGTTTGCATCATCGAGCGGACTCGAATTTAATTCAAAGTATAACCAACTACAGGGTGACACAAAAATGGGAACTTTTTAAAAATCCAAGAAAACCAAGAGTGAAGGAAGAAAAATATTTTCTTCATAGTAATTGAAACCTTAAAACATGCCATTTCAGAAACAATGATGCAATCTTACAATTTTTTCAAATGATGTCCAGAAGATGGCTTCCTCCTGTATGAATGCATTCATTTTTTTTGGGTCACCCTGTACATGGGACGTGAGCCTGTTTCGAGTAAAAGTCCATGAATTTAATGTCAAATTGTAACCCTTTAAGGCAAAATTATCAGCTGCCTTTTCTTGAGCAAAGAAGAGTTTGAGTGTTCGATGCAACCTATAACACTTGGACTAATGTAGCTTTTCCTGAAAAAAATATTGTTTAAATGGCAAAATATAATATTTTCCTAAGCAAGTCTTTTTTTTTTCTGAACACTTAGCATTTTTTCAATGTGTGTGAGTTCGTCACCTCCTGTGAGTCCATGGAGGAAGTGTTGGACATTGCGTTGTTCTTTCTGTCGCCACCTGACTTCTCGTCAGCGGCCAGTGATTCTGCGTCGCTGTCGTTGCTCAGCACATAGCCAAGAGCCTGCAAGGCCTTCACACACGCACATAGTTCAAGCAACTTTTTTTGGTTTTTGGCACTTGTAGTTGTTGGAACTAAAATAATCAATTCCGATAAATTCACGTGTGTTCAAATTCATTGTGCTGCAAAAGTTCCTAGTTTCAGGGTTCCAGGAACTTTATTTTTGGGGGAGGAGTGGATGGAAGAGATTACTGGCCTTTCAATTCGTTTCATTGGGGCGAGATACTTTGAGAAATCAGTGTTTTGAGTTCCAAGTGTGGTCACGGAACGAATTCAAGTTCGCAAGGCACCACTGTAGGGAACTGCAGTCGGCAGTTCCCGGCCGGCGTTGTGAGACTCACCTTGAGGGCCAGCTGCATTTTGGCGTTCCTCTTGGAGCTCCCGCTGGCCCGGTAAGCGCTTCCTTGAACCTCCACTGACATGGTGAAGACGGGCGCGTGCACCGGGCCCGACTGGGACAGCAGGCGGTACTGGAGGCCCGGCTGGATCTGGTTGAGGCGCATGAGGGCGTTGGTGGGGTGGTTGGGGTCCATCGTGCGCCAGTCCAGCACTGAAGGACGCCACGCAACAAAACTTTGCCAGTTACTCCACATCAAAATGGATGGTCCGCACGTGTGTGATTTAATTGGCTATTAAAGCATCTCTATGGTGTCCTTTTCTAAGCCTCCTTTGAAGTAGTCGCCCACGGCAAAGCTCGCAGTAAGAGATCTTTTTAATGACGACCACAATTAGCACCGTCAAGATGTGTATTTATGTGAATAAATCCCTTTTTCTCCTGGGGTGATTTATCAGGGATGAAAGAACCTGCTAGGGGTGCAGAAATCTTTGGTCTCCTGCACCGAAGCAATTTCATAGGACCCTTTTAGTTCCAGGAACTACTAGTAACACTGGGACTAAAAGTTTTCTTGAACTTGGAACTTTTGAAGTACTATTGTGTGCCTTTTTAAGTCAACCCAAACATATTTCTTTCAAGAATACATTATATTGCAAGCCCACTAGTTGAAACATGACATTCTGATAAATATAGCATTTGTGGAATAAGAGTTAATCCACTCGTTTTTAGCCATCTAAGGGGGTGGCCATTTTGTCACTTCTGTTGACTGAAGATGACATCGAAGTTGCTCAGGGCTCAGGTAACGACCAATCACGGCTGACCTGTTGTCTGAAGCTGAGGCATGATTGGTCATTATCTGAGCCCTGAGTTTAGACTAGTGGGCCTGCATAGTTCATATTCTGGAAAAAATATTTTTGGGTTGACTTCCCCATTGAGGCGTTTTTTTTGTGATTCTACTCATGATAGATATCGCTAACAATTTTCATGTTGCTGAATGCGTGTTAGGTCAATTTAACACTCTAAATTCTCCCCAAGCCGCGATTGGTCGTTACCTGAGCCCTGAGTAGTTGTGATGTCATTTTCAGTCGACAGAAATGACAAAATGGCCGCCCCCTGAGATGGCTAAAAGGGGGTGGATTTTGATGCTCAACTCATATTCCACAAACGCAACATTAGTCAGAATGCCCCATATTCTTGAAAAAAACATGTTTGGGTTGATTTCCACTTTAATGTCGCTTCTATTCTCTCTTCTGCCCCCTCTTTCCCGGCTTGGGGATTAGGCGGTAATGATCGTTTGGAAGTCGTTGTTTGGATTCTACAGCAACTGACCAGTAAAAGAATGGAGGTTGACCACATCCCGGAGGCGCTTTCTGCATTGACCAACCGGGCAGCGACCCACTTCACCGAAGACGTCTTCCTGCGGTGCTTCATTTGATTGGACTTTCACACTATTTCAACTAACATTGTATAGCATCAGAGCTGGGCATTTGCAGTCTGTTTATCGCCTACCACCTACAGCCGGGCTACCCTTCCGCCTATCTGCCATTTTGTCCGGCCGGACCAAATAGTAATCGTCTATAGGCCGGTCCACCTATAATTTTAAACGGGCTTTCGTTAGCATTTCCGACTACTTACTTTGACAAACTACCGCTACGAATGACCAAAAAAGTCTCCATTGTGGTATTGTGTGATGACCACAGTTTAACTGCTGAACAGATTGATTCTTGCTATTTCCATTTGCCTATGACATTACACGTACAGAACCGCCCCCCGCCCCTCAATCCAACCAATGTCTGACTTTAGAAGCTTTGTAGCAGTTTAGTGTAGTGATGACGACGAAGGTCCCGACGCACCTCTCATCCTCTTCACGCGGTCACTGTCGTCCGAGCCGGCGTGGTCCCGTGGCCTCTTCTGACCGCCTGCAGCACGGAAATACAACTTTACATACTATACAAATACACATCTACACACACACGAACCTTTTAAAAGTCGTAATGAGGGATTACTGGTTGGGAGTGGATCCATGTTTAATAGCCTGTAAAGCTGTCCAAAAGCCAGGAGTCTTAATGCATGCTGGAAAACAGACACACACACACACACTACTGTTAAATTCTCACTTTGTTGTTTTATGAGTGTTTGATGTGGAGTAGGCAGGGTTGCCACACTAGTTAGGCAGCTAATGAGGTTTGGCATGCTCTGAGCTGAGCGCTGACGTTTTCACAGCCTGTCACGTTATTATTTATGATTTTTTTCTGGACGTCAAAATATTATGAGAATGAAGTCGCACTGTATATTCGCCACTTCAAAGGTGGCTCCAGCATCTATTGCCCTGACCTGCGCGCTGTGCGTGATGGCATCGGCTTGCTGGATGGTGAGGTCGCACAAGGCATCTGTCGGCTCCCGTTCGCAAGGGTCCAGTATTCCTGGACCTCCTGCACAAAAAAACCACAACAAAACTAATCAGAAAACTAACCACAAACATCACAAGAATGTTCTAGAACAGGAAATACAGACAACATGAGATGGCGGTCAAGCTTCCTGCCTTCACTTCAAATCTTTTGATCAGTGAATCGGATTTGATGGCACTTCACCGCTCCATCTGCTCCGTGCGAAGGCTCCCAACTAAAATAGAATCTCTTTTTGAAAGGGGAGCTTCACCATCTGTCAGCACATTCTTCATATCAAGGTACAGCTTGATGTAGGATGTAGTTGGCAATGTCTAGATTAACTCAAGGCATAAACTGACACATTGTGTAAATTGAAGGAAGGTTAAGATTCACATAGGTGAAGTTTTGCATAAGGTATAGATTGACACATGTAGCTTGGCACACAGTACAGACTGACAAATGGTATAGAATGATATTAGGTATAGCTTGACAAGGTATACTGTAAATCCAGATTCCAACATTAATGGTGGCCCGATGGCCCTGGCTTTATTCTGTCTTGGGCCACCACAAACCTTACCAATGTTGGCTCAACGGGGCCAGTAGAATTTTCATAAATAATATCATGAAAATCAACAGGTTATTGCTGGTTTTTTTTTGTTTGTTTTTGTTTTTTTTAAACATGCACCCCAAATTAACTACACAGAAGTCATATGTTCAAAAAGTGTTAAATAAAACAGTATTACGATGTTAAATATGAAATAATCACTGAAATTTACTACACCATATAATTAAATATATGGGCCCAGTATCATTTCAACAGGGCCACTACAATTTGGCTCGTAGTGGCACCACAGGGCCGCCACTCTAAAGGCTTTATGTCGGGCCCTGAGATCAATAATTCTTGATTGATAAGAGGTCCAAAATGTCACAAGGCACAGATCAACACAAGGGACATATAGACTGACACAATGTACATGCAGTATATGACATAAAATGACCAAGTATCCACTGACATAAAGTGTAGATTAGCCCGGTTTACGTGGAGCCATGTATTCCGATTAGAAAGGATCAGAATGACCAAACGGAATAAAATGCTCCATACAAAGACCTCAATCGGAATAAAAAGGCCGAATCCAAATGGTATTTGGTTCGGATTCACAGGGGTGGTATATTCCTTTTCCCAATCCGAACGGGTGTCATGTAAACAGTTCAATCGGAATAGCCAGGCTGCGTCCAGGCTGCGCATGCTCCGTCTTGACGGAAATGCACCGTGACGTCGTTTATACGCACTTTAAAATGGCAGAGTCTTAACATTGCTCGCCAGCGATACGATAACATTGTTTTAAGGTACTGCTAACGAGATGCCTCTTTAATCAAAGTGTTAAAACAATCGCGAATACTGTGCTAAATGGATGCATAAACTCCATCTTGATAAATCACGTGCTGTTTTCATCGATCTCCATGTGTCACACTGCTTATCTGATTAACCCATTAAGGACGGGAGCGCATAACTGCGTTTCTACCACTAAAGCTGGGAGCGCCGTTGTGTGTTTCTCCCTTTAAAGCCTGAGAGTGCATACGTCATTTTCTTTTTTTAATCCAATTCTCTTGCCGATGAAATGCATATACAGAATATACATGTGGCGGTGTCATGAGTTGTCGGAGGATATCCGGAATTTTTTCGAGGAGGAATGTAAATGTGAGGAAAATTAAAAGATTTTCAAGGGTGACTCCAAAGACGACCGTAGGTTTTAGAGAGATGCCTCACGAGGGGCTTCGGGCTTTAATGGGTTAACAGGGTGGAGAAAGTAAACGGCCATTCGGAATAGATCGCGCCACATGTAAACAGGTGACCAGAGGTCTTCATTCTGAATTATTTCAATCCCAATGACAAAAAAACTCTCCATGTAAACGCGGCTACTGATACAAAGTGTACATTGGCACCAGGTATACATTGCCAATATGGAGGTTGATGTGATAAATTGACACACGGTATAGGTTGGTAAAAGGTATACATTGACACAAGGAAATGACACAAGGTAAAAATTGAGACAAGGTAAATATAATATTTATACGTCATATTTTGCCTGACAACTTCGCAAGTTACCCGGAAGTAGGATTCCAGAGGCGATGCACTCCATGACGCGCTGCAGTGCCTCTCCTGGCCCCACAGGGTGACTGCAGGTGGTGACGGCCTTTTGGCAGATGAGCTCCAGTGGCTGAAAACAGGCAGAAATCAGTCAGCCTGCTGACATCTGGAAACAATCGTGAAAAAAATAGTGCCGTGGACTGACAAGTACCCATCCTTTGAGCGGCCGCCACACAGCCACTGTGTTGCACATGTCCCAGAGGAGCCTCAATACCACCACGCAACACTTCACATGTGACACCCTGGCCTGCAAATTACACACAAAAATACACGTCATATTGTAATATGTAGAAATCATATCGTAACTGCAGCGAATCAAATTGTTTTGTGATTGGTGTGAATCGTGTCCTAATTGTTGCGAATCTGATCCATAATTGGAGTGAATTATATCAAATTGCATCGTAATTACAAACACTCATAATTGGACTGAATCGTATCTCGTCATAATTTGGCATTCTAATCCCATTGCAATTGGAGTGAACTGCATCAGTCTGCATCATAATTGGAGTGAATCATGATGAAAAGCACCTTGGACAAAGTCACTTTTAAAGCTGACCTGAAACCAGTTGGCTCGTCGTAGCTCAGCCATCGCCGCTCGGCACTTGCGTCCGTCCAGGACGTCGCTGTCCTCTTTGCTTTGTGGTGTCTCCTCTGCATGAAGACCTCCCTCTGGAGGGAAAAGACAAAACTTCCGATTTTTCTTGACAATCGCATCATATAATAGGAGTGAATTCATCTGATTTCAAGCAAATGGTGTCACAATTCAAGTAAAAACAATTGTTTTGTAGTTTAAGTGAATTTCATAGTTGAATGAATCGAGTCCCATTGTAATTCAAAAGAATTGTATCAGAATGGGTGCGAATATTACCATATCAAATCATAATTGGAGTGAATCGTATTGGATCATAATTGGAGTGAAAATTGAACTGCTGTGTAAATGGAATGAATAGTATTGTAATTGAAGTGAATCGTATTGTATCTCATCGTATTTGGATTGGATCATACTGAGAATTGAGTAAATTGCATAATATCTTAATTGGCGTGAATCATATTGAATCATAATTAGAGTGAATTGGTGAGGCAAGTGGAGTGGGCGTTGTTTGTGTATTTTTAAGCACTGCAAGTGTCAAACAGTAGCAGTGGTACTGAGATCAGTTCTTCACAATGCAGCAAGTGAAGAAAAATGGAGGGGGAAGTGGGCGGGGATAAGTTTTGACCAAGGAAACATGCTGACCAACAATTGCGGGAGAAAATGTACCTGGGACCCTCATGTCGAAGGAGGTGAGTGTGATCTTGAGTGTGAATTGGGGAGATTTGGTGCTACACACCAGGATGGCTGCTTCGTCCACGCAGGAGCGCACCTCGTACTTGTCCTCGCTCAGCGCCTGTGATTCATTCAGCAATCATTGTCAATGCCGACTTCGTGTCAAAAGCAATTGTACACCGACGTGGAGTTATTAGGGCTACCTGCATTTGCAGAGTGAACACAACATCTGAACAAAATGGCAATTTGTTTTCATGTAAAATTTTTGTGTAATTTTTTTCCCCATGTACTGTTACAACTTTTGTTTCGTTGATTCCTTTAATGTTCAAATTAGTTATCATATTGCATTTTTTTCCTCTTAAACTTACAACCTTTTTCTCATAATTTTGCTCCCGTCACGTACTTCTTTATTCTCATTATTTTTTTCCATGTAACCCTTTGACTCAGCTTTTTTTCCTTTTTGCATTGTATAAATGTATTCTCATATTATTTTTTTCCACATTATTTTTTCCCCCATAAAATTACAGAACAACTAAAAAAAAGGTATTCTCCAATTTTTTTTTTCATCAAATTCTCACCAATTAAAGAAATCCTTGTAAAAAACTCCAAATGGTTGCGAGGATACCTGCATCCTTTGGGGCAGGACGGCGCAGATTGCGTAGAGCAGCAGCTGGGTGGGCTTCCGTTGGCACATGAGCACGAGCTCAAGGTCCATGTCGCCCTTGATCAGTAAACCTTTGGACAGCAGGCCCACTCGGGTCACGCTGCACAGCGTCGACGCCGTATCCAGCCTGCCGATGTTAGGAACAACGTCAACGCAAATCAACTCACCACCAAACTACAGTCAAGCAATCATCGACCCACTGTTGACTTACTGTCAACCCAACATCATTCCACAGTCAGCTCAATGTCAACCTCACTCTCAACCCAGCATCAGCATATTCTTCACAGTGTTCCACTATGAATGTCTGTTCTACAATTGCATTCCACAGACAATGGAGACTCACTTTGTGCCGTCAACGGCATAGTGGACCACCTGGCCTTCACCTGCCTCGTCGATGGTGATGCTACCAGGAGAGCTGTTGAGGCCGTCCAGCCAATGGGATACCTTCTGGAGGGCCAGTTCTACAGTAGACACCAGAGTCTGGACTGCCTCCAGGTCCTCAGGGGTTGGGTAGATGCTGGCGTGCTTGGCCATGACGTAACGGTCGTCAATGGCAAAAAATCGCTGAGTAAACAGGTAGACGGCTACGTTATCTTGCTAGCTGCAGATTGGCTAGCTGCTCTGCGCTTGTTACTTTTACACAAAAAGGTAGAATTATGTTTTAACATTTTACGTGACATTTACTTAGCATTAGTTGATTTCATGTTATATTTGACAAGAAGGAGCACCGAGTGAAGATTTAGACTATATTAGCTATATTAGTTTCTTGCGCTAGCTGGCAATTGGTTAGCTGACATATGCTTGTCAAGCAGTGAATAAGACGTAGACTGCTTTGTTAGCTTACTGGATGCAAACCGGCTAGCTTCCATATGCTTGCCATTTGTAAACAAACATGTTATGTTTTAAAATATTTAATAAGCTGACTGAAGAACGGCGAGTTCAAACCAATATAGCTTGGATCCTATGTCATTTTGGGGACTTTTTTTGTGGGTCTACCCGTGATGGAAATGTCTATCAAATTTCATGTTGCTAAGTGGAACTGTCTGCTGTGGCTGAATTTTCAAAACATCGGCGGGGTGGTCTGTGTGAGAGGCTCACCATGTTCAGGCAGCAGGTGCTGTTCGGGGGGCTCAGTGGGTACTAGGGTCCTGTCACACACTCTCGTCATGCAGCCTGTTTGGTCGTGTAAGAGCAGCAGAAGAAGAAGTGAATGGCACGACGATGAGTAATTGAGAAGTTATTAGCATTGGTTCACATCAGTCAAACAAAATGAGCCTAAAATGGCTGCTTCAAACCGTAATGGTAGACTACCTTAATGTTTTACGGCATGGCTTCTTGAGTCTTTTTGTGGGTCTACTTAGATATGGCAACTTTACATTTCGTGTTTCAAGGTCAAAGTGTCTTAACAAAATTAGAGGGGGCAAGGAACCCTGCAAATAACATTCGAACAAAAATAGCTGACACCATATGTGTTTTTGGATTCAATGATGCATGGATCCTTGAGACCTTTTTTGTGGTTCTACTTACGATTGCAACATTTCATGCTGCTAAGTCAAACTGTCTTCGGGGGGTTGAATTTTCAACAAATTTACAGAGAGAAAGAACCCCAAAGAAATGACATTGAAAGTGACTGCTTTGAGTCAAAATGGCTGACTTCCCGTCTCTTTTCCAGCTTCTTGAATCTTTTTTGTGGGTCTACTCATTATAGGAATGCCTACCATATTTCATGTTAAGTGAAACTGACTCCAGGGTCTAAATTTGTATAAAACTAATGCTCTGTTCACACCAATCGCGGATGAGCGTTCCTCTTCGCTTTATTCGCTGCCGTATGACCGGGGAAAGTTTGAAACCTGAATGTGTTGAGAGCGCAAAATGGAGGAAAAGATTATTGTTGCTGTTTGTGGACATCTCGAGCTATACACAGCCAGCTACCACTACCAGGACAAGAAAAAAAGAGACCAGGCTTGGAGAAACCGTGAGCGAGGAGCTTGGTATACCTGGCATGTTTTGACTTTCTTTCTTTTGTTTTTTACAGCTGTTGAGCTTTAAAAAGACGCTTTTAGCAGAGTGTCGGCCACATGATTGCCGTCGCCGTCATTAGATTTTGTTTTGTGGTCCTCAATTGAGTGCCTGCCACCCAGAAAAGGCTATACTCATTTCTTAAGGTTAAAGTCATAATTTCTTTGGTGACATTTAATGGTCATAACCACACACGGTTGCTTTCACACCACTAAAGTGCACTTTAAAGTCACATCATGAAGCGTAAAAGTGTCATAGCGCTGTTGTTTGGTGACACATTTTATAGACTTTTAGTCATAAAATGAGCTCATTGACTTTGCCTCGCACATATTTCGCATGACAACCAGTTCTTCTCGGATGCTTTCAGATCGCTCCGCAGGTACATCCATCACACCTTCTTCACACTGTTGTCCTGCGACGATGACGAGGTTTTGTTTATTTTCAAAACAGTCCTGTTGTCCCCCAGCATGCTCTGCCTCGTAATTTATCATCATCCATCTGTCTAGTATATGTGCTTCAAATCTGGTAACAGTCTAACAAAACCTCTCAGAATCAATCTGGCGAGTCAGAAATGGTCACTTAAAATCAAAATGGCTGACATACAATGTCTTTTCAGGCCTGGCTTCTTGAGACTTTTTGGTGCGTGTACTCATGATAGACATGCCTACTCAACTTCATATTGCTCAGTGAAAATGGCTATGTGGTTGAATTTTCCAAAGTGAAACCAAAATGACCCTAAAATGGCCAACTTATTGTGTCTTTTTGTGCTTGGCTTCTTGAGACATTTTTGTACATCAACCATGACAAACATGCCAACCAAATGTCAGGTTGCGAACTGGCATTAGGGGCTGATGGAATTACCAAAAGGTGGGTGTTTTACTACAGTTTGCTGGTCCGTAATTTGTCATCCGTCAACGGTAGGGTTGCCAACCGTCTCTTGAAAAACGGAATCGTCCCGTATTTAGGAACGTAAGTACGTATTGAGTTGTAAAGGGACGCACCGGTACAATTGATTGACAAGTACGTTAAATAGATTAATAATACATAAAAGTAATAAGTTGACAAATAATAGATCAAGAATACACACACAGCCTTACATTTATTACAAGTTCAAACATATATGCATAATCTTTACTGTACAGGCAGTCGATATACTACACTTTTACTATAAATATAGTAAAACAAATTAAAAAAAAAGGTTTACATTATTTTTCTCTTTTATGAAGCGTAAGTGGACAAATATGTGAAAATGTTCTGCTTAACTGATTAAAGGTGAGCGCATTTTGAGCCTCAACTATGACATGACATGTCTTGCTCAGTGTTTTGCTCTACAGTAGTCAAATTAAGACGTTTCTGCCAAGGCAGAAAGCTCATTGCCCTTGGCAACACATAGTGGAAATTCGAGAATTCTGATCGGATGACAATACAACCTTGTACATTATACATTAATAAATATATCATAAATATGAATTAATTGCAAATATCACTACTTTATCTTGTGGATCGATACTTAAAATTGAGGAGTCTGGATCGGAATATCACTATTTTGGTATCGATACGCCCATCCCTAGTTGAAGGCAGTCAGGTCGGCCGTCCCTGCCGAATGAGGTGTCCCTTATTTATTTTTTTGGGAGTTGGCAACCCTAGTCAAGGGCCAGGGTACCATTCGTCAGTCTGTCATTTTTCGTGACTAACAGAATTGTAATCGTCAGTCAGTCCGTTAGTCCGTCAGAAGTCTTTTGGTCCGTCAGTCAGTCCCCCCCGACCCCTCCAAAACAAAAACCGTCAGAAAAAGGGGCGTCCGCCAGTGACAAAGCAGAATTAAAAAAAAACGATGCTGGTGGTCCTGAGAGGCAGTTAAACGCTACATGCTAACTCGAGGAGCACATCAAAGAACACCACCTGCTTTGACCTCAGACGGCGCCTTCAGTAGCGCTAGCTTGTTAAATGTTCAGGAACAACATAACAGCAGGCCATGTTATGCAGGGAGTCATCATTTACGAGATATTGACATATTCATATGCCATTATGCAGCTGTTGGACTTTAATGACAAACCAAAAAAGAGTCACAATTGTCACTTTTACTGCTTTGTACATGCAAAAACTGCCAACAATTTAACTCCAAACACACATTTTCTGAAATGACTTATGAATTCTTCACTTGACATGTCTCCTCAACTGAAAATCGTTACAAACATTGTGGGGTACCGACAACACTGATACCATACTGACACCAGCGGGACCAGTATAAGAGCCAACAACTCTACCAGCACCAGTACCAGCACAAACACTAGCACATGACCACCAACAGTACCATTGAAAATACCAGCTCCAATGCCAACACCAGAACCAGAACAAACATGAGTACCAGCTACAACATTTTGACCCAGTACCAAAACTTGCATGTGTCTCATTGCCCATGCTCTAGGACATCATGATAACATGAACAATATTTCAGATTATGACAATATATAAGTACAGTTATGCTTTTCGTAGACTATGAGAAAATCATCACTTTTGAGACATTTCTGAACCTTAAATATGCATTCATTTAAATACCAGGATCGAGGAGTGGTCACGTGACATCCCCGTACAGGTGCGTGCTTGGTGACAAAACGGCTTCATTTCTCAATGACATTTAAAAAAAAAAGAACAACTACAAGAATTTATAACATAGAAAGCATAAAAACTATGTTTTAGCTTCACATCAGCTTGAAAACGCACTTTTTTTTTCTCCTTTCTTTTACCTTTAGCCGCCGCGACGAGCACCTGACACGTGGAGAGACATCCGCACTCTTTGCTAACTTGGGAACCAGCTCCGCTTCTGGTGTCGGTTCGTCTTCGCCGGACGAAGGAAGATGAGTAAGTGGCCCCGGTGGAAGCTTCTCCTGCCGGTGGGGCTGAGCGGCTCAGCTGGTGGAGGTGGAGGTGTAGGTGGAGGGAGAGGAGGATGCGTCTGCGCATGCGCACAACGGCCACCACTTGAAACTTGGAAGACCTGCCTCTCTTGATTGTTGCTTCCGTTCATGTAAGCCACAGGTGACAGGGGCCAGATCCGGCCCGCAACCTCATTTTATGTAGCCCGCGAAGGCAAATCATGTGCGTCAACTTCACGTTTCTTGCCAATTGTTTTCACTTTTAGCAACACTGAGATATGAGACACTGCAATGTGTTATTTGTTATCAATCCTCACCTTCAAAATAAATTGAAAAATAATTAAACAAACAATTACTTCCGGCTTCTAATTTTGCAACTAGCTATCCATCCATCAATTTGTTGTGTATCTGTGATCATATAAGGCGATCATACATTTATATGACGGCCCTCCGAGGGACACCATAACTACGATGTGGCCCCCGACACAAAATAAGTTTGACACCCCTGATGCAAGCATTTCAAAGTAGCCTCTTATAGTAAAATTAGGGAAGTTTGATAACACTTTTTCCCAGATGGTGGATAATATAATGTATAAATTAAAAAATCTTAAGTTTAATAAATTTATTGAATGCAAAAAATAAATACAGCCTACAACAAAAACGACTATATCTAGTATTTGCATGACCTCCATGACTTTTATGGACAGCAACGGGCCTAGAATGAACAAGTTGTCATTCTTTTTCTTATTTGTGCAACACAGTCTTTGATAAATTTGTTAAGAAAAGGAGTTTTTTTGTGTGTAAGAATGTACAAATCTTGTTTGCATCCAATGACCCACATTTGTGGGAGTATTTTGTAGTATAGTGTCCCATAGAAAATCTTGATTCTGAAAGGAAACTAAAGGTGTTCTTACAAACCTGTTGAGGTGTACTCATTTATGATGGGCACTGTACTGTACATTTAACAATTTTAATGTGTTTCGTTCGTAACATATAGTGATAACAAATTCCATTTCGTAGTATTTTTTATATGCAGTATGTAAAAGACTACATTTCCGAATTAAGTCATTTTTCACCCAAGACTGCTCTCTTTTTTGTGTGCAAAAAGAAGTGAAGAGTGGGCCGTGTTTGAATGTTCACAGTGGAGGTGTGAACACTGAGCAACTTTTTCACGCAGCGCAGCTTTGTCAGCGAGCATGTAGAAAACAATGTGTCGTTGTCATGTTTTGACCTAATGTTGCCTTCTTGTCGATAAATATATTCCTAAAAATATTGTAAGTTCTATTTTTCAGCAAAAAATAAATCTTTCATGAGCTAATATTTCTCATTGTGAGAAAATATACTGTTTATGTGTTTCTCCATTCTGTTTGAGAGCAAATGTATCATTTAATGGCAAGATATAGCAGTTTCAGGCAAACTATTTTTTGTAGCGACCTTTTAACCCCAATACATGTTGTGTTGTGATTTCCAGAAGAAACTGAAAATTTTCATCATCTGATCTAAATTTTCTGTAAGAAAATATAATGTCTTCATGGAAAAATAGTACATTTTGTGGCAAAAATAATTGTGATGTACTATAAGCTTTTTCTGCACCTAACGATTATTTTGATAATCGATTCATCTGTTTTTTGATTACTCGATAAACTGAAGTTTGTGATTAAAAGTTGAATCTACCTTGTATTTTGGTTGAATTAAAAGGTTTGAAAGGTCAATGTTTAATGTATCTATGTAATCTATATTTGCCCTTCTCTTTTTTTTTCAGCGAAGGGGGGTGGGATGGGGGTTATTTGAGGTGGACAGGCCTTCTTTCAACCGTGTATGTGTGTGTGTGTGTATGTATCATATAATTTTTTTAGTTTTCATGCAAACTTTTTCATTCAACATTTTATCAACCTTGCGCTTTCTGTATAATTTCTACTTTAGGTCTCAGCGGAGATTCAATTCAATACTTAAGCTGAACCATATTTCAACATTGATTCACCCCTAGTTTATTGCTCCCAGGGAGAAGAGTGATTTTATGCCTGTGAATATTGTTGTATGGTCTGTTTGTATGTATTGCTGTGTATTAAAGTGCGTTTATTTGAAAGTTTATGGTTATGGTAACATCAAGGTTAATTTCCGTTAGCCAGACTATGGCATTTTACCTGTGTTATCAGACTTTGGTTATATGAAATGGTATGGTTTTGCTAATCATTTTGAAGTTTGTGTTGTCCAGGATGAGGATGGAATATGGATTTCACTAAGTAACTTCATAATGTCATGTTTAATGGATGAGCTTCCATGTCAGCTTCCCCCAAGAAGAAACAAAACATTATAAATTAGCGACTTGGCAACTCAGAGGACAGATGGCACCAGTGACAGCTCAGCTCAGGGAAGTGTTTGAGGTTTGTTCCAGCAGATGTCCTCGCTTTCCTCCGGAACGTCCACAACAGAGATTGCTGCAGATCGCTCCGACCGGAAGTCCTGCAGACATTCCTGAAATATAAGCAGGACCTGCTCCAAGTTGTAAGGAGACATTTTGATTATCAAAGGAACATCTTGTCCAACAACTCAATGGACAAATACATCCCTAAAATCTCAGGAGATATTTGCCCAAATGTTTTTGTGTCTAAAATTAAAATATCTTACTACCAAAAATCTCAATGGACACTTCCTGCCGAAATTGTCTTCCTACCTAAAATCACAACTGACTTTTTTAAAAAATGTAAAATCTTTTCCTGTCTAAAATCTTAGTGGTCACTTCCTTCCTTGAATCTTACAAAACTCTTCCTGCCCTTAAATATCAGGGACACATCCTGCTTAAAATATTACTGAAGATACCCTACCTTTGAATCTCTTTCTAAAATATCAGAGGACAATTGCTGCCTAAAATCTCAATGAGAACTTTTTGCTTGAAACCTCTTTTCTTGCCATTTTTTTTAACTTCCTAAAATCTTAGAGGACACTTCCTCGCTTATATCCTCCTAAAATCCCAGAGGACACTTCCCGCTTAAACTCCCAGCTGACATTTTCTGACTAATATCTCGTACTATCTAAAATTTAAAAAAATAATCAGTTGACGTTTCCTGCTTAAAATCTCAGTGGAAATTCCTCGCCTAAGAATGACTTGCTTCTTGAAATATCAGTGGACATTTCCTGCCTAAAATTACTTCAGATCTAAGATCTCAGTGGACAATCCCTGCCTTCAAATATCTTACTTCTTAAAATGTCACAGGACAGTTCTTGCGTAAAGTCGCCCTAAATTTACCGTCTGCACAAAATCTTAGTTGACACCATTGGCCTACAATAAATTTTTGCCTAATATCCCAGTGGACGTTTCCCATCTGAATTTTTCGCCCAGAACAGTGAACAGTATTTGTTCAGCTTGAGACTGACTATACTTCCTGTTCAGCTATTATGTTGATTCTTTGCTATCATCTAGAGGCTCAAAGTAGCATTACAGCTCAAATGCCATCACCGCCACAGTGAGCAAACACACCACTTGAAAACAAAGTGACTCTGATTGTACGTTAGGAACAGAACAGTTGAGTAAAGCGGTAACAAGACCTGCTTGGTACCATCCCATCTGTCCTCATGTAGTGTCACCACATAGCAGCTTTTGTGTTGGACGCACACAGTCAAAAGAAAGAAAAAAGTAGGTCACGGTCTGCAGCTGGGCCAAAACACTGTGTGAGCTGTGGCGTGTTGTTGTAAGTTGTGTGACCTCTTAAGTGAGCATGATCTGCTGATGCTATCATTGATTCTCGAAAACAGGAAAAAGTTGCAAAAGTTGCCAACGATGCTGTGAAAGATGAGATCTTTTAATGGTCTAGTATGTCATCGTCAATACTCGTATTACACTTGTGTTTATTTGAGACTTTTTTCATGTGCAGTAGTACTATATTCACATAATCATGTCACAATCACGTGACCACAAAAAATATTTTCTGGTCTGATGAAACCAGGGTTGAACTTTTTGGCCATAATTCAGGTATGTTTGGCTCAAACGCAACACTGCTCATCATCGTCATAAAAAACGTAAAAAAAAAAGAGAAGACCATAAATACAGTGAAGCATGGTGGATGGTGGCGGCGCTTTTTCTTCAACTGGATCTGAGTCCTTAGTCAGTTGGAGGTAATTACAAACAGTTTGAAATAGCATTCATTGTTAACACAAAAGGCGGCACGGTGGTCGACTGGTTAGCACGTCCGCCTCACAGTTCAGAGGTCGCGGGTTCGATCCCGGCTCCGGCCTCCCTGTGTGGAGTTTGCATGTTCTCCCCGTGCCTGCGTGGGTTTTCTCCGGGCACTCCGGTTTCCTCCCACATTCCAAAAACATGCATGGTAAGTTGATTGGATACTCTAAATTGCCCCTAGGTGTGATTGTGAGTGCGGATGTTTGTCTCTGTGTGCCCTGCGATTGGCTGGCAACCAGTTCAGGGTGTCCCCCGCCTACTGCCCAAAGACAGCTGCGATAGGCTCCAGCACGCCCCGCGACCCTTGTGAGGAGAAGCGGTACAGATAATGGATGGATGGATGGATGTTAACACAAAAGCTTCTGACTTCTGCTTGACAGCAAAATAAATAAATAAATACATAAAAATATTAGAAGAGCTCAACTTTATTTGGGGTAATCCAAAGGCACGTCAAATGATAGCAAGTGTGTGCTGACTCACATTTAAAACGAGTTTGAATGAGACTGCTCAATTCTGAACACGCTTGTGCAACCGCATTGCCTCAGTTGTTTATATTTACTTCCCCTGTCAAACAGATTGTTGTACAGGTGGTGGAAAAAGTTTTGCAATTATCTTGTTCTACTTATTTGAAATCACAAAAACATGGAATTTGAACAGGGGTGTGTAAACTTTTTTTACATGCGTAACAACATAATAGTACATACAAAGCGATATAATTCACTTTACATAGAACTGCTTACATGACTTCACATTACTGTATAAAACTACATACATGACTACATGTATACATTTAACCAGTACATGATACAGTATTTAACTTTATGCATAACTACATATCCAACTATATATAATTATGGTATATAAGGACATACAGTAATGTGTAACTTTTACTATATGCAACTATATAGACACAATAACTTAAAACTGCACAACTACATAAATGGCTACATGTATGTATTGCTATGTACTATAGTATACAGTACATACGGTAGAACTGCATAATTATGTGACTGACTACATTCATATCAGTTCATTTTCTTCTAGATGTTGACAGGACAGGAAGTGTTGTAAGACTGACAACTCCCCCCACGTGTGTGTGAGCGCGTGTGCGTGTGGGTGTGTGGGTGTGTGTGTGTGCGTGTGTGTGTGTGTGTGTCTGTGTGTGCCACGAAAGTGAAGCGCTAGTAACGCCCGTCACCTGATTGCACCAACAAATCAAACTTAAGGGCGTGCGTGTGTGCCAGGAAACAGACTCATCCTGCTTGTGTGTGTGTGTGTGTGTGTGTGTCTAAGTGTGTCAGTGGATGAAGAAACAGTGTAGTGTGAACACAAGCCGACATGAAGAGACACAAACATTGTAAGTTCACCTAAAATTCACTTTTATAATCATTTGGGTTATATTTAAATGATTCTTTTACGTGCTCATATATACTGTGTGAGTGTGTGTTGAGGCAAACACACGACTTGACTTGCCTCTTTGTCGACACGTAAAAAAAGAGACATGTTGTGTTAAACGATGTCACACACTAGTAGAAGTGTGTGTGCTAGTGTATAAGCATTTGTGGGTCATTGTGGAAGTTGCACAGTGGCGTTTTTGTGTAGCATGAATGGACAGTCAGTCAGTGCGCGTCTCCTTGTCTTCTTCTGCTGGGTTTTTACCCACCAAGCATCACTGAAATCATTCATTTCCATCTCGAAAAGCACCATGGCTTAAATTAAATAATTCATATGATTATGAATCTGATTCTTCATATTGTTGTCCAAAGGACGTTTTAAAGTCAGCTCTATTCTCAAAACGGCAGGATTTGATTATTGCTTTTTTAAGAATGATTGTCAATAATAAGACAAATAGGAATTCAACAGAGAAAAAAAACATGACAAGGTAACTTAAATTTATACCAATTATGGAGGTGTTTCCAAAATATATTTATGCAATTGATGACCTTCAAAACGCACATACTCACGTAACCGTTTGTTTTATAGTACTGTATGTTCCGGACTGTAAGTCAGGTTTTTTTTTTCATAGTTTGGCCGGGGGTGCGACTTATACTCTGGAGCGACTTATGTGTGAAATTATTAACACATTATTACCGGTACAGTACTTACGAAATCAACTGGTTCTGTAAGAAATTTCTTAACTGGGAAATTTTGTACGTAGAGACGTGTTTTCCATGTAAATGCCCTAATCCGTTCCTAGCAACCCAAAATTCAGACATAAAATGTTTTACAAAGCATAAAAATGCATCAAAACATGTAACAAATACATGTTACAATTAGATTATTGCATAATAAATGAGAGTTGTGCATAATGTAAAAAACAAAGAATAGAGTAAAGATTTAATCATATTTTTTCTACTTGACTTGCACTCACAATTTTGTTTGGAAACACAACATTAGCTAGCGTTTGTTTTTTAACAAAAACGACCAGACTCTACCTTTAATTAACAAACTCAATGTTCACAATGTTATTGGTACACGTTTAATGGGGTTAGCGTTAGGCATTTGTGGAATATGAGTACATACGAAGCAAAATCCACCAGTTTTTAGCCATTTCAGGGCGGCGGCCATTATGCCACTTGCTGTCGACTGTAAATGACATCACAGTTGCCCAGGGCTCAGATAACGACCAATCACAGCACATCTGTTTTCTGAAGCGAGCCATTATTGGCTGTTAAAATGGCCGCCCCTGAGAATGATTCAAAACTGGTGGATTTTGCTGCTTAACTCATATTCCACAACTGCAATATTAATAATAACGCTGTGTTTAGACTAGTTAAGTCACATAGAACATATTATTGGAAATAATTTTTCGGGGGGTTGACTTCCCCTTTAACATAATGTTTTCTCACTCGTCCACACGTAGTACGTGAAAGGTCAAACTTTCTTCCCCAATACCTGTACTGCACATGTTTCAGGACAGCATTCCCACCTTGTCGACCTCAGTCGACTTCATGAGGGGCAGAGACTTTAACACCACACTGTCCTGTAATGAAGCCGGCTTCTTTGCCCGTTTAGTCATGATGCTTTCTTTATGACCAAGGGACATTTCATGGTCCTTAATTGTTTCAATTTTTAACTTCTTATCCCAACCGCAAAAGACGCTTTGAATCAAAATTGGTTTTCTTAGACATCTCCTCTTACTTTGTCTCATCGGCTTTATCGTTTATCTGCCAAAAGCATGTCAGCGGTTAGTTGACTTCAAGCTATAAATGTCAATGCAAAGTAGTAAAGTCAACTAGTCGGCGGGCCAACCCCTAGTTTACATACATACAGTAAATCCATCCATCCATATATACATATAATTTGATGCATATGGTATTCTGGTAAGCTGCTAAACAGTGCTCAACTGCTCTTTATTGTTTGTGCAACACTATGACAATAAAGTCTATTCTCGTGTTTCCTCTCCTTAAAGTCGATAAATCTACATTTAAGTTAGGCTCAAAATATCCCTGCGTTTTTTCCCAGCGTGATTGGTCCCCAGGGGGGGTCGTAAGTCGGTCAGCAGTTTGGGAACAGAATCCATGAGAGTTTCCGTAAAGAGAATGAGGAGAAAGACACCATTCCTGGGATGACTCCCACACACACAAGTTGTGTGTTCCCTCTTTCGTGTGTTTGTGTACACAACTACTACCTTACGCAATAGAAATCAATCGAACAAGAAATATTCACATGCTGTGAAAAACATCCTGCTAATAACGCGATGGCTCCTCTTGCTAGTTATTCATGATAGCCGCCAGGTTGCACATGACTAGTATTAATCCAGTCAAAAAAGGTCCATGAAACCAAATCTGTCGAGGTGTGAATTCTATATACATGTCATATGTCTAATGTGATTGTCCCCATAGCCAGTTTTTCATCATATCTGTCCCCGTGCGCAATAGAAATAATTCAACAGACTAACTATGTAACTACTTTTTTACTATCAAAAAAGGTCCACAGCACACTCAGTAACACACAAGCCCATTAGCCTGAAACTTGATTGTTATTCATCAGAACTGCTGACTTGCACGTTAGAAAGCAACAAAATGAAGAGAAACAATCCAGTAAATAATTTTGTCCATGCCCTGCGATTGGCTGGCAACCAATTCAGGGTGTCCCCCGCCTACTGCCCGAAGACAGCTGGGATAGGCTCCAGCACGCCCCGCGACCCTTGTGAGGATAAGCGGTATCGATAATGGATGGATGGATGGATAATTTTGTCCACAGACGTGTTCAATGTCATATGACCAATTTGATCGCTCCTCTTGCTAGGTATTCATGATAACCGGTGTTCTGCCAAAATGTCCTACCTGTGCAAAACTGATTTGACAGCCTAACCATGACCCCAACACTACCCAAACCAAACTAACCAAAACTCGTTTGAAGACACATTTTTATTCTTTGGCTTTCGACCCAATATGAGACTGACACTTTTCTGCTGTTTTCTGGTGTCTACTAAACTACTCTATATGTCACTGTCTTTGTTGTTGCTGCAGCTGTTGTGAAATGCGTTACGTATATAAATAATGCTGTATTGTATTGTATGGTATTATATTGTATTGTATTGTTGGTAGGATTCGACAGGTGGGAAGAAATTTCAAAACACCTGCCTATGTAGCACAATACTGTAATTAACGTAATGACTACCAATAGCAATACAGTCATCCAGTAAAAACAATAGTAATCACCTATGGTGAGTCTGCTAACAAACTTATCTTCCCACATGGCAGCTTCCGGCTGGTTCGGGAGTCTGGCCAACCTCTCCTCCCGCCGTCGTCTGTCCTCCCGACGCAAGGCCCCCGCCCCGCCGCAGGACGGGAGCAGCACCTGGCCCGCTGACGACAAGTTTGAGGCCGGCCCCCAGTCTCGGGGCTACGCCCGCTCCACTGCCATGTACTCCCACGTGGGAACGGTGCCTCGCAGAGACAGGCAGTTGAGCAGGATGAACACGGAGGAGGAGGGAGAGGGCGAGGACGAAGCGAGGACCGCGGCGGCGGCGGCGGACCATGTGCGGGACTCCCCCCTGCTCAGCGCTCTGTCCAGCCTCAGCCTCAACACCCCGGAGCAGCCCAGCTGTGCTTCGCCTCCGTCGGGCATGAACCAAGGTGCCCCGGTAGTGCAGGACATGTCCAAAGGTGCTCTGGTTGAACGGGATGTGTCCAAAAGTAAAACTAATTCGGCTCCACTGGACGTTTACAAAAGTACTCCGGCTCCACAGGACGTGTATGTGCACATGGACGCTTTAAGCGACGCAGTATTCCGGCACGAAACCATAAAGAACTCACAGGAAGTGGAACACTCGCACAGGTGAACATTTATTACTATTATAAGTATTTTTCCCCATAAAGATAAACGTTGATAGCTCTTCTGATGCATACACGCAGCAAAACAACATGTCTAGAGTTCTACACTTGATTCTGCTAAGAACTACCTGACTAGGTCACTAAATAACACAGTAAGACACTCACTAAATAATGTATACTGTACTCACTAACTCATTTTTTTTGTCTGAAACGTTAACGTTTGTAAATAAGTCAGTAACTAACTGAGAACTAACTTGCTGACAAAGTAAATAAATAGATAACTCATTAATTAATCAAATTAATGAATAAGGTGTCTAACTAACTAACTGTTGCAATCACTCACTCACCAAAGAACTCAGATCCTAATTAATTAACTCATTAACTAACTCACCCATTAATTAACAAACTCGCCTATTAACTATCACTCACTCACTCACTCACTCACTCACTCACTCACTCACTCACTCACTCACTCACTCACTCACTCACTCACTCACTCACTCACTCATTCACTCACTTAAATGCCTAAAAATCTTACTAGCTAACAAATTCACTAACATTCTCTCACTCACAAACTAAAAACCTTAATAACTAACTAATTAATCCACTCATTCGCTTTTAATGATTACAAATGGATTAAATACAAATAAATGAATCAATCAATAACAAAGCCAAACACTAAATGATACTTCTTTCTCATGGTCTTGACATCTGTTGTTGCTACCATGGGAGCACAGCTGTGTGTTTGCGTGCATGTGTCGGTGTGTGCGTGCGTATGTCATAAGAATCAGGAAGTGAAGTAAAATGGATGCTACTTGGGGGACTTCCTGTGTTAGATGTTCCCTCAAGGAAGTTGTTAAATCACTAATGAATATGCGTGGCACAAACATTGCAGTTTTTACATACAGTGCATGTTGTCCTTTCTTTTTTTTTTTTTTACATACTTTGTACATGCCAGTGACATAGTAACATGTTTTTATTTTAATTTTTTTTTTAGTCCAACGGACGGCGGTGGAGAGTACGTAAAGGTGAGATTCAACTTGCTTCTTCTTGGCTCGGCCGGTGGTAGCAGTGACACACACACATGCGCTCACGCACACAGACGACAAACACAGTCACACGCACACACACACACACATGCTCAACCCCACACATGACAAACACAGTGACATACACACACAAAGACTTACACACATACACAAACACACGCACAGAAACACACTCACACATGCACACAACAGATAGGAAAACACACACAAACACAAAGACAGAGATACTACAACACAGAAAACGCACACAAATACAAAAAAAAAAGATACACACAAACACGGGCACACACAGACACAACCTGGTTATCGTTCAGAGTGGGACAAACCATTACGTCAAAGCACAGAGAGATTTTGGGCGTGAGAACAACCCTATACGGAATGCGTGTGTGTGTGTGTAAGTGTGTGCATGCGTCTGCATGTGAGTGTGTAAAGACACAAAAGCCTCCCTGAGTGATGTCCCCCTTCCTCAATCACGTTGCCGCGGAGACCAGGCCAAGACTCCAATGTGGAGACTCTGCCCATTGTGGCCCCCATTGGCATCGGTAGCCCCACCCTGAGTGCGGATGCCAACGTCGGGTCCGCAAGCTTCTCCTGCTTCTGTCTCGCTCACTCACAGTCTGTGATGTCCCCCAAGTTCTCCAAGGACAAGACGTTCTGGCTGGAGAGGCAGCTGCAGGGGGAACTGAAGCTGAGCGCAGCCAACCTGAGGAGCCACGCCTGGTACCACGGACCCATCACCCGACAGGTACCGCGCACACGCAGTCTCCGCTTGGCTGCAGCACTCTGCTTTTAGGCTACCGGTAGTCTCCTCTCTCTACCCTCGTTGAGAAATAAATACAGGAGACATTAGTTTGTTACCTCAGACTGTGGATGTGTCTTAGCTCTGGCGCTGGTGCTCCACAGTCTCCACTTTGATGCAGTGCTCCATTTTTAGGCCGCCCTTTGTCTCCTCTCGGTTAAATTGGTCTTCTTATCTTGGTCAAGATGTATATACAAAAGACACTTGTTTTTATAGCTTAGCTTGTTGTTGTGTCTTGGCTGTAGTAGTCTAGGTTGTAGTATAATACTGCACAGTCTCCACTTTGCTGCTTTGCTCAATTTTTTATGCTGTCCTTAGTTTCCCCTTGAACAAATTGGTCTTCTTACCCTGCTCAGGGAGTAAATACAGGTGACATTTTCTTGGTAGCTTTGCCTATTGTTGTGTCTTATCTCTGGAGGCTGCTACTTCACAACCTCCACTTTGCTTTTAGCATTACATTTTCAGGTTCCCCTTAGTCTCATTTAGAATAAAATAAAATTAGTTTCTCATGGTCGAGAAGTAAATACAGGAGCCCGTTGCTGTACCTGAGGGCTGGATGCATGTAGTATTATTCTGCAGAATCCGCTTTGCTGCAGCGCTCTGTTTTCAGGCTGCCTTTAGTCTCCTCCCAAATTGTTTGTTAGCTTAGCCTGTTGTTGTGTTTTAGCCCGGGAAACCGCTGCTCCACAATCTCTAAAAACAGTTGGGTTAAAAATAACACCATTTTGTGTCAAAAATGGACCGATCCACTAATTGGGTCAATTTGACCCACATTCTTTTCAATTTTATGGGTTGTTTTGTACAAAATTAGCATTTTTTGGGGTTGTTTTTGCAGAAAATAACCCAGGAAGTTGGGTCAAATTGACCCAAGTAGTGGATCGGTCGGTCCATTTTTGAGCCAAAATGGCGTTATTTTTAACCCAAGTGTTTTTAGAGTGTACATCAATACCTTGGCCAAGAAATAGCTACAGACAACAGTTACTTACATTGGCTCTTTACTCTTAGTCTCCTCTGAAGTTAAATCTGTCTCCTTACCAGCAACCACATGGAGATCCATTGTTGTACATTAGCTTAGGCCTTTCGACTGTCACTTCGTCTCAACTTTATTGCACTTTGCCCTCAGTGTCCTCCCGGATAAAAGTTGGTTCCTTACTGTGTAAAAAGTACAATAACCACATTTCAAGAAGTAAACACAGACTGGTCTCCTCAGGTGTCCGAGAGCCTGGTGCTGAACCAGGGAGAGTTCCTCATCCGGGACTCCGAGACCAGCATCGGCGATTTTGTCATGACAGCCCGCTGGGACCAGAAGACCAATCACTTCCCCGTCCGGACCACGGCAGTGCGCTGCGGGGTCCATTACAGCCTAGACCAGGAGGTGTTTGACTCGCTGCCCGCCCTGGTGCGCTTTTATGTGAGCAGCAGGGCACCGCTGACCCGCCGGAGCGCCGCCAAGATCCAGCGGCCGGTCAACAGGACGTTGCCTATAAGCTACCTGGAGACTGAGATTGGTCCGCCGCCATGTCAGCCGCCCCTGAGCCAGGCAGAGGAGGTCTGCCCCAACAGGTTTGTAATTTGGTCATTTGCAGGGATCATTCACCCTTAAAACTTTTTTTTTTTTAATTAAGCTCCAGAAGCCAGTTTGACTTAGAAAAATGACATTTGGTATATGTCTATCATGAATTGACCCACAAAATAGTGTCAAGAAACCACGCTTGAAAAAGACACCAAAAGTCGGCCATTTTTGGCTCAAAAGAAAAGTTTTGTTGTCAAATAGGCCTTGACTCAACCACAAGAAGTGTTTGAAATTTCAGCTCCGGCAGCCAGTTTCACTAAGCAACCTGAAATTTGGTAGGAATGACTATTATGAATAGACCCAAAAAATAGTCTCAAGCATGAACAGACACAGGAAGACGGCCATTTTGGCTTGAAGTGGACATTTTAGGTTCAATTAAAATTGCACCCTGATAGCTAGTTTCCCTTCGCAACATGCGATTTGGCGATGTGTAGACCCGCAACAAAGAATCCATTCCGTAACACGGACAGGACATGGGATATTTTGGTTTGAAGTGTCCAGTTTAGACTCACTTTGGTCATTTCCAGGGATTGGAGAATTGTATACATATAACTTGCATGCATTAATCCTAATTATTGATAACACATTTTCTCTCTGCACGCAGCCCCTCGTCTTTGCATCGAGGGGACCACCAACAACCTGCGCTCTCTTCCTCCACTGATGACATCAGTAAGTTTGACAGCATTCTATCATATTCGACTCATCTGTCAATCAATCCACAAAGAAATTCCCAAAAATTATGTTCTCGTTAAATTAACCCTCCTGTTATTTGTTTCTTTGGTGTACCAAAAAATGCTCGTAGTCAATGACCCACTGCATGTTTAAATCACGTTGACATTATAAAACAAATTGTAAAATAATTACAATACATCAGTAATACAGATAGAAAAAAAAAGAATAAAAAATAGGATCATAGAATGATTTTTGTTTAATAAAAATGTTATATTTAAAAACAAAAAAAAGACTTAATTTTTAAACTTTGGCACAAGCCAATGTTTTGGTCATTTTGACTTTCTAAAACAAATTCATACCTACTTGTGAATTTTTTTTTTTTTTTTAACTTTGAAACGGTTCCATGTGAACATAAACATTTTGAAATTATTTGAATTATATAAAATATAAAGACCGCGACCCTTGTGAGGATAAGCGGTATGGATAATGAATGAATGAATGAAAATATAAAGAAAGAAAGGCAGGCCATCAAATAATTTTTATTGTAATTGTGCTTGACTTTTTTTTTTTTTAAATATATTATCTTACAAACAAACTGAAATGGAGCAATATGACCCGCTCCATGATTTAGTATTTTTTTACATAAAACATATATTCCAAATCCATCCATTTTCCACACCTGTTCAGGATCACAGGGTGACGGAGCCTATTTCAGCTGACTTCAGGCAAAAGGTGGTCTACACCCTGAACTGGTCGCCAGTCAGTCGCAGGGCAGATATAAAGACGCGCAACCATTCACACTCATATTCACACTGTCACTGAGTGGCAACTGAACCTACACTGGCTGTACGCAACTCAGACAAGTGTACCACTACAACATCAGAGACTCTATTGAAAAAACGAATACAATTTGAAAAACAAATATCAATGGAGCACTTAAAAAAGTGATTTGATGATTATCTGGATTTTCAAACTTTGAAATCCATTAATTTGTCATTGTTGGAGGGTTACCCATTTTATAAATGACAAGTTTTTCGCGAGGAAAGCAGCAATACAAACAACTCCAAAAACAAATCCAAACTCATGAAAAAGTTATTTACAAATGTATATGAACAGTGAATTTTACTGAAAGAGGAGAAATTAAAGTAGAGTGGGGGCATCATTCTTTTTTCGACTTACTTCCGTAAAACAAACATCGCCACAGGAATTTTAGCACCATCACGCAGATGGCGGCGACGGTTAAGGCCACGGCCAACAGGAAGGCCGCTACATCCAGGCAGTGGTACTGTACAGTGGACATCTTGTACGAATCGGTCCTCAGGTGTGACGCCCCCTTGTGCCTCATGACAAACTCGATCCAGAAGACAGCGCGGCTCAGAGCGGGGATGGGCTGGTCGCGGTGCAGCGCCGACAGGTGCCGCATCTTGTCGGCGTAGGACGACTGGTGCAGAACTGCCTGCAGGGCCTCCAGGAAGTTCTCCTGGTTCACCGTGGCGATGTCCAGCACCTTGGCTACCCCCCTGGCTTCCATCCGGAAGAAGTTGTCGTGCTGGTCGAACATGAGCGGGAGGCCCACTAGGGGCACACCGTGGTAAATAGCCTCCTGGATGCCGTTGGTGCCTCCATGTGCGACAAAAACCCGTGTTTTAGCGTGGCCCAGGAGGTCATTCTGTGGAAGCCAGTCCAGGATAAGCGTGTTGTTTCCCAGGGTGGATGGACGCTTACCCTGGTGCCTCCAGATCACCTTCTGGGGGAGCCGGGCAAAGGCAGCGGCGATTCCATCGGTGATATCTTCTGGGAGGTCTGCCACGAGGGTTCCTAGAGTCATCACTACCACCCCGTGCTCCCCGGAGCTCTGTACAAAGTCCTCCAGCTCGGCGGGGAGCCGCTGCGCCGGCTTGCACTGGAAACCAGACATGTAGACCACGTTGGGCATGGTGGGACGCGGGAACTCAAAGGTGAAGTCGTTCCTCATAAGCCAGATGTCAGCCGACTGGAAGAGCTCCATGTAGTGCACATTTGGGCCAAAGTACCGGTGGACAAATGGTTTGTAGGTGGCGTCGGACACATACCAAATCTGCCAGCGCGTGAACAAGTAGTACATGACATTCTTGAGACGATCCAAGAACGTCATCTTATCTGTCAGCTTGACTCCCGGGATGGGGATGTAAGACAAGGGCGAAGGTGCAATGGACAGATGCGCCTCACCCTGGACGGTCCAGCGGACGTTCAACACCAATGGGAGACCCAGACGTCGAGCCAGGAGGACGCCGCCACCCATTGCTGGGTCAGCGAGAACCACCTCGTAGTTGGCTTCCTGCAGGTTCCGCATCATCACCTGGTCCTCGAACACGTTGGCCAACATGTCCACTATTTGCTGGTTCAGGTTGTAGAACTGGTTGACCAGCTCGTACTCGAGCGCCAGCCGCTTCCACAGGGAAGCGCCGTCCCGCCGCAAGTGGAGCATCCGGCTGACAAAGGAGCCGAAGCTGACCTTATCAAAGCCGCCTGAGAAGTGCAGAGTGATGGTCTTGTAGAGGTGCGACTCGGGTTTGATGTACCAGCTGTCGCGGGGTCGCATCACGGTGATGTCATGGCCCCGGGCGTGGAGCTCCTCGATCAGGACCTTCATGTTGATCCAGTGACTGCCATCTACGGGGAAGACCAGGATCTTGCCGCCCGTCGCGCCACCGCCAAAAGCACAGAGCAGCGCTGCCAGAGTCAGCAGCGTCGGCTGGGACATGTCTGAGGCGTGACTCTGTGGAGAGGATGTCCAGATGAAATATTATTCAATTAGTAAGTTAACGCTGCTCCTAAAAAATGGAGACTGACTCCAAGCACCATGCCAAGTCAGTCTGCACAGTTTGGTTTGGCATGTTCAATCACAATGTGATTTAATTTGCCATGGTTCGATATACCGGTAGTTTCGCTACCATACAGTAAGATACAATTTTGTTGGGTAAATGATTGGGTACAGTTCGATAAAATTCTGTATGACACAGTTCAGCGTCATTTGATATAATTTGGTGTGATTGTGTACAGTTCAGTTCAGTTTGATTCAATACGCTTACGCGTCATTTGGTACCATTTGGTGTTCTTTGGTACGGTTTGATTTGGTATGATTAGTAAAATCCACTTTGGTTTGATGCAGAACAGTTTGCTCTGATCCTGTAAGATACGGTTCGGTATGATTGGTGTCGTTCGGTTTGATTCGGTGCGGTTTGTTATGAGCGCTATGTTTTTGTGCAGTCATTTACGATTTGTTAAGTTTCATTATGGTTTGATTCAGCGGTACGTGTCATTCTCTATGGTTTATAAGGTTTGGTAAGGTTAAGTACGCTTCTGTTCACTACAGTTCCATATGATTCGGTGCGGTTTCATTCATTGCAGTACAATTTGTTACTTTATAGTGGAGTGTGTTTTGATACGGCACAGTTTGGTATTTACAGTATAGTTCGGTACAGTTCTGTATATAGTAGAACCATTCCGTATGGTTCATTCACTTCACATTGGTGCTCTTCAGTACAGTTTGGTACGATGTGCATTTTTCATCATAATTTTAAAAGGCATTGTATAGTTTGATGCTTTGCTGCTCGTATGATGTCACACTAAACCCTCCCATGTACATACCGTCGTGAAGGAACCAAATGTCACTAGCCATGTTCGCACAAAGACAAACACACACACACATGCTGCCATAATTCCTCGTACTCTACTTGCATAAGACACTTCCTGATTGCGCAATGACAACACTGGGCAGGAATTGCGGGGCACGAGATCCCACAAGGCTTGTCCAAGTTGTTTTCCTTTTCATGCTCCTCTCACGTTACTCCACAGCTCCAAGCCGAACCCTTTACTCTTTATCGAGGCCCCAAGCAGAAGCCTTTGCTTGGTGCAAAGGTCAGGGGGCCATCCGGGTGATTGATGTTGCAAACGCTAATTAGAAGCAGTCACATGTTCACGTCAAGCGACGAAGGAGTCGGACTCTAAATGTAATGTATGACACTTAACATCTGTTATAGATATCTTTTTATAAATAAACATAAACAGAATATAAATAATACAACACATATGTTGTATGTAAAGTATGTAAAACCAGTCATGTACATTCATGTAATAATTAATGTATACATACATATGTATAAATGATAATATACAATTATGATAAATAAATAAAAATGATTAAAATATGAATAATAACATGAACACATTAGTTATGAATGCAAAACAAAATAAAATAGAACTATTTTTTAAATTAATGACAAATTATTACAATAAATAGAATATAAAATATATATAAAACACTCTACTATACATATAAATAAATATATGAATAATAACATGACATTATTTTGAATAAACACTAAAATAAAGAAACATATAATACAAGGAGAAATAATCAATGCAGAAAATCAATGGATGATTAATAAGAAGAATAAGAATAGAGATAAAGTAAGATCAAAAAGGTGAAGAAGACGGAGAAGAATAAGATTTTGTATTTAAAGAAAAAACACTTCATTCTTAAAAGAAAACTAAGTAGAAGAAGAATGCCAAATAAGAAAAATTTGAAAATCGAAATGAAGGTTTTACAAGGGGAACAGTTTGATCCGAGAAAACATGTCTCTTCATCCCCCCCAAAAATGTTTTTCTAAGTTGAAGAGGAACAGCCTGCTTGTAATCACTGACTGTAACTACCACATGCCCTACAGGACGACTTTAAATACTTTTTTCCTGACAAACAAACGACACCAAAAAGCTTTCAAGCGGAGAAACAGGGGAAACATCTGGCAGCCATAGCGTTCCTTCCACATTAAACTGCCGTGCAGCGAAAAAAACGATTTGACTTACCGAGAGTGAGTGAGCCTGCGTGTGTGTGCAGGAAGACCTTCGTGGATGGAATGGACACTGCCAACGGGAAGTGGATTCCACTTCACTTTCTCTAACGGCCACATGACGTGGATTACATAAGTGCCCATTCTAGATAAGAGCATATTTACCTGGCATGTGCTTGGTCCAAATGCACGTTTTTTTACCAGAGGAGACGTCAAAGGTTAAATTTACTTTTTCCAATCAAAGAAATGTTAATGTTAGCATAGCAAGTGAACCCTTGAATCCTATCATTCTAGAAGAGCCAGATAACTTTCTAGAATCAAATCAGCACTTGAACAGAAATTGCATCGTAAAAATGACTCAAAACTGTAGATACATCTCATATATTGGTTCTAAATTCAATTGTATCGGAACTGTGATGAATATTGTATTGTTCTAGATGGGCAAAACATCGTTCTTCATTTTTTAAAATCTAATTTCATTGCCAACTGAAAAGAAAATAAGGGTAACATTAAACCTAATGACCCTTAAGCGTTATCAGAGGGTGTGTGTGTGGGTGTGTGTCTGTTTGTGTGGCGTAAGTTGAAGGTCTCTCCCGTGTGTCGTCAACCTGAGCTTACACTGCAAGCCATTAAAAGCACACAACCTGAACAAAGCTTTCATGCTGGCCATCAAAGAAGTTGGTGGGCTCCATGCAACACACGTGTGAAGCAATTGCCGCTTATTCAACTGAACATTATTTCAGTGATTCATTGGCACGTTCCTATAATTAAGGCTTAGATGGCCAGTATGAAAGAAGCCACTGTTTCTGGCAACTGCTACACACCTTTGTTGCTTTGAGACCACCGATTTCAGGACTTGTGGAGTCCAATGGTCCTCCAACTTCTTAGATGACCAACGTGAAAGAGGCTCCTGTTTCTGGCAACTGCTTCACAACTGTGTTGCGTTCTTCCTTCTGCAGCTCTTCAGTCCAACAGTGCCGCCCCATCACCATCCCCCTCCAAAAGTTTGGATCCTGCCCTTCCTGAACTTGACCCGGACATCCAGCCTCCAGACTCGGACGGAAGCTGCTACACGGAGCTCTACCCGAGCCCCCAAAGCTTTGTGGACAGACTCCGTGACGAGGAAGGTCAGAGGGCGGTGGACGTTTACCTCTCTCCCGTGGTGGAGACGGCTTCATCCTTCGCTCCCACCAGCTACCGCTCGCCACTGATGCCTGGGGAGAACAAGCCCCTGGAGGTGGGCATCCTGCAGCGAGTGAAGGAACTCCTGGCTGGGGTGGACCCCCAGACGGCTGCTCGACACATCACCAAGTGGGACTGTACGGTACAGACGCCCCTACATCCCGCTGAACACTAGGCTGATAGATTGGAAGGTAGCTAGCTAGCCAGATAGCTAACTAGAGAGCTAGGTAACTAGAAAGAAAAACAAAGATATTTAGTCGGGAGTAAAACATATTTAAATCTCATTAGAACAAGAGAAAAACTAAATATTTAGATGTTGCCTATTTGTGTATTGTCACTGTTTTGTGAAAAACACTTTATTACACAACTCTTTACTTTTATGTGAATGGGGTTTCTATGTTACAGACATTCTGTTAAACATGAAAATAAAAAATAAAAATTACAGACATGCGTGTTTTCACAGAACAGCGACTATATGGTCATTGATACGACATGACTTTCCAGTTTTTGTCTCTGATAGGTCGCTCGCATCCTGGAGGTGCGTCCGGAGGTGCAAAGGATGATGGGAGTCAGCTCAGGGGTAGAGCTGCTCACACTGCCGCACGGACAGCAGCTCCGATTAGACCTGCTGGAAAGGTGAGTCGAGTCCGGACACATCCAGCATCATCCATGATAAGATTTTGAAATAGCTCCCAGAGAAAAGTTTTAAAAATTCAGCCCACGAAGCCACTTTTACTCACTTTTACTCAACATAAAACTTGTTCGGTATGTTGATTATGAATCTACCTATAAAAAACGCTAAGCCAATCCCTAAAAGACACAGAAAATCAGCCATTTTGTCTCAAAGCAGGCTGTACCACAAGAGTATCAAGCCCGTGAAGGCAATTTCAATTTGGTAGCCATGTCCATCGTGACTTGACTAAAAAAAATAAATAAATAAATAAAAATCCATGCATGAAAAGACACAGGAAGTCGGCCGTTTTGTTTTGAAGCAGCCGTTTTAGAGTCTTTTTGGACAGTTTTCCAGAGATCCTTCATAGATCAACTATTCAAAGACATTTTTTGCAATGTCCATGTCCATCACTAGAAGACACACAAAAAACGTTTCAGGAAGCAGACCTAAAAAAGTCTGCCATTTATGGTCAAACCCCTAATTTCAAGATGATTTTGGTCCTTCAAAAATGTACTCCTTGAGACAAGCTGTCTGACTACTGCCAATGTTGAAGCACATATACGAGACAGATACTGTCACAGAATTGTGAGAAATTTGAGTTGTCATAATTGCAGGGACATTTGTCGACTTGCTATCAAACTCCATTAGACTTTGTTTTTTAAATATTCATACCCCCAAAACCAGTTTTATTTAGTAACAGAAAATTTGGTCAATTTCTATCATGAGTAGACTCACAGGAAGTCTCAAGAAGCCAAACAGATAAATGCGACAACATTTTCAGCTAATAAATCAGATGACCAAACCGAATCATCAAACCAAAATGAACGACTTCCTGTGTTTTTGTGCATGGTTTCTTAAGACTTTTTTTGTGGTTCAACGCATGATCTCTTCGAAATTTCATGATGCCAAATGAAACTACCTTTGGGGGTTGAATTTTCAAATATCTTGCAAACAGCAACTTGACGTGACCTGTACAAAGGACAATGAATCGACAAGGACTGAAACAAAACAGGGAACTAAATACAAACAAACTGACGAGACGAGGCACACCTCGACAAGACACAAAGGGTTGGATGGAGCTGAGTGGGTAAATGAGCAGAGGTGGAAACAACGTAATGAGGCAGACAAACAAAGGAACACAAGAGATCATGAAACCAAATTCTAATTCAAAAGCTAAAATCAACCAAGAAAGAACATGACAAGTCCCTCTTGGAAGGCGGAAATGGCCACTTCAAAACAAAATGCCTGACTTCCTGTGTCATTTCCTGCGTGGCTTCTTGAGACAGTCATGCTTTGAGTCTGAATTTTTAAAATAAATTCCAAGGGACAAGGATCCCTGAAAATGACCAAGCCATATCAAACGTAATGTTTGTTGCTGTTAAATATGTGTGACACAGGCTGCATACTATGGCCACCATGTTGGCGGTGAATGTGTTGGGATGCACCGGCACCACTGAGGAGAGAGCCTGTGTCCTGCACGGAATGATCGTCATGGCCGCCGAGCTCAAGAGCAACATGGGCAACATGTTTGGATTCTCTGCCATTATGAAAGCACTGGAGCTGCCGCAGGTGAACTGCACTTAGCAAAGCCTCTTTCACATTGTCAAGATGAAGCACTTTTGTGATTTAACAAGTTATAGTGCATTACACAGAATAGCAAATTTGGTGTCACCTCTGTGTGAAGTGGGGTGCTGACAAAAAGATCACTCTCTGAAGGGGTTTCCCTAATTGGGAATAGAACCCAAGCCATGGCCACGAGAGCGCCAAATCTTAACCACAAGATCATCAGAGACAGTTGAAAAGTGTGTCGTTTGTGTATTGTGCGAGAAATAGTTACCGTACTAGTAGTTCAACGGGTAGAACTGATCCGCGAGCTTGACTGATGATTTTGCTTTATTGATCGTGGTTCAAGTACTTGGTCTGATGCGGCAAATTTTTCCCAAACAATGATGGGGGGGGGTGTTCTGATTGAATAATTTGACACTCATTCACACGTGCTGTGTAAAAATTCGGAATCGAACTCGGGCTGCGGCAGTGAGAACGCCGAATCTTAACCACTAGACCACCAGGGACTGTCATTTTGTTTTATAGTGTATCATTTCAGAAATAGTTATCATATCATTAAGTCAACGGTAGAAATGATTCCTTAACTTAACTGACTATTCTGCTTATAAACCTCCTTCCTAATTGGCGGTGAGAGTGCCGAATCCTAACCACTAGACAACCAGGGACAGTCCTGTTCTTCGGTAGTGTATCATTTCAGAAATAATTATACCAGTAATTCAATGGTAGAAAAGATTATTTAACTTAACTCAATATTCTGCAGTCACTGATAGCGTAGTGGTACACACGCCTGAGTTGTGTGCGGCCAGCGTGGGATCGATTCCTGCTCAGTGACGGTGTGTGTGTGTGCCCTGTGACTGGCTGGCGACCAGGGGTGTAGTCTGCCTTTGCCCGTTGACGGCTGGGATAGGCTCCAGCACCTCCCCGTGACCCTGTATAGGATAAGCAGTTTGGAAGATGACACATGACTCTTCTGCTTTTCAACCTTATTCTTGATTGTGGTTCAAGTGTTTGGTCTGATGTGGCTAATTCTTCCCAACCTATGATGCGGTGGTTTCTGATTGAATAATTTGACACTCATTCACGAGTGCTGTGTAAAAGTGATCTTTCCCTGACCGGGAATCGAACCCGGGCTGCGGCGGTGAGAGCGCTGAATCCTAACCACTAGACCACCAGGGACAGTGTTGTTCTTTGGTAGTGCTTGTTTCAGAAATAGTTATCATACCAGTCATTGGCAAGCTTAACTGACGATTCTGCTTTTCATCCTTGTTCAAGTGTTTGGTCTGATGTGGCAAATTCTTCCCAACCTATGATGCGGTGGTTTCTGATTGAATAATTTTGATACTCATTCACACATGCTGTGTAAAAATGATCATTCCCTGACCGGGAATCGAACCCGGGCCGCGGCGGTGAGAGCGCCGAATCCTAACCACTAGACAACCAGGGACAGTCCTGTTCTTCTTTAGTGTATCATTTCAGAAATAGTTATCATACAAGTCATTGGCATAAAAAGCTTAACTGACGATTCTGCTTTTCATCCTTGTTCTTGATTGCGGTTCAAGTGTTTGGTCCGATGTGGCAAATTCTTCCAAACCAATGACGCGGGGGTTTCTGATTGAATAATTTGACACTCATTCACGAGTGCTGTGTAAAAATGATCATTCCCTGACCGGGAATCGAACCTGGGCCGCGGCGATGAGAGCACCGAATCCTAACCACTAGACAACCAGGGACAGTCCTGTTCTTGAATAGTGTATCCTTTCAGAAATAATTATCATACCAGTAATTCAATGGTAGACATAATTCAACTTAACTGACTATTCTGCTTATGAACCTCGTTCTTGATTGTGGTTAAAGTCTTTGGTCTGATGTGGAAAATTCTTCCCAACTTATGATGCGGGGGTTTCTGATTAAATAATTTGGCACTCATTCTTGAGTGCTGTGTAAAATTTGTCATTGCCTGACCAGGAATCAAACTCAGACCGCGGCAGTGAGAGCACCCAATCAATACCACTAGACCACCAGGGACAGTCTTGTCCTTGAGTAGTGTATCCTTTCAGAAATAGTTATCATAGCAGTAATTGGCAGAAATAGCTTAACTAACGATTCTGCTTTTGAACCTTGTTCTTGATTGTGGTTCAAGTGTTTGGTCTGATGTGGCAAATTCTTCCCAACCTATGATGCGGTGGTTTCTGATTGAATAATTTTGATACTCATTCACACATGCTGTGTAAAAATGATCATTCCCTGGCCGGGAATCGAACCCGGGCCGCGGCGGTGAGAGCGCCGAATCCTAACCACTAGACAACCAGGGACAGTCCTGCTCTCCTTTAGTGTATCATTTCAGAAATAGTTATCATACCAGTCATTGGCAAAAAGCTTAACTGACGATTCTGCTTTTCATCCTTGTTCTTGATTGTGGTTCAAGTGTTTGGTCCGATGTGGCAAATTCTTCCAAACCAATGATGCGGGGGTTTCTGATTGAATAATTTGACACTCATTCACGAGTGCTGTGTAAAAATTATCGTTCCCTGACCGGGAATCGAACCCGGGCCGCGGCGGTGAGAGCACCGAATCCTAACCACTAGACAACCAGGGACAGTCCTGTTCTTGAGTAGTGTATCCTTTCAGAAATAATTATCATACCAGTAATTCAATGGTAGACAATTCAACTTAACTGACTATTCTGCTTATGAACCTCGTTCTTGATTGTGGTTAAAGTCTTTGGTCTGATGTGGAAAATTCTTCCCAACTTATGATGCGGGGGTTTCTGATTAAATAATTTGGCACTCATTCTTGAGTGCTGTGTAAAATTTGTCATTGCCTGACCAGGAATCAAACTCAGGCCGCGGCGGTGAGAGCACCTAATCAATACCACTAGACCACCAGGGACAGTCTTGTTCTTCAGTAGTGTATCCTTTCAGAAATAGTTATCATACCAGTAATTGGCAGAAATGGCTTAACCAACGATTCTGCTTTTGAACCTTGTTCTTGATTGTGGTTCAAGTGTTTGGTCTGATGTGGCAAATTCTTCCCAACCTATGATGCGGTGGTTTCTGATTGAATAATTTTGATACTCATTCACACATGCTGTGTAAAAATGATCATTCCCTGACCGGGAATCGAACCCGGGCCGCGGCGGTGAGAGCGCCGAATCCTAACCACTAGACAACCAGGGACAGTCCTGTTCTTCTTTAGTGTATCATTTCAGAAATAGTTATCATACCAGTCATTGGCATAAGCTTAACTGACGATTCTGCTTTTCATCCTTGTTCTTGATTGTGGTTCAAGTGTTTGGTCCGATGTGGCAAATTCTTCCAAACCAATGATGCGGGGGTTTCTGATTGAATAATTTGACACTCATTCACGAGTGCTGTGTAAAAATTATCATTCCCTGACCGGGAATCGAACCCGGGCCGCGGCGGTGTGAGCACCGAACCCTAACCACTAGACAACCAGGGACAGTCCTGTTCTTGAGTAGTGTATCCTTTCAGAAATAATTATCATACCAGTAATTCAATGGTAGACATAATTCAACTTAACTGACTATTCTGCTTATGAACCTCGTTCTTGATTGTGGTTAAAGTCTTTGGTCTGATGTGGAAAATTCTTCCCAATTTATGATGCGGGGGTTTCTGATTAAATAATTTGGCACTCATTCTTGAGTGCTGTGTAAAATTTCTCATTGCCTGACCAGGAATCAAACTCAGGCCGCGGCGGTGAGAGCACCTAAGCAATACCACTAGACCACCAGGGACAGTCTTGTTCTTCAGTAGTGTATCCTTTCAGAAATAGTTATCATACCAGTAATTGGCAGAAACGGCTTAACCAACGATTCTGCTTTTGAACCTTGTTCTTGATTGTGGTTCATGTGTTTGGTCTGATGTGGCAAATTCTTCCCAACCTATGATGCGGTGGTTTCTGATTGAATAATTTTGATACTCATTCACACATGCTGTGTAAAAATGATCATTCCCTGACCGGGAATCGAACCCGGGCCGCGGCGGTGAGAGCACCGAATCCTAACCACTAGACAACCAGGGACAGTCCTGTTCTTCTTTAGTGTATCATTTCAGAAATAGTTATCATACCAGTCATTGGCATAAAAAGCTTAACTGACGATTCTGCTTTTCATCCTTGTTCTTGATTGCGGTTCAAGTGTTTGGTCCGATGTGGCAAATTCTTCCAAACCAATGACGCGGGGGTTTCTGATTGAATAATTTGACACTCATTCACGAGTGCTGTGTAAAAATGATCATTCCCTGACCGGGAATCGAACCCGGGCCGCGGCGGTGAGAGCACCGAATCCTAACCACTAGACAACCAGGGACAGTCCTGTTCTTGAGTAGTGTATCCTTTCAGAAATAATTATCATACCAGTAATTCAATGGTAGACATAATTCAACTTAACTGACTATTCTGCTTATGAACCTCGTTCTTGATTGTGGTTAAAGTCTTTGGTCTGATGTGGAAAATTCTTCCCAACTTATGATGCGGGGGTTTCTGATTAAATAATTTGGCACTCATTCTTGAGTGCTGTGTAAAATTTGTCATTGCCTGACCAGGAATCAAACTCAGGCCGCGGCGGTGAGAGCACCTAATCAATACCACTAGACCACCAGGGACAGTCTTGTTCTTCAGTAGTGTATCCTTTCAGAAATAGTTATCATACCAGTAATTGGCAGAAATGGCTTAACCAACGATTCTGCTTTTGAACCTTGTTCTTGATTGTGGTTCAAGTGTTTGGTCTGATGTGGCAAATTCTTCCCAACCTATGATGCGGTGGTTTCTGATTGAATAATTTTGATACTCATTCACACATGCTGTGTAAAAATGATCATTCCCTGACCGGGAATCGAACCCGGGCCGCAGCGGTGAGAGCGCTGAATCCTAACCACTAGACAACCAGGGACAGTCCTGTTCTTCTTTAGTGTCTCATTTCAGAAATAGTTATCATACCAGTCATTGGCATAAAAAGCTTAACTGACGATTCTGCTTTTCATCCTTGTTCTTGATTGCGGTTCAAGTGTTTGGTCCGATGTGGCAAATTCTTCCAAACCAATGACGCGGGGGTTTCTGATTGAATAATTTGACACTCATTCACGAGTGCTGTGTAAAAATGATCATTCCCTGACCGGGAATCGAACCCAGGCCGCGGCGGTGAGAGCACCGAATCCTAACCACTAGACAACTAGGGACAGTCCTGTTCTTGAGTAGTGTATAATTTCTGAAATAATTATCATACCAGTAATTCAATGGTAGACATAATTCAACTTAACTGACTATTCTGCTTATGAACCTTGTTCTTGATTGTGGTTCAAGTGTTTGGTCTGACGTGGCAAATTCTTCCCAACCTATGATGCGGTGGTTTCTGATTGAATAATTTGACACTCATTCACACGTGCTGCGTAAAAATTATTTTTCCCTGACCAGTAATCGAGCCAGGGCCGCAGCGCTGAGAGCACTGAATCCTAACCACTAGACAACCACAGACAGTCCTGTTCTTTTGCAGTGTATCATTTCAGAAATAGTTATCATACCAGTAAGTCAACGGCAGAAATGATTCCTGAGCTTCACTGACAATCCTGCTTCTCAACCTCGTTCTTGATCATGGTTCAAGTTCTTGGTCTGATCTGGCAAATTCTTCCCAACCTATGGATGCAGGGGTTTCTCATTGAATAATTTGACACTCGTTCACGAGTGCTATGTCAAAGTTGTCCTTTCCTGACCGGGAATCAAACCCGGGCCACGGCGGTGAGAGTGTCGAATCCTAACCACTAGACAACCAGGGACAGTCATGTCTATTGGTAGTGTATCTTTGGAGAAATAGTTATCATACCAGTAATTTAACGGTAGAAATGATTCATTAGCTTAACTGACGATCTGCTTCCGAACCTCATTATTGATTGTGGTTCAAGTGTATGGCCTGATTTAGCAAATTCTTCCCAAACTATGATACAGGGGTTACTGGTCGAATAATTTGACACTCATTCACAAGTGCTGTGGAAAAATTACTGTTCATTTATTTTACTAATTACGAATTTTAGTCAATACATTTTCTATTTGTCAACCAGGTGACTCGTCTTGAGCAGACATGGACAGCACTACGGCAGCGGCACACCGAGAGCGCCGTTCTGTTCGAGAAAACCCTCAGGCCCTACCTGAAGAACCTGAACGAGGGCCGAGGTACACCAAAGATGCCATGTGCTCAGGTCGCCTTGCTTAACGTATTTTCCGGACTTTAAGTCGCTCCGGAGTACAAGTCGCACCAGCCATAAAATGCATAATAAAGGGAAAAATATATATATAAGTCGCACTGGACTATAAGTCACATTTTGGGAGGAAATTGTGCGCTTAGTATACATCATTTCCACCGAGCTACGATGGTAACATTTAGCTAACATTCACACATGTATTATACAAGAAAGTTATTGTAAGATAACTTTAAACTCATCAAAACGGTTGTAGATCGATTAAATGAATCTTTTATTTATCCCCGACCATGTAGAATGTTTCCAAGTCTCCAAAAATATTTATGTATTCGGTCGTAATTATGTCTTCATCTCCTCTGTGCTCGGCTTCTTACGTGTGTGGCTGCATGATGCAATACCCCAGCCAGAGGCAGGCAATGTACAGACAAATTACAACTTTTGTAAAATTCAGCACAGCACGGGGTTGACAGGTATGGTTCAGCCACAAAAAAATGCAATTTTTCTATTAAAAATGTGTTTGTTTTTTTCACCAAAAGGTGAAAATGTGTGTTCAGTTTTCCCTATAGAACAGTATTTGTAAAAAACCAAAATGTAGATGAAACCCGTCATGCGTGTGTGTTGTGTTGTCATGCATGTGTGCAGAAAGCTACACTGCATCCGGAACCACCTTCCCACACGTCCTGCCACTGCTGTGCCTTCTGGAGAAGAGCATGGCCGTGGACGAGGGTCCCCAGGGGGCGGAGGCGTGGGAGACGGCCGAGGCCGGCGTGGACGTTGACGTGCTCATGTTCCACCTGACGGCAGCCAGGGATGTTGCCCAGCTCGGCGCTATATACGCCGCCAACGCCTGTAGCAAACTACAAGGTAGGAGAAGACTACAATAAATGCTCTCTATATATATCCATCCATCCATTATTGATACCGCTTATCCTCACAAGTGCTGGAGCCTATCCCAGCTGTCTTTGGGCAGTAGGCGGGGGACACCCTGAATTGGTTGCCAGCCAATCGCAATTATCATGAATTCATTTTTTGTTGTAATTTTAATGCAGTACAATAAAAACACCACAGCAAGTCCATTGCAGCAAGTTGGTTTGGTGATGGTTGGGTCAATTGTCCTGTGTGAAGGTGTGAAACTTCCCAAAATTAACATCAGAAGAGGGATTTGAAACCATACCTATAACTTGAACATGGCACCTTAGACCACTTGACCTGACCTAAGATGACAACTGCCAGACTACTATAAACAGTTGTCTGTATGCTACTTTTATAGACTTCCAGGAGCAGGCAGACATCTCTGAGGTCTTCTGCACTGACTTCCAGATTCGACTATTGTGGGGGAGCAGGGGAGCGGCGGAGAGCCAGGTGCGCCGCTACGCCAAATTCAACCAAGTCCTGACAGCCTTATCCATCAGGCTGGAGCCCCCGCTGCGCTGACGCGGCAAAACGAGAGCCCTCAATGCTTAAAGATAAGGCCAGGAGAGCAGAACCTACCTACATTATCAAGAGTCTTGCAGAATTTGTTGCAATTATTTTCCTGAAATTGGTTAATTTAAATGTATTAAATACTTTTTTATGTCTTATCCATTCAGCACTGTTGTAAATATATTATGGATTGTCTTTATTCATCTAGTATGGCAATGTTTTCCTATTAATGTGAATTAAATGTATCTTTGTATTATGAGTGAGACTGTAAGAACTAAAAAGTCTACTAGCACATTCAATACATATGTATTGTATGTACAGATGGAAAGTATTAAACCCGGATTATGTTTTAGGTGTTGTGTGTTGTGTTCACTTGATTTATTTATCTATGTTTGTTCATCATTTCATTCAAAATTGACTTGTGATTTAGGATAATTCATTTACACAAAAGGGAAAATTCTATCCAAACCTGACATGAATTCATCTTAAATATGGCTTTAGAGAATCTGAATTTTAAAAACAATATTTTTTAAACATAACAAATGTTTTGATTCGTTTTGTAGTTGTTATATTTGGTTAGATTAAAGACCAACACCAATTTATTTAAATGCATTTTAACAATTAGAAAATGAATACAAATAAATAAATAAAATGATTTGGATAAACGTTTTGAAAAGAAATAATTCAAATGTAATTTCAAACATGAAATAGTAAATCAATATTTTTTAAACTACGTTTAAATAGGCTTTTTCTAAATAATACAAAAGAAAATTTAAAATATTTTTTAATAATTAAAAATAATACAATAACCGTATTCCCTATGAACAGTGTGGCCTAAAAAATATATGCATGAACAAAGATTCTTTTTTTTTAAACCCTTACCTAACCCTAACCCTTTCCTCTACTAAACTCACGTGCTAATCAGCCATTTCTGTTAAATGTCATTGAGTGGACGTACTTTGAAAATAGTTGCATTTTTTGTAACAATTTTTGTACATGTTTGTTCTTTTCTTTTTGATACAAGAAGGGGACGTCGCAATTACGTCACAAATCAGAGCACGCAGCTTTGCGTGCTGCCACGTGACGTGACGTCAACCAGGAAGTCCTCAGTGGCTGGGCACCCAAATGGCGTGGGGCTCTGGCTAGATCGAAATCCCCAAAATGTTAACTCTTTTGCCCGTGCTGCTTTTATGTGTGTGCGCGCCGGCCCGCTGCGTGTTCCAGAAATTATACTGCACCATCGCCGACAGCTGCGACTGTGACTTTAGACCCAACGTCAGAGGTAGGGGAGCGCTTCCGGGATTAGTTTAGCCGGCTGGTTGGTTAGTTTGTGCATGGAAGCGAGTAAGCTAACCTTGCTAAAACAGACTCAAACAACGACAACTCTGAATCACAAACTTTTACAAAGGTACTGGTGAATAGATGAAGTTATTAAGTACAGAACTAACACATTAAAGTATACAAAAAGAGCTTCTTTCACATTGGAAGTTGGTGTAAGGAACGACGATTGAATGATTTGAAGTCTGCGTACCATTGACTAGTATGTGTGTGAGCGTGACATCACTCATTTGAATGTAATCAAACAACCGCAGTTCTCCAACAGCATTTTGTTTGTTCTTTGGCGCGTAACACGCATACAGAAGGAATGTTTTAAAACACTCTCCAACTCTCCTGCGAGATGCATTCTTTGTTGAGGAACTGTCGGCCGGTTTAGTCAAATCTCCTCACTTTTGCAGCATTGTAGATGGACGGCGAAAGTCAAATTGTGCCAATATTTTCTGCTAAATAAAATATCATGGCCAAAACACAGTGAAAGAGCTCACGGGTTAGCACAGCGCCAAAAGACGATCGAAGTAAAAATAAAGGAAAACAAGGGGTTTGTTGTACACGGCCTGCCAATCCACAGATGTACACAAGAAGTGCAGATACTCTCCGCCCAAAAATGTTGTAAGTGGTGCAAAATGCTTAATCGCGGTGTAAAACGAACTCAAAATTGTAAAATAAAATAAAAACTGGTGGAAGAGTACAAAAAAGGAAAAAAGGGGAGCTGCTGTTAACTCTGTGCATGTTTTGCACCAATGAACCATGTTGACGTGAGTTGGGGACAATAGTAGTCCATTCGCAATAATACAATAATTATATAATAACAATAATAATAATACAAACCAGTAACCAAATCATAATCTATTTATGGAAAGAATAATAGTCATTTCAATCAGATTTTAATAATCGATTAATCTGTAAAGTGTTGTGTTGATCAACAAGTTGGGATAAAAAACACTTTATTCAAAAACATGACATTTTTTGACATGTTTTGGTCCGTAACATGACACAAAATGGGCAAAAATGTTGATTGTTGTTTTCCAAAGTAAAAGCACTTTTTTTAATTTTATTTTTTATTCAACACTAAAATAATCAGTCCACTTTCATGGAAGACTACAGAATTTGGCTAATATTTGTTATTGAGAAGCTGAATTTATGAGCATTTGGACAATTTTATATTAAAAGTAAGTGATTCAATGATTATCAAATATAATTGGTTATTTGATAATCGATTAGTTATTGATCATCATTGGACCTCTCATTTTAACCGATTCCGAAAATAATTATTTGTAGCAGTTGCTAGTTATTTGCTATTATTTAATCATTAAGACGTACCAAACAAACAGGAGCGATCGATTAATAAACTGTACTTGGAAAACAAATGTTTTGTCATAAACTAATTAAAAAAATACATTTTGATTTAAATAGTCGACGGAATAATTTATTCTAAAAATATTTGAGTGAATAGAGTCAGAATGCCATCAACTGGACACATTGTGTAAGGACATCATTCCACGTGACTTCGACCAACACGCTACAGTATTTACTGTTTAATGAGAAATTGGCAGAGTTGGGCATTTTACTAAAAATTTGCGGCCCGTTTATCGCTTTCCGCCTACCCCTCCGCCGTTTGTCCGGCTGGGCCAAATAGTAATCGCCTAATCCAAAACGAGTGACGAAATAAAAGCAATATAAAATTATAATGACTCAGAGCAGTATGGCTAAGACGTTTGCCATGCTGAATTATTGTTGTCTTAATATTTTCACTTTGCAAGTAAAAGTAGCTCAGACATGACTGGCGCTTTGTGAATCAGAGTTGGAGTGGGACCTGTACACGAACGTCTATGGGCAGCACCTGGCCCAGGAGGTGCTCTCTGAGGAGGTGGCGCGCTTCCTGGCCGACGAGGCGCCCGAGAGGCCGCTGGTGCTGTCCCTGCACGGCTCGTCGGGCACGGGCAAGACGCTGGCGGGCGGCATGCTGGTCCGCCACCTGTACGGCTCGGCCATGAACAGCCCCTTCGTCCACCAGTTCATCCCCACGCTGCACTTCCCCACCGGCGGACACGTGCCTGCGCAGCGGGTAGGAAGATGACTTCACTTGTTTGCCTTCAAGTGAGTCGCGAGTACGGCTGACAACAACAACAAATTTGGATAAATATGGTGATAGCGTGCAGCGGTTATGCACATTTGAATTAAGTATATACCAGTTACGTTTAAAAATGTAATTCTTAGTAAAATGTAATAATTTAATTTTTTCCCCCAAAATGTTTACTCAAAAATTTTGCTGGTTGGAGTTCGTCGTGGTAGTTATAAATTTACATTTTAAATGATAAATTACAATCTCATAATGGTAAAAACGATTTTAATATTACAATTCAAATAAAAGTTTAAAAAACACACACACAAACTCAAATAGAAGTGTGGGCTGTTGTTATCCAGGAGCAGCTGAAGTCTTGGGTGCAGGGCAACGTGACCGAGTGCGCCCGCTCCGTCTTCATCTTCGACGAGATGGACAAAATGCCGCCCGGGCTGATGGACGTTCTGGAGCCTTTCCTAGGCGACTCCCATGTGGTCTTCCGCACCAACTACCGCAAGGCCATCTACGTCTTTATCAGGTGGCTGCTCCACATTTGCCACCGTCATATCTACAGTGGCTAGCAAAAGTCTACACACCCTGTTCAAATGCAACCTTTTTGTAATGGGGGGGGAATACCCCCGATAAATAAATTCAAAGCTTTGGCCACCATTAATGTGACCTTATTGAAATGTCACTTGTTGCTAGGCAGAATTGGCGGCTGGGATGAGTTGTGTCACAAGTGTTTCATTTGTGCATATAGTACAGCAGGTGAGGAGGTGATCAACAAGGCGGCCCTGGAACAACGTGAGGCCGGGCGCGACCGAGAGGAGATGACGGCGGCCGAGCTGCAGGACGCCATCGCTCAGGCCGTCTACGACAACTCAGCCAGTGAGGAACGCCATTTTCGTTCTTTGTTCAGTCGCATTTCAAATTAAAGTTATCGATGACGGTGTTGCAGCTTTGTCATCGTTTTTTGTCAATATACCTTCATGTGAAGACGTAATGACTAAAAAAAGCTTTCACATGCAGCGTCAAATATGACCTGGAGAGAAGAAAAACAAAAACCCAATGTCCAACAAACAAACCACATCAAGTTGCATGTCAAAAAGGGATGGATGAGGGCATTCCAGCTGAAGCACAATTTTGTCAATGTACGCCCGTTGTGTTATATAGTAAGCAAACAAAAAAAAAAAAAAATAGATGCCGCACTTGGGTCAAAAATGAATTTGCAACAAATCACATCAAGTCATGTGTGAAACTAAAGTTCTGGTTGGGGGGTTTCTAGATTGGTATTTAAGTACGCCCTCATGTGATGATTTGACATTCCGAGGCAGCACCTGTCTCTAATGTGACATGGGTCCAAAATATGTTTGCAACAAACCACATCAAGTCATATCTCAAATCAAAGGTCATGATCGGGGCTTTCTGGATCAATATTGTTTATTTTCAGGATGCCTTCAGTGATGACACAATGAGCAAAAAGCTACTTTTTCATGACTGTGTCCATCAGCCTGACTTTTATCCTGCCCCAGGTGGTCTCTACAACTCGTCCATCATCCGCCAGAAGCTAGTGACCGCCTTCGTGCCCTTCCTGCCGCTGTGCCGTCACCACGTGGAGCGCTGCGCGCGGGCGCAGCTCTGCCAGCGCGGCGCCTGCTGGCGCTATGACGTGGCGCGGGCCGTGGCGGCCGACATGACGTACAAGCCGTCGCCGGGACACTACTTTTCCACCAGCGGCTGCAAAAGCGTGCTCGCCAAGATCAACCTGCTCTTGTGACGGCCGAGCAGGTACTGCAGTGCTTTGGAGCGACTTGTTCCCCTGATGCCTCCCATTTTAATTTATTTTTGAAAATCTGACAACATCAAATCTCACAGACAACTACTAAATGGGAAAGGAAGACATTTTAAGTACTAGTTGTGGGAAAATGTGTCAGGACACAGGAAGTCCAAGATGTTTCCAGAAGGAACTTTTTCAAAAGAATTTTTTTTTTTTTTTTTTTTGGAACCTTGCATGTGTTTGCTTATGTCAGGAGGTGGTGCTAAAGAGCACCTATCGAGCAAATGGTAAACATAACGTATTGTGTAGATTAGGGGTGCCCACACTCTTTCAGCCTGAGAGCTACTTATGACATGACCTGACATGACATGAGTCAAAATGATCTACCACCTACTAAAAATGCAAAACACATTATTTATAAATATATTGGCAATTATTTTGTATATGTACCGTATATGCTAGTGTACCTTGCATGACTGCATCAACCTATATAGCAAAATACAACAACAAAAAAAGTTTTGTAATTACCGTACTCTGATGACTTGCACCGAATGGAATCAGCCAGGGACGCATAGTCCGGACAGTAGCTGCTGATAGCCAGCCTCAAGCTAACAATATTGCTGGCCGCCAAGGGAACAGGACACTGTGTGACTGTGTGTGACTTAGTATACCCGATGGTGATTGGCTGCTGCGAGGTGAAATGGCAAAAAAGTTGTCTTGTTTTATACGAGCCAAATGGAGCGAATGGTTGGATTTCCGGTGCTTCGTCCCGCCGCTCCAAACGCATCATTCGTGCCGCCCCGCACGCAAACCGCGCCCACCCGCGCGAACTACTTTGACTCCAATTCAAACGCGCCGCCAGAAATGCTCCCAACGCAGTTGGTATGAACGTAGCAATACGGAGTAGTGAGGACGGATGATAGACTGGCGATCTACCCACAATGCCTTTGCGATCGACCACTTGATTACGATCGACCAGTTGATTGCGATCGACGTAATTGGCACCCCTGGTATATAATTATAATAATTATATATTATAATAATATAATTTATTTTAATACGATACGCAACTAATATGGCAAATATCAGCTTGTGGGCACTTCATCCAATGCCTAAAAATGGTGATGTTTCAAAAAAGATAATGTTCAAGTTTGACAATTGTACTGTATCAAACTGTTTGCTGTTCCTAATCTTTTGGCCACCCTATATGGAAACGAGGATCAAAATATTAGGAACAGCTTAAAAAAAGTGCTCATAAATGCATACTTGCATATTTTCCTCAATGGATAAACAGTAGTTGTCTTTTATTTTGGCGGGGTGGATGGTTTGGCGTGCGCAGAAGCAAGCTGACCTTCTTGAAAGGCTTAAAAACGTTTTATTTGAGACCACCAGTGGTTGTGTACAAATCTTTCATTTGTGTAGTGTGTGTATGATGTTGTGGTTTTGTGGATATGTTGTGTAGCTGTGTGTTGGAGGTGTGTTGTGGTTTTGGAGTGTGGTTATTGTGTAGATCAGCGCTGGGCATTTTACTAAAAATGTGCTGTCCGTTTATCGGTAAGCTTCCGCCGTCCGTTTATCCACCATTTTGTCCAGCAAGGACGAAATAATAATCGCCTCGAGGCCGGTCCGACTATCATTTTAAACGGCCTAACGTTAGCCTTTCCAACTTTCCACGTTAGACACACACTTTCTGACTTTTTCCTCACTTCCTCCTCCATTTGAGCTACTTCCTGTTCCTGTTCCTTTCCCTCCCCCTTTGACTGCTCCCCGCCAACCCCTCCCACTGACACATCTGTGAGGACAGCCGGCCCCCCTCTCCCCCAAGTCCCCCCTTTTCATTCTTGTGGCTTAGCTTCTTTCACGTGCAAATGTGCCACTGACGCTTGTCATGGCGGGGGTCACAAGGGAGGTCTGAAAGGACCAGTGGACAAGAAAAGAGGCCAACGCTTTGTGTGTTGACATTTTTTGAAAATGCAGCCCCCTCAAGACAGTTTCACTGAGCAACATGAAATTTGGTACACGTCTATCATCATGAGTTGACCCTCCCAAAAGTTTTCAGAAGGCATGTCTGAAAAGACACGGGGAGCCAGCCATTTTGGTTTGCAGCGGCCATTTTAAGATCATTCGGTCATTTCCAGATCTCAAAGGCAGACTAGACCTAATGATTTGTCAAGATTCGCCCCCAGAGCAAGTTTCACTTTCCAAGATAAAATCTTGTAGCAATGTCTGTCATGAGTACACCCACAAAAAAAAAACAAAGAGACGGGAAGCCTGCCATTTTGATTGAAATCAACATTTTGGACGTCTCCATAGATCTATCAGTAGAATTTTGAAAAATTCAGCCCCAAAGCTCATTTGTAACAGGAGCGTTGGGACGCATGTCTATCATCATTGACCTACAAAAAAAAAATGTCTCAAAATGCCATGCCCAGAAATGCAAAGCAAGCCAGCCATTTTGGTTTGAAGTGACCATTTTAGGATTAATGCAGGAATCTTGCCACCTGCAATTTCAAAAAAATCAGCCCCAAAGCCAGTTTCACTTAGAAGCATATGCAATTTGGTTGGTATGTCTATAATGAATATACACACAAAAAAGTCAAATGACCAAAAAAACACGAGAGGTCAGTCATTTTGGTCTGTTGTGATTTTACAGTGACATTATCTATCTCTAGGTCTTCAGGGATTGCTTTGGGCGGTCTCCATGACAACACTAAAACAAAGGGAGTGGCATGGTGGGAATTATTTGTCGGGGGACAGAGCGTGACCCAGTGAAGTTGGGAGGTTCTCCGGAGCAAGGTCAAATTGACTTTGGCTTTTGCGTGGTCATCAGATGGGTGGCGAAGGACAAAGGCCTCCTGGCTTGACCCAACACTTTTGATTGATGAGCAGTTCAGTTCCCACCGCATATGATGCTAATCACGCTTTGCTAGCAAACTGTTGTGCGTTAATAACTAAATACACTAATGTTAGCCCACACTACAGAGCTTGTGGAAGAATACGACACTGGCGCTTGTAACAAAATAATGTGTTTTCAGTTGATGTGTTGTTGTCTTATGCTGCTGTGTGGTTTTGTAGTGATGGTGTAGTTCTTGATGTGTTGTGTAGTACCCATGCGCTAGCGTAGATGTGCTACACAGACGTTGAGACGTGTATGAGATGATGCGTTCGGTGACACCCAGTTTGATCCTCCTTTCCCCTGTTGCCCCTAACACACACAAGGCTTGTATGTTCATCAACTGCATTGAAAGAGTGAGAGGGCATGACTGCACATCCCAGCTGGGCTGCTATGGTGTAAAATGAAACCCCCGCTGCTTCTCTCATTTAATCTAAAACAACACAAATAATCATTTTCCAGGTAATATTTTAAAACTCATATTATTCTTAGTTTTGCTGAAAAATATGCACGTTTTTTCCCCAATGGCACGCCCTTGTGCTCCCCTGGACTCTCAAACGGATGGAAAATGATACATTCCTCAAGAATTATGCTAATTTTTAATCCCCAAGGAAATAAAAACTCAGTCGCTACAATAATTGTACTCACCCATCACTTCATATTAGTCCAACAAAAACAAAAAATTAAAAGAAAAATGCGTTTTATTTAGTTTTTCTCCTTATAAGCATGAAAAAAGTTAAATAAGATAAATGGAGGGGAAAAAGCGAAGCGCGTGCAAAAGAGCTGGAGGGTGTCGTGCACGAGCGGCCAGCAACAGATGTCCACGCACAATTCTCGCGTTGGCTTTGGAAACATTTCCACGAGAATTGCGTTTGGACAATCAGCAGCGAGAGCCCACAGGACGGGAAGAACGTGCAGAAAGTCCACTTGAATTATTCCAATTATACAAAAAAAAAAAAAAAAAAAGAGTTCCGGACCACGCGGTCGCGATGCACCTGCTCGTCCCCGCCATTCGTAGCCCTCAGGCGGGCGAGAGCCTCCAATGGAAGCTGGTTCTCCTGACACCGATCACATGCACCGAGGCAACTCGCCGCAGGCCCGCCAAAAGTCGGGTACTGCTCGTGAGTACTAGTACCGCTCCGGGCACAGTACTCACGTTTCTATCCCACGCACGCGCACACGCGATTGGGCTGATAAATGGTCATTGTGGTGTGAGGGGAGAAGTGATGAATCCGGCATTGGGGAGGGTGGGAGCTTCGACCCTCTTAAAGACACAACACTTAATGGACAAGACACCATGCTTGTGTCAGTGCGACGTCAGCAATTGAACTGATAAGCAAAACAAAGGTGCGGCACGTTGGTAAACGTAATTATATTTGCATTAACACAGCTACTAACATAGTTAGAAAAAAAACAAGGAAAATGACCCACTACCCCTAAACGAGCCAATTTCTAATCCCACTGGTCAATTTTTTTACTAAACATTTGTAATCTAAGATGCAAGTAAACTTTTTTTCAGTGAAAAAAAAAAAAATTAAGATGTTTTTTAAATCAGTGTCAAAAATCAATTTATGAACATAAAGCGATTTCTGACTAACATTTGTTGTTGACCAGTGTTCTTATTTATTCACTTATCGCTTCATGAACCAAAGGCCCTTTTAATCAGAAAAGTTCATGGAAGATAAAAAGCACAAAAAAAGACCTTTCTTGTCCAACAACTTTTATTGAAAATAGACCACTGCATTAGCATTGAATGCTAATTGTTAGCCAGCATATGCAACAAGTGACAAAAAGGTAGAGATGAGTGTTGTGACATCATTTCATGTTTAGCATTGACTTTATTTTGAGAGGTTGCCACTTCCTGTTGGTCCGCTATGGCCCACTAGAACTTTAATTTAGCCCATGTGGGCAACATTATGCTTGACACTTGTAAACAACACATAGAGGCAATTGTTCAAGTGTCGTGGCAGTCGTAGATATCAAGTGAACAAAGGACTTTGATTTGGCTCTTGTGTTGTGCATTGGTGTCCATCTTTTTTTTTTTGACAGGAAATGGTGCTGAGCAAAATCTTAGGCTGCTACGTTAGCTTTGGATGCTAAACAGCTAGCCGCCATATGCTATGTACGTGTCTGCAGATGTTCTATGCTGGCGACTTTGGCTTGTCTGCCTCCAGCAGGCAAGGATGATGAGTGCCCTCTTTCTTCTTCATCTTCTTGGTATCCAAGTTGAGCGATCAGAATGTTGACACTCTGCACCAGAACCGAGTCCAGAACTTTCTGCTCCTCGGCACCGAAGCGGCCCAGGACGTGACGCTCCACCGAAGCCTTTCCCGCCGGGCGCCCAATGCCCACCCGTAGCCTGGGCATCACCTGAGGGCGGGCAACGGAAAGGAAGGAATGCAGTGAGGGGGTCGTTTGGAGCGACCAGTCACAAAATAGGTACTCACGTCCGTGCGAAGGCAGTCCATGCAGGACCGGACGCCATTGTGGCCTCTGTGGGGTGGGGTGGGGATCAATCAGCTTTTCACACAGAGATCCCATAAAATAGATATATCTTGGCATTACTGAAATAATACTAATTTGGAATTTTTGTGTTAAGTATTATGCAAATAGTCTTAATAGTAATCATTAGAAATAGAAAAAAAAACTATTTTGAATTTTTAAAAATCCCAACATTAGGAGATAAAATTGTATATTGCCATATTTTTCATAGAAAGTATTCACTTTACAGGATACAAGTGTTTTTAAAATCAAGCTGTAATAAGTTTGATTTTTAGGAAAAGGTAGTAAGCATACATCGACAAATACATTTTTTAAATCAAGTCGATATATAACAATAATAAATTTGTATTTTAGAAAAAGTATGAACTATAGCTGATGCGACCGAATATTTTTAGAATTTATTATTCTACCGATAATTCCATTAATAGGATAACAACTGATTTTGCATTATTAGCAACAACAAGACCATATAGGATTGCCATCCTCACTTTCCACACCAAAATATCTGTGACTTTGAAGGTGTGTGGCTTTAAAAGGCCAGGCCAGGCCTGGTGTGGGAGCGCAGTTAGCGTGTTAAGTGCATTTTGTTTCCGTTTCACTATTTGACTTTTTTTTGTAGTCAAATTATTATTCTATGAAGTGTTTCAGGCTGCGTGAAAGCGGCCTTTCGGGACCGACCTGGCGCTTCCCCCGTGTTTGATGGCGACCTTTCCTAAAGGTTTGTCCAGCTCATCGTGCACCAGCAGGATGTCCTCGGGCTGGACGCCGTACTTGCTGGCTAAACAGAAGAGGATCACGTTTCAGACCGCTCGATCGGGGTTGATCATGGCGTTTGTTTTTGTTTGTTGTTTACCTGCTTTGGCCACCGCCACGCCGTTGATGTTCATCAGCACTCGGGGGCGCAGCAGCACTAGGCGGCGCGCGTCTGCCACCAGCACCTCGCCGCACAGCTGTCGGTCGCCGCGCCAACGCTCGCCAAGGCCCAGGCGGGCGGCCAGGGCGCCCACTACCGCCATGCCTACGCTGTGGCGGGTGCCCTCCATGCCCGGGTTACCCAGGCCCACCACCTGAAGCAGACACAACAGAAGGAGAATACAGAATATTTTGGAAAAGGGTTGTAATCATTCGGGGAAAGTAATATTGTGCGAATTAAAATTTTTTTTAAAAAGAAACACTAGAAGTATTTTTGAGGAGAGATACGAATCAATCTTCTTCAAATATACTAGAAGTATTTTTGAGGAGATGTAAGAATCAATCTTCAAATCAAGAAGAAAACCTGAGACAAAATGTTTAAAAAAAAAAAGAAGTACTTTTTTGGGATGGAATATTAATGTTAGTAAGAAGTATTTTTTTATTTTCTCAAATAAACTTTTTATATGTATAAGAACAAAATTGATTATAGAAAAAGTCGTAATTATACAAAAATCAAGCTGCATTTATTCCAGAATAAAATCGTATTTTTCAAGAAAATAAAAAAAGTAATCTTGGGCGAACAAAGTTTTTTTTCCAAGAAAGGGAAGTCGAGGAAAACTTGCGACTTGACTGTGTTTCAACTCTGCCACTGTTCCCCCGCTCACAATCTTTTGGTTTTTCTTCACGTTCTGTTATGAGCCAAATGACGCAAGGCAAGGCGTCCTTCCAGAAGCATCCGCAGAGGTCGGCGCCTGGCACGTATGCTACCTCCGCCATGGCTGGCACCATTGTGTCCACTGTACGTTGTTCTTTTGTAATTCATTGTGGACTTGTTGTGCATGATAAATAAACTCGTAGCATTGTGTAAATAGCAGAAAACATTCCTCTGCACCCAACTTTTTTTTGTTCTAAAACTTCCACCTTTCTTATCCTACATCCAAATTATGTTTTGATCACTCAGAACATCTATACGCTTACATATATTTTTAGTAGATATTTTTCACATTGCTAAAATTGTGCACTTTTCCTCATTTTCCATTGGAAAAAAAATCCAGTGAAAAAGTAATCTTGCAAACACATTACGATTGTTTTGACGAAAAACGTATTTGAGATATTTTCCGAGACCAGTCATAATATTACAACAGTAGGGGAGAGTGGGGTAAGTCGTGCCAATTTTTACTTAAAGTGCCTTTTACGCAATGGGATCACAGGAATGCCTCCAACTAAAATACGTACATTTAGTTTAGGATGTTGTGCATGCCTGGTAGCAATCACTTTGGATCTTAAACAGTTGGGAGAAATATAGCTTGGGGGAAAAAAGTGGTTTTGTGGCACAACTTGCCCCAAGAAACTTGCGGAGAAAACATTTTGGGGGAAAATTCAATTTACATAAGAAAAAAAAGTGTTTTTTTTCTAAAAAAAAAGTTAATATTACAACAAAGTTATATTTTGGGGGAACATTTTAACTATATAGATAAAGCTTTTTTGTAATAAAGTTGTTCCAATATTAATATAAAGTAAAGTAGCATTATGGAAGTATGTGCAAAAAAGTTTAATTATAAATCCAATATAAATTATTCCTAAGCCTTTGATTACATTGGATTGATATATCAATTATCTTTGAACCAGTTCTCATTATATTGTACTTAACGTGTACTCACATTTTTCAGTTGATCTCGTCACACTTATCAGCTATCCAGAGTCCACATTGTAAGCAAGATAAAGTGCCAATTCAACCAAGTGGGATTATTTAGTTTATGCCGAATTGAAATGCAGCCTCTACGTTTTCAGAACACGTCTTCACTTATGTTTTATGGCGTTTAGGCTACAATGAACGCGCAGGTAATTATTTTAAAGACAAGTATTCGAGCGGAGTATCGTTCTGACTCAAGCCCCACGAGAATAATGCACGCTTTTGAGTGTAATTTCAACCCGAAGTGGAGTTTTGGTGACATCGGTCCGTAAACACAAGACATATTCAAGGACACATATCCAGACTCACCATCCTTCGTCGACCTTGTGCGTGCACTTGCGTCTCGCAACTCATAGCCGCCGCGACCGGCTCGCGCAGACAAAGCCGGCTGACAATTCTCGTCAAAAAACGTTGCATGGTCAGAAAGTAGCGTCGTAGTGGGCGCAAAGTGCAACAAAGGCACGTAAATATGCCAAAGAGCAAGCGCTCTATCATTCGGCCGATGACAAAGTGAAATAAAAGACGGCGAACGTTGGCAAAAACATTATTTTGGCATACAGTCTGACAGCTTTGACTGCTAGTTCGGTTAGCAACCAGGGGTTAGCATGCTGTGCCTTGCTGGATAATGCTGTTAAACAACAATATTCGAAAAACTAAAAGGCGAAGACAACAAAGAACTAGAGAAAGACTTTTGCGGCAATGTATCAGTAATATCAAGATGTATATTACATTATATTTCCGAAAAGTCAAATTTTGTGTTGAGTCGTAGTCTTCTTCGTCAAGAAAAGAGAAAAACTGCCACACAGCGACACCTGGCTGGGTACCTGACAACTACAATATCTAATACAATGTCAACCATAAAATATTGACACCTTGAAGACCGAACATGCCGTTTTGCGGGACAAACAGTGTTTTAATGACAAAGCTTTTTGTGAACGAATAGGGCGTTTAAATGGAAAATTCTCATGTTTTTTTATAAACCAAAATAGCTATTTTTTGTGATGTAATTGTGTTTTCGAGGGAAAGCAACATTTTCATAGCCTAATGCAGCTCATTTTGGTTAACAGTTAGTTATAATGGCAAAGCAATGTTTTTGGTAGCCAAATACAGCCCTTTTTTGAACAAGTGTAACTTTTTTATTGTTGTTAATTTTGGTCTCTTGTAACAAATCTGAGTTAAAAAAAACAATTTAATGGCAAAACATCTTGTTTTTTTTGCCTAATATGATGTTTTAATGGCTAATCATATCATTTACATGGAGCACTAATATTTTTTTAGGACAAATCTATCATTTGAGGGTTTTTTTTCAAATATATCACATCATATAGTAGTTTCATGACACTATACAGTATAGTGAAATGATACATTTTGTCATGAGTTACTGCATTTTCGTACATAAATATAAATATAACACTTTGGTGCAGAGATGGGCACTTTACCCTATTTTGCCGGTCCGTCCTCTGTCCGTGACCTGGGCACCCTTCAATCATCGTCCCTCCATCCCTATTCATAAAAATAATCGTCCTCCATCCCCGTCCGTCCTTGTCCTTTTAAAGCGTTTCCGTCCTTACATTTCACTGTGGAAGAGAGGCTAACGGCAGAGGTTTCATAATTCGTAAACATTATTTACAGCTCAGTAGCTGCCTAATTTCCTATTCATATTCCCTTACCGGATGGGAGTAGCGTGAGTAGATTGAATCGTTTACACCTGTGTAAGTGTCATTTAGCTGCCAACACACACACCGTCAGTGGCTAGACTACGAAACCCGCCAGGGGACATCACAAGAATACTTAAGATTGCGTTATAATGCAATACTATTGTGTTTTATTGTAGAACGTTTGTATTAAAATGGAATAAATTCAGTTTTAATTTAATTATTTTGCAATAAAAATAATTATTGCAAAATAGCTCAATGTTATTTCAGGAGGAGAACGAGAAACCTCCACTTCCGGGTTGTTGTGTATGGTGGCGCTGGCATGAGCATCAATGATGGTTTGGGGAGATTTTTATGCTCTAGAGATGTCCCACACAAGGACATACTTTGCATGCAAAGGGATAAGGTATATACTAAATGTTAATCCTAAATGTTAAGTTAACCAAACAAAATTGCTATCCACCTTTCTCCTAGGCCCCACACAGTAAGGGAGGCTCCGTGGTATCGCAGAAGAGAACAGTGGTCTCTCATGATAGAAATCCACGACAAATTTCATGTTGCTGAGTACACTGGCTTTCCCCAAACTTAAAGGAATACAGTCAAAAAAACACCGAAATTTTCCAAACACAACCATAACAGTCATGAAAAGATTTTATTTCTTCATGAAATTCAGATTGTTACAAGACGTCGTCTTCGTCTCGTATGAGCTGGCACGGAACGGCGTCGGCCACTGGCTGGCATCGCTCCACCACGGCGTTGATCTCGCCCACGCTGACGCCGTCATAGGTCCCCGTGATGGTGGTCCAGTGCGTGTCTCCGTTGTGGTTGGTGCGACTCAGCCGCGCCTTAAAGGGGATGTCGGCTCTCATCTTGCGTCCATCCATCCTGACGCCGCACCAGAAGTTGGACGGCACCAGGAGCTCCACGCTGACCGAGTGGCTCACCGCCTCCAGCAGGCTGGTCCCCTCGGAGAAAGTGACCGTCTGCTCCTCGGTGAAGTCGACATTCCCGGGCCCCAGGATGGGCACCTTGGCCTTCATGGTGGACACGGAGCCGTTGCGGGTCTCCCGGCCGGTGTCCCAGGTCTTCTCGCCGGTGCTGGTCTTGTCCAGCGTCACGGTCTTGCGCACGGCGTGGCACTCCAAATTGGTGACTTTGGCCAGCTGCAGGGTCTCGGGCGGGTGGTGGAAGAGCTCCATCTGGTCCACGGCGTACTCCACGTGCGAGATGTGTTGGCTGTACACGTCGGGGTTGACCCGCAGGACCTGGTAGCTCTTGTACCAGTACTCGTCGCCCTCCCACGGAAGGAAGAAGGCCTCGTGCAGGCTCACCACCTTCAGCGAATCAAGTTGGCATGCTTTAAAAGACTCATTTGGGATTTTCCCAAGAATAAAGTTCTACTTTTTAAGAAAAAATGCAATCTTACACAGATTTTTTTCAATAAAAAAGGTTTGAAGAAAAGTTCTATTTTTTTTCTGAAGATGTACTTACGGCAGGGTACTGCAATGACCCCAGAAAGGGGAAAAAGTCGAGTATCACGTTATTTCCCGTTACACATTTTAACATGCTAAAGTTCTCCTTAGAACTTGATGAATTCTAACATACAAAATTTCAAAATCTAATGTGATAAGTTTCATGTTATAACGTGATGTGTTTCACATTTTAATGTGATAAGTTTCACATTATAACGTGATAGGTTTTCCGTTTTATCATGTTAGATTTCATATTCGACTTTCACGATCTAATGTGAAAAATTTCACATTCCAATATGATAAGTTTCACGTTATTAATGTGATAAATTTAATATTTTAACGTGATAGCATAAAAAAATTGACATTCTAACTTTTTAACGTGAAAAGTTTCACTTTATTAATATTATAAATGAATCTAAATTTCACATGATAGATTTTACATTTTAACATGCTTCACGTTATATTGTGAAACATTTCACGTTCTGATGTGATAAGTTTCACGTAATGTGATAAATTTCACATTTTAACGTGGTAACTTTAAAATTTTAACATAAAAAAAAAAAAATCACATTCTAACAATAAGTTTCACATTTTAATAAGTTTCAGGTCACGTGATAAATGTAATGTTTGTGAAAAATGCCACGTTTTAACAAATTCCCATTTTACATTTCACAATCGAATGTGAAAGTTTTTATCTTTTAACGTTATGGATTTTGCATTCTAATTTGATCAATTTCACATTCTGACGTGATAAATTCCCAGTTTTAATATGGTAAGTTTCATGTTTTAACACGATAATTTTCACAGTATAACGTGAGAAATTTCCCGTTGAAACATGATAAGTTTCATGTTTTAATGTAAAAAATCCCAATCAGTTCTAACCTGTTAATTTACGTTATAATGTGATAAATGTTTGCATTGTTTAAAAAAAATAATAAAAGCCATGACGTATATGTTTGGGAGCACTGCCCACCTTGCCAAGACCGTACTTGTTCTTGCCCACAAAGATGTCAACGTCTTGGCACGTACGGACGGCATGCGAGGGGACCGAGCCGTACGAGTCCTCCGCCCACTCCAGGAACTCGAAGCGGTCCACGTTGACCAGCACGTCGAAAACGGTTGATGTGTACTCCTTGTCGGCGTACGGGTAGCGGCAGGCGTCGTGCGTGAAGAAGCCAGCTTCGCAGTTCACCTTGCACACGTAGTCGGTGCGCTGCGTGTAGCCATTAAAGATGGCGACCGCCCCGTCGGGAAGGGCGCCGTTCCACGGGACCCACCTGAGGTTGGCGTGCTCGCCGAAGTCGGCCGAGGGGGAGGAGGAGCCCGGGCCTCGTGGGGCGGGGTCATGGGCCGCTTCCATGGGTGGGACCACCTCCCCCAGGGCCACGTTCAGCCACGCTTCTTCTCACACACAGACGCACAAAAGTACACATTAGCAACTTTTCACAAATTAAATTTTATTTCCTCCCTCAAGATTCTTTAGCAGAATTCATCAGAGTTATATTTGGCAAGAATACTCTTGAAAAGTTTTGTTGAAAAAAACGAAGAAAAAAATATTTTAAGAATAAAGTTTGTCAAAATTTAAATAGTATTTGTTCCCCCCTCAAATTAATATTTGTTCAGACGGGAGTCATTTTTTTCATACGGTTTGTACTTTTCAAGAAATTTTTCATCAATAAATTGTATTCTTCAAAATTAAAAAAAAAATTCAATTAATCTTTTTTCCCAAGAAAAGCTATTGAGGTCACTTATATAAGTCTTTATATAATTTGTTTTTGTCTGTGGTTGTTACTGCTCCTTCATTCAACCTCAACCTCACTAACCTAAATGACATTTTTTCAAATCAAATCAAATTGTATTTATATAGCACTTTTCACACTTAGGATGCAACTCAAAGTGCTGTACATTAAATACATCAAAATACAACAATACAGAACCCGCTCCCGCCTTCCCTCCCTCCCTCGCAATCTACGCAAAGACAGACATCCACAAGCACACTTACACTCACGCACACTCACGCACACACACACACGCCCCCACACACCCCCACACACACACCCCCACACATCCACACACACACACGCACACACATAACCCTAAAAAGCGACATGGCAAGGCGCAGAAAAAACAAAAATGAGGAAAGAGTACCCCAGGGGAGCTTGTCCACGCTGGGAGGAATGATAGCCCATGGCCACGGGTAGCACCACCACCAAAGAATTTTTTTCAGATTTTTCCCTTCACTTTATTTTTCAAGAACAATAACGTTTTTTTCATGATTAAAGTAGCATTTTTTTTTCTCTTAAAAAAACAGAAACAACATTTTTTTTTATCCATGTGTGACTCACTGGACTGGCGTGGGTCCGACTGCAGCGTCGGGCAGCAGAGCTTCAGCAGAAGCCCGGACACCAAAGCAACAAGACACGTCCTCATCTGCAAAAACGTTCAAACGGTCAGAAAGGTGAAATAAAATAAAAATAAAAAGTTGTAATCTTCAGAGAATGAAAACTTCTCATAAAGATAAAATGGTATTAAAATAAACTTGTATTTTTTCTTGTCCTATTTTTACAAGAGGGAAATTCCTTAAAAAAAAATGTATTTAGGGTTTCAAAGTGGGACCTATGAATATAATCTTAACATGATGGCTTAATGGTTTTATGACAATCCCCCCCCCCACAGTCAGTATTGCATGCAGTTCTCTTGTGGTTCTTCAGAGGGCAGCAAAGTCAAGCCAAAACTTGTGCAACACAGGACACTTTTTTTAAATGGAATTTTTGTTGTTTTTGGGTGTTTGCAGTGACGCTTTACCTTGTTGACGCGTTGCTCGTCCGCAGCGTTGGTCTCGATGTTTGGCGCACACGAACACCGTTTTAACGTCTCCAATGTGACCTTCGACTCCAATAAAGGAGAGACAAGATGTTGCCAGATTCTTCCTACACTTTAAAGGCGTCAGCACTTCAATGACAACACAACTCAACTTGTTTAAAAACCTTAACCCTGCCTTAAAACCCTAACACTAGCTTGAAACCCCAAAATTGCCTTGAAACCTGACTTTGTAACTCATGTTTAAAACCCTAACCTTAGTGTGAAGCCCTAACCCAAATTGGAAACACTACGTTGAAAGTCTAGCCTTTAGTTTGAGACCCTACTTTTGAACCTTAATCCTAGATTGAAACCCTACTTTGAAACCCTAACCTTAGTTTTAAACCCTACTTTTGAACCCCCCCTCCCTAGTTGAAAACCCTACTTTGAAATCCTAACCCTAGTTTCACACCCCACTTTCGCTTTGAAACCCTAAGCCTCGTTTTAATCCCTACTTTGTAACCCTACTTTAAAACCCGAACCCAAGTATAAAACCCCACTTTGAAACCCTAACTCTAGATTGAAACTTGACTTTGAAACCCTACCCCTAGTTTTAGACCCTACTTTGAAACCCTGAACCCATATTTGAAACTCTTTTTTGATACCCGAACCCTAGTTTAAAAACATACTTTGAAATTGTAACCCTACTTTGAAACTTTACTATGCAACCCCAACCCTAGTTGGAAACCCTACTTTGAAAGTCTATCCCTTGATCGAAATGCTCCTTTGAAACCCTAGCTTTGATTTAAAACCCAGTCTTGACATGAAACCCTACTTTGAAACCTTTAACCATACTTTGAAACCATAGCGCTTGTTTGAAACCCTGATTTGGAAGTCTCACCTTTGTTTGAAACTAGTGATGGGTCTCGGTATCGTGCCGATCGGGTACTTGTGGAGGCAGTTGATACCAGCAAGTGAACCCAAATCTGACATGAAGTCATTTCTCCTCACCAGCAGTTGGCGCTACACTGCAGCGCTTGAACACATGACTTTGCTAACCCTTTTCAACTTTTTCATGAACATATCGTTGCGGTTGGATATGAGAGCAACTGTGTTCGTTTTGGGCGGCTTTGTGAGCGCACAGATGCCAGGACGGCGTCCAAAGTGACGACGAGATAGCGCCACGCAAGCTAACCTTTTGAAATCCTCCTGTTTACTTTGGGATGAGTGCGGCAGATAATGCGACAAGATTTATGGTACTTACGTGGTCCAACAGATAAGATTGTCAACGTTGTTGTTTTAGCATGAGCGATAAGAAGCGACGAGGCCTCCGCGTGACCTTGACAGCCAAGGTGACAAGCGGCCGACGTTTGTCTCAAGGTCACCGAGCACGGTGGCTGACTTCGCTTCACTCATGCACCAGGACGTACGGAAATCAACTTCTGGAACTTGTAAATAAGCCTTTTCCACAAAAAAGGGGTTAAAATATCATTTTAAATCCATCTTTAAAATATTCATAAATGTTGGTAATTGTAATACATTTATTACTTATGTTGTTTGATTTATTTGAATCATTTGTTTTAATTACATGTAGTACTTGCATTATTTGTATCATTTTAATGATTTGGTTTACATATGTTGTACTATTTATATGTACAACTAGCCTTATTTTTTATTTTAATTATTTCTATTTTTTGTATCATTTTATTATTTCTGTTCTTTTACTACTTCCATTATTTGTGCTATTTTAAATATTTGTTTAACTTGCAATATGTATTGTACTTTTCACTTATATAACATTTGCATTATTGTTCTTATTGTATTACTTTTGATTGATTTTATTACAGCTATTATTTATTTTTATGACTTCTTGTCCTGCGCCTTTCCCCACAAAAGTGCAGGGTCATCTTATTTGTTTATCACTTGTAGTAAAATCTTTGTGAGTGAAGTTGACTTCTGAAGTTGAGTTGACTTTATGATTTGAGTCCAATTTCAAAGAAAAAACCCTGCTGACTCATCACATTGACATCTTAAATGCAGCTTACTTTCAAACCTTACCAATTGATAACCCTCGTTTGAAACCTTAACCCAACCTTCAAACCCATATTCCAAACCTTGACTTGTAACTATGACTTTGAAACCAAATTTGAAGCCCTACCCCAAGCAAATTCAAACCCAGGCTTGAAAGCTACATTTTGTAAACTTGGCCTGAATTCCCAAACCTGGCTTGAAATCATAACACTGACTTGAAAGCTTTATTTAAAACCTTTACTTTGAACCCTAGCCCTTATTTGAAACCCTAAACTTAGTTTGAGAACCCCGTCTTTGGCTTGAAACCCTACTTTCTAACTTCAAGCCCTAATTTGAAACGCTAACATGAAGACTTAACTTGAAACCCAACCCTGGCTTGAAAAACTTTTAACTTGAAACCTTATTCATAACTCAAAAACGTTACCCTTACTTTGACTCCCAAGTAGTGTTTGTAACCCTAAGATAGAAGGCTTGAAACCGTAACCCAAGTTTCTGACATAGAAACCCTAATTCTTAATTTTTTGAAGGCTTAACTTTAAACCGTAACCCAGTCTTGAAATCATAACTTTGAACCCTAAGACACGTTTTTAAAGCCTCATTTCAAACCCTAAACCTTTTTGAAACCCAAACCCAGATTTAAAACCATAACCCTTGTTTCTAACTTCAAACCCTAATTCAAAACCATCATTTAAATCCCTCATCCTGGCATGAAATACTAACCAAAGCTTCAAACCGGAATTTGAAACCTTAACTTTAAAATCTAACCCTTGTTTCCAACTTCCAACCTTAGTTCAAATCCCTATTTTGAAGCCTTCATCCTGTCTTGAAACCTTAATGCAAGCTTCAAACCCTGATTTGACATCTTAACTTTAACTCCCAAAAGATGTTTGTAACGCTAGGTTTTTAGTGTATAACTTCAAACCCTTATTTGTCATCGTAGTTTGAAACCTTAACTTTAATCAGGCTTGAAACCCTAACCTGAAACTATAATTATGACTTGAATCCGTCATTTAAAAACATACTTACTTTAAACTAGGGGTGGGCAATTCCGGTGCTCAAGGGCCAGTATCCTGCATGTTTTATATGACCTAACCCTAACCCTTGTTTGAACCCCAAACACAGACTTGAAACCCAAACACTAGAACCCTTAACCACTGCTTGCAAACCTACTTCCGTAGCCATACGCATTGAAGAGACGATTTTTTTTCAATTTTTATTGCAAATAATGAGCTGGTGACACATCACTGTCGTCATGGCGACGGACAGGGCTGCGCGTCCTCCACGGGCTGGCATCGGTCCACTACGGCGCGCACCTCTCCAATCTGGACGCCGTCGTATGTGCCCGACACGGATGTCCACTGGGTGTCGCCGTTGCGGTACGTGCGGCTAAGGCGGGCCGTGTACGGGACGTCGGCCTTCACCTTGCGGCCCTCCATTCGCACCCGGCACGAGTGGTTGGGCGGCACCGTCAGCTCCACCGACACCGAGTGGGAGACGGCCTCCACCAGGGTGGTCCCGCGGGAGAACTGCAGCGTCTTCTCGCCGCTCAGCTCCAAACCGCCCGAGCCGATCAGCGGGATCTTGGCCGTGATGCTTCCAACGATGCCCAGCATGGTGGCCCGGCCGATGTTCCACGTGGTCTCCTTCTCGCTGGTCTTAGAGATGGTGACCGTCTTGCTCACCGCCTACCAACCAAATTGAAAGTCAGTTCACTGGAAACTGACGTGAAATTTCACATGGTAAATTGTCCAAGCGCCGTTCTCCAAATTGGACACTTTCCAGAAAATCCATCCATCCATTATCTATACCGCTTCTCCTCACAAGGGTCGCGGGCGTGCTGGAGCGCATCCCAGCTGTCTTCAGGCAGTAGGCGGGGGACACCCTGAATTGGTTGCCAGCCAATCGCAAGGCACACAGAGACAAACATCCGCACTCACAATCACACCTAGGGACAATTTAGAGAGTCCAATCAACTTACCATGCATGTTTTTGGAATGTGGGAGGGAACCGGAGTACCCGGAGAAAACCCACGCAGGCACGGGAAGAACATGCAAGGGAGGCCGGAGCCGGGATCGAACCCACGACCTCTGAACTGTGAGGCGGATGTGCTAACCAGTCGACTACCGTGCCGCCTTTAAGGAAAATATTATGGAGAAATTGTAAGTCATTTAGTGGAAAAGTATCACATTCAAGCAAAGGGGTGGAGAATTTCCAGTAAATGTTTGGAAAATTCCTGGAAGGTTTCCATAAATTCGCATGGAAAGTGGCTTTTGGAAACTCTGTTTTCCAAATTGGAAGCTTTCCCTGGGAATTTATTGGAATTAACTGGGAATTGAAGGAAATTTAAATGGAAAGACACACAAGCAAAGGGGTGGAAAATTTCCAGCAACTTTCTGGTAAATTTCCAGAAAGGTTTCTTTGAATTACTGTGCAAAGTTCAGCTGCGGAATTTTGAAACATTGTTTTGCAAATTGGAAATGTTAAATTGGAATTCTTGGGGATTTTATAGCATGTAATTAATTGGGAATTGCTGATTTTTTAATGCACCAGTATCACATTCAAGCATAGTGTTTGAACATTTCCAGTAAATTTTCAGAAACTTTTCTATACATTTTAGACGTTAAGATGGCGAAGTTGATAGATACTGTATTCCAAAATTGGAAAGGAAAAGGGAATTCAGGGTAATTTAATAGAAAGGTATCACACATTCAAGCAAATGTGATGGAAAACCTTTTGTAAACCCCCGGTAAATTTCCAGTGCAGGTAATCTGGGCTATTCAAAAGTGGGAATTTTCCACGGGAATTTGTGGAATTTCTTTGCACTTCTTTCTTTCTTTCTTTCTTTGTATTTGCATTCCATCAAATAGGTGGGAAATATTTTGCAAATTTCTAGAAAATTTACTGTAAATATCCATGGGAAGCTAAACCTGGCAATTTTGATAACCTAGTATTCTTTATTGTAAATTTTCCATGAAAATTAATGGGAATTCAAGGGAATTTGTACAAAATTAACCGGAAATTGAATTGAATGGAAAGGTATCACACTTAGGCAAAGAGGTGGTAATTTTCAGGAAATTTGCATTAGATTTCCTGTAAATATTTTGGGGAAGTTAGGCTTGGCAATTTTGTCACTATTGTGTTCCAAACATGAAACTTTCCATGGAAATTTGTGGGATTCGTGGCAATGAATGAAAATCAAGAATAATTTACAATAATGGAACTGTATTACATTCCAGCAAAGATCCGTTAAATAAACTTCCTTAAAAGTTCAGCTGGGCAACTTTTGGACCTGCCTTCAATGTGGTCAATTCCTGGTTTGTTGTTTGTCATCCCCTACCTGGCATTCGTTGTTGGTGACGGCGGAGATGCGCATGGTCTCGGGCGGGTACTGGAAGATGGCCACGTGGTCCAGGTCGTAGCGGACGTGGGAGATGTGCTGCGTGTACGCGTCCCGGTTGATGGTCAAGACCTGGTACTTCTTGTACCAGTACTCGTCACCCTCCCACGGCAGGAAGAAAGCCTCGAACTGCGGCACCACCTTCCCCAGGCCATACTTGTTCCTGCCCACGAAGATGCCCACGCCAAGGCACGTCCGCACCGAGTGCGGCGGCACAGAACCGTACGAGCCTTCCTTCCACTCCAGGAACTCGAAATTGTCCCTGTTGGCCAGGACATGGAACTCGGGGGCGTAGTACTCGGCGTCTCCGTAGGGGTAGCGGCAGTAGGGCCCCAGGGCGGCGTTGTAGAAACCCGCCTCGCACTTGTACATGCACACGTAGTCGGTCCGCTCCGTGTAGCCATTGTAGATGGCCACGGCGCCGTCGGGCAGCGAGCCGTTCCACGGCCGCCACTCCAGGTTGACGTTTTCGCCGAACAAGAAGTCGGATGGCAGCGCCTCCCGCTGCTGCAGGTCGGCAGGGGCGGCCGGAGATGCGGGCGGGGCTGGAGCAGGAGCCCGGTCGGGAACGTTGCCCTCTAGCTGTGGGTTGAGAAGGGACACTGCCGGGAAAGCAAAGGTGCTGTTAAGAGACTCGACGGTATATATGCAGTATCGATCTCTTTTTTTTTGTTTTTTTTTTAAGTATATATATATATATAATACAATTGTATATGTTTGTATAAAGACACACTGTAACACAGGATGCAACACTTTTTCACGATTTTTCACCTTTCCTGCGCTGGGCGCTCCTCTGGATGACGTCATGCACGCCAGCACAGGCCCCGCCCACAAGCACGCACAGCAACAACAGCGCCCTCATCTGCTCGTCAAACAACATAGTCAACATCCTCACGTATTGTGTACCATTCAGGGCTGGATTATATAATACTAGTAGGACAACTACATGTTACTAGGGACGCAAAACTGTGCACTAGTTGACTGGGTCCAACTGTATGGTGCTTGTACAACTCGTCACATTAAAGAATTACACTAGTTAACATTTTGCTCTTCACTTGTTTTTTTTTAGTTGCAAACATATGAGTGCACCGTTTCTGCCTCACTCGCCATAAGTTACTAGTGTGCCCTAGATGTTCTACTTTTGTGCCCAAATCGTTCCACCTGTATGCCCCAGTCATACGACTGAGAGTTGTAGTTGTTTTACTAGTTTGTCCTTTCTGTTGTACTAGTGTGCCCTAGGTATTCTATTACTGTGCCCTTGTCATTTTTCAAGTGTGGCCCGATCATTCCACTTGTGTGTCCTTGTCATGCTATTAGGTCCATGAAGTATTACGCTCTCTGACCTCACTCGTAACACAGAATGCCTGTGTCTTAGTAATTCATTTTTCTGGGGGGTATCCTAAAATACAACCAGTGAACATCTCGTGCTTCACTAGTACCACTAGCTGCGTGCGAATGTCAGCTAGTGCACCGTTTTGCCTCACTATTGACATGTAGTGGAGTTTAGCTTTTTATGAAGTGTTACTAGTGTTGCACAGTTGTTTACAGTTGCTAGTAAGGTTTGTTGCATACTAGTTTGCCAAAAGTGGCACTAGTAGTGCAAACAAACTTTACTAATATGGCATTGTTGGTGCGCTGAATTGTCTGAAAAGTGAGGACAAAGAGAAAACAGGAAGGAGCAAGCCATTTGGGAAATAAAATACTGTATGCACAAAATATGTAGACAAGTGCAAAGAGGTGCACTTTTCTCCGGTAATGGATTTAGTTAGCCCAGAAAAATTTGCGAGTAGTAGATAGAAAATGATTATGTGCGAATTGGCGAAGGTGTAGCGTATTTCTGTGAATTCTACAAAACAGTAATTAAACAGTGCTTTGTAAGTCAGAAGGACCTCAGTCATTTCAACATATATATAAATATTAATCTCATAACAATCCATTCATGATTCCAGCATATCATTATTAACAACATTATGATTAATAGTATTATGATGATGGTCCATAAAGGATGGATCGATTTGGCTCAGAACTCACCCTGACTGCGTGCTCCTTCCTCCCCACTGACTCCTCTTCTGTCCACGCCTGATTTTTATATGCCGCCACCGTAAAGACACACCTTCCTTAACACCAACACAGGTAACACCACACACATGCAACACACGCGTCACGCAACACACAACCGTCAACACACAGTGTGACACCCATGTAAACGCCCCAAAATTTCACAGACACGTAACAAGAAATTTAGATAAAATGCAACACGCAATGTAACGCAAAGGTAACCAAACAACATGCCTAGAAACACACATTGTGCACACACAACATACAGTCTGTGCGCAGAGTATTCAGACCCCTTGAAATTGTTCACTTTCTGTGTCATTGCAGCCATTTGCCGAAATCAAAAAAAGTTCATTTTATTTCTCATTAATGTACACTCAGCACCCCATCTTGACGGAAAAAAACAGAAATGTAGAATTTTTTTGGGTATTTATGAAAAAAGAAAAACTGCCGGCATGCAAGTTAACAGTACACGCAGGCTAATGTTAGGCGCATGCAACACACAATTTAACACATCAGCCAGCACGCTCCATTGGTCCTTGTGCGTTACTAAAGTGAGCAAACAGGTGACAATCTCACACATACGGGACACTTCATTAGGTACACCCACTCTAATCGCTCGCATCACAACATCTCTTTACAAGTTTGAATAGTTGAGTAATAGTTGAGTCTAGCTGGATTTATCACGCACACACACCAGGGGCGGAGCCTGGGTGGGCACAGGCCCACCCAGATTGAGAGACTGCCCACCCAGTGAGATTCATGAAAAAAATATACTTTTAATTTTTTGGTCAATTATTATGAAATTGTTTCTGAATTGGTTTTGGAATTTGTGTTTCGTTGTGTTTTTTTTAAATTATTGAATATTAAGAATGGCATAATTGTGGTTGTCTAAGGAAGATCTGAACTTCATATTACTCAGTTTGTCATTTTATTTGAATATACGATGTGTCGGGACATCGCTCGGTGAGAGAAATATTCAGGCCCACCCTAATTTTTCCAGGCCCACCCATTAGCCACGTTCTGGCTCCGCCCCTGACACACACACGCACGCACGCACGCATGCACACACACGCACACACTCACACACACATCGGGGTACGATGGAGGATCATTGACATGAAAAGACAAGAAGATAATAGATAAGAGTCATCGGGACAAAGTGCAGGCCATCGCTCTCCTGAAGCATTAGCTCATCATTTCTACATCGGACTTCACATTTTCCACTTTCAATTTCTTCAGCGCGTCAAAACACTTTTGATTCCCTCGTGTGCATGCACCTTCCATGCACTAAGCATGGCCGGAAGAGGATTTTAGTCCGGCCCCCTAATCGGCCCTCATGCGTGTGACGTGCTTGCGAGGCGGCCAAATTTCATCTCAGCCTACTTGTTGAAAGGCTTCTTTTTAGGCTTCTTTCAAAACAACTTGTGTCCGGGAGGAAAATCAAGCTGCGCGCAGCACTCAAGTATGGCACATCATGCACTTTCCTACTTCCGGAAATACGGCGTAGCAAAACTGCTGTGTAGTGGTTTGCTGGCATGCTTTTATTTTGAAGGCCGGGAAGTGTGAAGGAAGGGGAGTGTGGAAAATAAGTAACTTGTTGAATGCTTGCAGACTTGTCGTCTGTTGGACCCAGATAATTATACAATACGACAAAACCAACCCCAGGGCTCGCAGTGGAAGTTAGTACACGCAGCTGGGTAAGTGCGTTTGAAGCGTGAGTTAGCCAGCTAATTGCCTTTAAATAAACCTCTTCCGTTAGCATCTCTCCCGTGGGGGAATCATTGGGGGGGGTCGTAACAGGGCGGGGGCCGACAATGTTTATGAATATGGCCGTGTTTATGAATATGGCCGGGGGGCAAAAAAGGGTCTAGTGCCCAGCTCTGCAAAACTCTCTTTTATGTGTAAAGAAATGCTGACGTTTTGTTCAATGAAGACACAAGATTCTTTGATATACGCTGACATGTGTATGTCAGTTTTATTATTCTGTACAACAAGGACCTTCGTCAGGGTCCCAACAAGTGTGTGTTTCAGCAAGGCTTGGCGTCCGGCACTGGTTCACAGCGGTCTACTATGGCGTCGACCTCCGAGACCTGGACACTGCTGTAGGTGCCGGTGACGGTGGTCCACTTAGTCTCACCATTCGTGTAAGTGCGTTTGAGGCGCGCTGTGTACGGGATATCCGCCCCGTACTTCTTGCCCACCATGTGGATTCGGCACAAGCTGTTGGGCGGGACCTTTGTGGTCAACTTGAGTGTGTGCTTGGTGGTCTCCGTGTAGGTGGTGCCCCTTGTAACCGCAAAGTTGGTCTCTATGCTAAAGCGAATGGATCCCTTGGCCAGGTGAGGGATACCGGTGGTGAAGGTGGTGCTGCCTGCGAGGGAAAGGCCGAAGGTGTGCTCCCACCTGTGCTCCACCGTGGACGTCTTGATGAGAGTGTCTGTGACTGTGGCCTCCAGGCAGTCCAGGTTCTTGACGCTGTTGTTCTTCATCATCTCCGGGGGATGCTCCACCACGTTGATGCCGTCGGTGTGGTAGTGCACTTCCATCAGGTGGTCCTGCTGAACATCTTCGTTGATGGTCAAGAACTGGTACTCTTTGGGGTAGATGTACTCATATTTACCCCAGGGCAAGTAAAAGACTCGATGGCCGACATGCACCTTGCCCAGACCGTATGCATTCTTGCCAACGTATTTGTCGCTGTCATTGCAGTTCTTGACCGCGTTCCACGCCACCGAACCGTAGGCGCCCTCCTGCCACTCCAGGATCTCAAATTTGTCTTTGTTGACCAGCAAGGAAAAGTCATCAGTCTTCAAAGCTTTGCCACTGAAGGAATAGACACAGAACTCGCCTTCGCTTGGCCTGTAGTAGCCTGAATCGCACAGGTGCTTGCAGATGTAGTCGTAGCTTTTTGTGTAACCATTGTAAATGGACACAGCTCCATTGGGGAGACTACCCGTCCACTTCTGCCACTCCAAATTGGTTCCTTCGAAATCATAATCATGGGATGACAGTTCCGCTGCTTCTGTGGTGTTTGGAGGCATCAGATGAGGTGACCCGGCATCTGACAGTTGAGGAACTACGTCGATCAGAGCCGGGTCCATCACCGGTTCTGTGCAGAAACCAGGGCAAACACACAAAGTACAGTTGGAGAAGAACCCAGACAGCAAAGCATGACTATACTTTAATCAGCTTGAACAAAACACAAATGCAAAGCCAAATCCTAACTCAAACACGAACAACTCAGGCACTCAGCCTAAGACGATCAACAAGTGAGTCTTTAAATGTAGGACAGGTACCACGAGTGGCATGCGAAGAATCACTGAATCAAATGGTCAAACGCAAAAGCATTTTGTTACAGCGGCTTAAGCTTTTTATTATTACTTATTTATCCAGTACAATAGATTTGTTAAAATACAAATGAATTGCATTTAACCTTGAAGTTTTTCACTTTTATTTCATTTGCATTACATGTTTTTAATCACGATTTTTATCAAAAACATTTCGGCGCAATTTCAACCCTCTAACCCAACCCTACATTATCTTTAACCCTAACACTAAACCTAGCCCCAACCTTAACCCAGGCCACAAAAAATATAACAAAGAAAGAAAAACAACCACGGACTCATGTTGTCACTTACGAGGCTGTTGGCAGCCTGGACCTTGGGCCGAGGCCAGAGACGGCAAGGCCAGCAGCACGAGTAGCGCCGACGGATTCATCAGGCACGAGGGATGACACGCAGAACAACACAACCAGATCTCCAAGCTGAGTCCAAGAGGGTCTGCTCTGAAGTGGTGCTATGTACTTTGCTCTTCAGCTGCACATTTGACTGCACGCTATCGTCCCTTTAAAACATTGACCAAGGCAAACAAAACAGCAAGATCCTGTAAATTATGGCTGCATTTCCCGGCTCAGCTTGGCCAAAGGGTAGCGGCGAGTGGGTGATGACACATCAGTCTAGGGCTGTTCGATTTTGCCTAACAAGAAAATCCTGATTATTTTCTCTCAAACCCGATTTACGATTACGATTTCTTTGTATGGTAGAAAAATTTAAAAATGTATGAAAAATGAAGTATTTTGAATGTCTTTTATTTAAACTTATTTTTTCTTTGAATTCAAAATGCCAGTCAATTTAACTTAATACACATCGAACAATCCATTGGGATTAACAGCATTTTATTTACACAATAGATTTCAGATCTATTCTTAATTAAACCAATAATGAAAGAAGAAAGTGCATATCCCATCTGAAACGAAATCATCAACATGAGAGAAGGTAAACAGTCAAGTCTGTAAACTGTTTTTTTTGTGTTGATGCTATGGACCTGTGTGTGCAAATAAAGAATGAAGAAAAAAATTGGATTTGTGATATTTCGAAGCTGGATGTGTAGACATTTTATTTTGAAGGTTTATGATCACATCAGGGCGGCACGGTGGGCGACTGGTTAGCACGTCCGCCTCACAGTTCAGAGGTCGTGGGTTCGATCCCGGCTCCGGCCTCCCTGTGTGGAGTTTGCATGTTCTCCCCGTGCCTGCGTGGGTTTTCTCCGGGTACTCCAGTTTCCTCCCACATTTCAAAAACATGCATGGTAAGTTGATTGGATACTCTAAATTGCCCCTAGGTGTGATTGTGAGTGCAGATGTTTGTCTCTGTGTGCCCTGCGATTGGCTGGCAACCAGTTCAGGGTGTCCCCCGCCTACTGCCCAAAGACAGCTGGGATAGGCCCCAGCACGCCCCGCGACCCTTGTGAGGAGAAGCGGTACAGATAATGGATGGATGGATGATCACATCACCCAAGTCGGTTGAGAATTGTGGGAGTTTGTAGAGAAGCGTGAAAACTTACAGAAGCGGCAACGCATGCTACATCAGCAGACAGACAGCAGAGATCCAAGAGATTTACATACACTGTGTTCGGGAGGCGGTAATTGTGCTTTTCTTTATTTGTATTTTATTGATTGATTGCACTCAATGTGTTATTTATTTTACATTGTGTTAGTATTGGCCTGTACTTGTAGTTTTCACGCTGTCTCGTGCCTTCCTAACGTCATCCGTGGAGAAGGACAAATAAAAAGGAAAATCTGGGCATCGGTCTGTATCGGGGCCTCTGTTGCTGGACCGCTGTAGCCAGAGCTGCTTCGTTCCGTCTATCGGATGGACCGGTCCGTCTATCCGTCACTGACGGACGCCCGTTTTGACGGTTGACGAACGACGGAAACATTTTCAATTAGACTGATTAAGCATAGACGGAATCACCTTTATTTAGCCCGCCATCCGTCCTCAGTCCGACATTAGTCTATTTTTCGCGGCGAGGCTTCGATGGCTGCGCGCGAGCGTGGGGAGGAGCAATAGTGAGTTTATGTTGCCCGTGTGACCGGTTTGAGTGAGGGACCAGGCTGTGAAGAGGCTTCAAGGGGGGGGGGGGGTGCTAGTGAAAGTTTAGTGGGACTTGCCGACGGACGCCCGTTTAAAATTTGAAGCCTATAGGCGGGTACTATTTTTTACTCCCCCGAAAAAAAAAAAAGACAGACCACCATGAGGGTACCCACGCTGCAGACGGATGATGAATAACGGACGCTCAATTTGTAGTAAAATGCCCAGCTCTGGGTGTAGCTACAGTCTCGATATATGTGGACCCGTTCCTGCGTAGCATTCACATGTATTGGCTGCTCAGTGATATATCAGCACCCAATCTTCCGGTCGATCATCATGCAAGGCAACAGAAACAAGGCACAGAGAGGAGGTTCTTGTAAATTATGCTCATGTTTGGACTTCCTGAATGGAGCGATCCACGCGATCCCTACGGCTTCTCGTCAGCGGTGAGTGTGGGTGTATGTTGTCGATGTATGAAACAAACTCAAGTCCAACGACTGCGTGTACACCAGGGGTGTCCAGCTCCAGTCCTCAAGGGCCGCTTTCCTGCCTGTTTTCCAGCTCTCCTTGCTGTAACAAACCTGATTTAAATGATCAGCTCATTAGCAAGCTCTGAATAAGCTTGATAACGATCATCAGGTGCGTTGCAGCAGGGATAGATGGAAAACAGGCAGGACACCGGCCCTTGAGGACTGAGTTTGGACACCACCGGTGTACACCCGTGGTCGCGCTACCGAAACTCTAAGGCAGGGGTCACCAACTCCAGTCCTCGAGGGCACTTGTCCTGCATTTTCTCAATCTTTCCCTGCTGCAAGGATCGTTATCAGGCTTCTCAAGAGCTTGCTGATGAGCTGATCATTTTTACAGGTGTGTTACAGCAGGGAGAGATTGAGAAAATGCAGGACAGGTGCCCTCGAGTTGGTGACCCCTGCTCCAAGGGGATTGGGAATGGTGTGGTGTCCTGTTTGTAAATTAAACTGGTATGGAAATGAAGGAATGACTGCGGAAATGTAAGCCTTGTGTTGCTCAGCCATTATTGACAGAGCCCCGGCTATATGTTACCAATGACGGAGGTGATTTTTTGGTCAACATTCATCAGAAAAATATGACGAATCCTACCATTTGCTACCACCACTGAGTGAGATAGCACATTAACGGAATGATGGGGGGTTTGTGTGATGGATGAATGCATAAATGAAGTGATGACTGAAAGCATGGAGGGATGGGCTGATGTTGTTATCCTTTCAGCTTTTCCCCTCAGGGGTCACCACAGCAAATCAAGTGCACGCAGGATTCACATCATTGATTTGGCAAAGCATTTTACGCCGGATGCCCTTCCTGACGCAACCCTATTAGGGGAGCACACAGACAGACACCATCACTGAGTGGGAATCGATCCCACGCTGCCCGCACATAACTCGGGCGCTTGTACCACTACACTATCAGTGACTCAAAGAATGGGCTGATGTACCGATTCTAAATTGCTGCTTGGCGTGAGTCTGAAAGCTTGCTTGTCTCTGTGTGCCCTGGCCATTGACTGGTGAGACCCGTTCAGGGATGCACGGCATGGATGGATGGATGCCTGGACGTGTCCATGACTTGAATAAAAAGAGAAGCAGTTTTACGTGAATGTTATTTTTTATTTCAGTTTCCCACACGATGGCTCATCTTAACAAGGCTTAACATCAGGCAGAGGTTCACAGCGTTCCATTTCAGCCTGAACCTCCGAGATCTGGACGCCCTTGAAGGTCCCGGTGACGGTGGTCCACTTGGTCTCCCCGTTGTGGTAAATGCGCTTGAGGCGCGCCGTATACGGGATATCCAATCCGTACTTCTTGCCCTGCATTTTGATGGTGCACGAGTGACCGGGGGGCACCGTGGTTTTCAGCGTCAGAGAGTGGGCAGTGGTCTCGGCATAGGACGTCTCTTTGTTCAACATGTATGTGAAGGCGGCCTTGAAGTCAATCTGCCCTTCGACTATAAAGGGGATTCCCGTCTCGATGGTGATGCCGACTCCCACCGTGACGGAGAATTTGATCTCCCATTTTTGGGTTGTCGCAACAGTCTTCGAGAGAGTGATCTCATGCTGTATGGGCTGGCAATCCCTGTTTTCAATTGTGCCCTTGTTCAAGACCTCAGGGGGATACTCGATGGGCTTGATTCCGTCTGTGTTGTACTTGACGTCCATCAGGTGCTCTTTCTTGACGTCTTTCATGGTCTCCAGGACCTGGTATTGACGGTACCAATAACGACTTCCTCCCCAGGGAAGGTTGAACACACCTTCGCTCACCTGCACTTCCCCCAGCCCGTACTCATTTTTACCGATATAAATGTCATCATTTGCGCAGGTCTTGATCGAATTGGGTGTCACTGAACCACTGTAGCCGTCTTTCCACTCCAGAATCTCAAAGTCGTCTTTGTTGACCAGCACCTCAAATTCCGTGGCGGAGTACCCCGCCCCGTCGGCTGAGTAGGCGCAGGCGGCGTTGCTGAGTGTGGAGTCGTAGTAACCCGAATGGCAGCCCACTTTGCAGATGTAATCTACGCGGCTGGAATACGAGTTGTAGATGGACACGATGCCATCCGGGATGGAGCCGTCCCACCATTTCCATTCCAGGCTTGTTTCGTCAAAATCTGTCGACGGTGTATCCCACGCTCTTCTCAAAAAGTCTGCTGACGGAGTCAGAGCTGTTTTGTTGGGTGCTTGTTCCGGACGTCTGTTCTCCAGAGCGACGTCGACAACGGGAGACGGCACTGTTGTGTGAAGGAGAGAAGAAAACAATCAGTGTGCGGAGGATCACCGGAGACTCATTCTCCGGGATTTTGAAGGGTTTGACCCTGACTAATTGGCCAAGGTGGGAGGAAGTCAGAAATAAGTGTCAAGTTTTAATCTGCAAAAGTTAGACCCAAATGGCAGCATTTATTTGATCTCCTTCTAACGCATCCCAGTTGTTTCCTAGTTGTTCTACTAGTGCCTCCAAGCCATACTACTTGTGCGTCCCTGTCGTGGAACCCCCAATAAGTTTCAAGCAAGCACTGTCCAGTCATTACTTGGCTCAAATCAAGTAATACAATCTCACAAAGTGATACCATATAAGTCGACTGTCATTTGATGGCATCTTGTGTCGTTGTGATGTTTAATTAAAGAACCGAGTGGATTAACTCTTATTTCACAAACGCAATATTTATCAGAATGCCTTGTTTCAACTAGTGGGTTTGCATAGAACATATTCTTGAAAAAAATATGTTTGGGTTGGCTTCCTCTTTAAGGCAAATGTTTTGGAGTCCAGGGGAGGAGTTTTTTCAAGGAAACCTCAGAATCCGAATGCCAATTAAAAATGAATATCACGTGCACCCCTAAATCTCCAAGGGCCACATTTAATTTTTAAAATCCAAGACCAGACGGGCCAGGTCATGTTTATTTTATCTCCGAGGGCCCCAGTTTGAGAACCACTGGTCCAGGACTGGGCACTGCGTAACGTGGCGTCACCTGAGGTTGCTTGTTGATCGCTGTCATCGAGATTGGCGCAGGTGAGGTGCACCAGAGCCAACAGCAGAAGAGGAAGCCACAGCTTGCTCATTTTGTTTTGTTCCTACACTGAATGAGAAGGCATCAAAATGACATTGTGGAACAACACGAGTGAAAGACGACAAGGAGGGCTTCAGTCGACGTCGAGCAACAACACAAGGATGACGAGGAGACGCACTCACCAGCGGTCCAAGTGTATCGTAAGTGGCAATGGGCAGAAATCGCAATGGGCAGAAATCGCAAATATATGCACTGAGCTACATCTGCACTTTGACTCGCAGCTGTCCCCCGCATAAAACATTGACCAGCACAAACAAATCTTCAAATGGGTCATTTTGCAAACATTTTGGTTCTTCTCTCCACTGTGCACAGTAACACCATAGTTTCAAAAAAGAATAGAAGAACAAAGCTCAAAATAATTCCCGCTGGACTTGAGAGATGGTCTTTCTCACTATCTGAAAGGGAGATTGATCGTTATTTTACAGAAATTTGATGTCAATTTTTCGATGGGGACTTGCCCAAGTGCTGTTTTCCAAATTGGATATGTTCTATTGGGGATTGTGTAATGGGAATTTAAAGCGGAAGTCAACCCAAACATATTTTTTTCAAGAATATGTTCCCAGCAGGCCCACTAGTTGAAACACAGCATTCTGATTAATTCTCTGGGGGCGGCCATTTTGTCTTCTGTCGGCTGAAAATGACATCACAACTGCTCACAACTACCAATCATGACTGACCTGTTTTCTGAATCTGAGTCGGGATTGGTCGTAGTGAGCAGTTTTGATGTCATTTTCAGTCAACAGAAGCGACAAAATGGCCGCCCCCAGAGATGGCTAAAAAAGAGTGGATTAACACTTCTTCCACAAACGCAATATTTATCAGAATGCCCTTTTTCAACTAGTGGGCTTGCATAGAACATATTCTTGAAAAAATAATATGGCTGGGTTGACTTCCGCTTTAAGGTAATTGAGAGTAAATGAATGGAAAGGTATGGCACTCCAGGTAGAAATTTTCCAGTACCTTTTTGCAAAGTTGTTTTGTAATTTTTCCATGTGAATTTGAAATGCGGAATTTTGAAGCACTGTATTGCAAATTGGAAATGGTCCATTGCAGTTTCTATAGTATGTAATTGGGAATTGACGGCTATCGAACAGTGCAGAGTGTTTGTCAGTGCACCCATTGCTGGTGCAGCCAGGTCGGTTCCCTCGAAATCAAAACCATCCGATGACAATCCACCCGCTCCTCCGGTCTTTGGAGGAATCAGACAAGGTGACCCGGCACCTGACAGTTGAGGAACTACGCCGATCGGTGCTGCGAGGGAAACACACAAAGCAGAATCGGAGAAGAGCCCAGACAACCAAGCATGACAATACTTTTGTCAACTTGAACAAACCACTAGATACTAAGCCAGGAGTAGGCAACTCCGAGAGAGCCGCTGTCCTGCCTGTTTTCGAAGTTTCCCTACTCCAACACACCTGATTCAGATGATCGGGATCCTTATCAGGCTTTTAAAGAGCTTGCTGATGAGCTGATCCTTTGAATCAGGTGTGTGGGAGGAGGGGAACTTCGAAAACAAACAGCACAGCGTCTCTCTAGGCCCGGCGCTACCTACCCCAGTCCTAACCCAAACTCACACAATCTGGACATGCAGCCCAACCCTCTCAGTTAGTGATTCTCCCATTGTAGTATGGGTACCACTAATGGTACGCCGGCTCCCTCTAGCGGTATGCAGAGAAACACTGAGTTAAATGGTCACGCTGTGCATATTGTCACAGTGGCTTCAACTTTTGTTTTTTAGTCAGTCGAGTTGAATTGACCTTTTAAATACAATACATTTGTATTTTGTTTCCAAACATATATTTAGGTGCAGTTTTAACCGGTATTTTAACCCTACAAACCTGTTCAGGGCAAAGTACAGTCTGGGGGCCACATCCAGCCCGCCGGCAGTCCTCACAGTGATCAGGAAGTCACAGTAGAACGTACAATATGCTGTGTGTTTATTTTGAAAGCTGTGCTTTTATTTGGCACGATGTGCACTCATGTGGACACTCGTACAAGCGAGACCGCAAGCAAGAGCCTCGACTCATGTCTGCAGCGTTGCCAACTTGACATTTTCCCTAGATTTAGTGACTTTTTCGACCCTTCCAGCAACTATTTTTTGGGAAAACTATTTTTTGGGAAAAATAGTTGCTGGAGTAACAATAATTTGATATTGACGAAAACTACAGTGTGTGTTTAGTGTTACTCAAAACCAAACTGCTTGTGATGTTTGCAGAAAGGCATTGTCAGTTTATGGAAACAATGTTGTTTCCCAAATACTTACATTACAACGGCCAAAATGCAAAACCTACAATCTGACAGTGGTGTCAAATCCAGGTCCAGAAAATCAACCGTGGCACAGTTTTGACTTTAACCACAGGTGCTCCTACTCAACCGGCAGGTAACTGAGCACTTTTTGTTCACTGAAGACATGAAATGGTCTTTGATTTGATTTGTGCAGATGTGTATGATTCTTCTTCTTTTCGATACAAAAGTTTATGCCAATTCAGACAGAATGTTCTTAGACCTTTACAGTTGTGTATATCCATTTTATTATTCTTATAACAAGGACCTTCATCAGAGAACAAACAAATGCATGTTTCAGCAAGGCTCGACATCCGGTACTGGTTCACAGCGGTCTACCATGGCGTCGACCTCCGAGATCTGGACGCTGCTGTAGGTGCCGGTGATGGTGGTCCACTTGGACTCTCCGTTAGCGTAAGTGCGTTTGAGGCGCGCTGTGTACGGGATATCCGCTCCATACTTCTTGCCCACCATGTGGATTCGGCACAAGCTGTTGGCCGGGACCCTTGTCGTCAACTTAAGTTTGTGGTTGGTCGTCTCGGTGTAGGTGGTCCCCATGGTAACCGCAATGTTGGTCTCCACGTTGAAGCTAATGGATCCCTCGGCCAGTAAGGGGATCCCAGTGGTGATGGTGGTTCTGCCTGCAAGGGAGAGACTGAAGATGTGCCTCCAAGTGTGCTCCACCTTGTTGCTCTTGCTGATGGTGTCTGTGACCGTGGCCTCCAGGCAGTCCAGGTTCTTGACGCTGTCGTTCTTCATCATCTCCGGGAGATGCTCCACCACGTTGATGCCGTCGGTGTGGTAGTGCACGTCCATCAGGTGGTCCAGCGTAACATCTTCATTGATGGTCAAGAACAGGTAGCCTTTGGGGTAGATGTACTCATATTTACCCCAGGGCAAGTAAAAGACTCGATGGCCGACATGCACCTTGCCCAGACCGTATGCATTCTTGCCAACGTATTTGTCGCTGTCATTGCAGTTCTTGACCGCGTTCCACGCCACCGAACCGTAGGCGCCCTCCTGCCACTCCAGGATCTCAAATTTGTCTTTGTTGACCAGCAAGGAAAAGTCATCAGTCTTCAGAGCGTTGCCACTGAAGGAATAGACACAGAACTCGCCTTCGCTTGGCCTGTAGTAGCCTGAATCGCACAGGTGCTTGCAGATGTAGTCATAGCTTTTTGCGTAGCCATTGTAGATGGACACAGCTCCATCGGGGAGACTACCCGTCCACTTCTGCCACTTTAGGTTGGTTCCCTCGAAATCAAAATCTTCAGATGACAATCTAGCTGCTCCTGCGGTCTTTTGAGGAATCAGACGAGGTGACCCGGCACCTGACAGTTGAGGAACTACGTCGATCAGAGCTGGGTCCATCACCGGTTCTGTGCAGAAACCAGGGCAAACACATAAAGTACAGTTGGAGAAGAACCCAGGCAACCAAACATGACAATACTTTAATCAACGTGAAAAAAACACAAACTCTAACCCAAACCCCCAAAACCAAGAAATTCAGCCGAACCCTCTCTCAGTGATTCTCCAAGGGCATTACCAGCAATGGTATGTAAAGAATCACTGATGAAATGGTCAAACTGTGCTTATTGTTACAGTGTCTTCAACATTTTTTGTAATCCAGTGCAGTCGAGTATCTAAACCTAACTCAAACCTTACCCATTAACCCTAACACTAAAGCAACCACAACCTCAACTCAAATCCTTCCCCTCAGGCCACTGAATATTAAACAAATAAAGAAAAACAGTCTTGCAGTGTGCGGTCTGGACCTTGAGGTGAGGACAAAGCCAGCAAGGCCAGCAGCAGCAGTAGCGCCGACAGATTCATCAGGCACCAAAGACGATACGCAGAACACCAAATCAGATCACACAAGCTCAGTCCAAAAGGGTCTGCTCTGAAGCGGTGGACAGCAGATGTAAATGTACTCTGCTCTTCAGATGCACTTTGACTTGATGCCATCTTCCATATAAAACATTGACCAGCACAAACAAACTGCCGAGACACTTTGGTTGTGTTCATTTTTTTTGGTCTGATTTAAGTTATTAATTGTATTATTTGTATTATTGATCGTGTCATCTTATATTTCAGTTTTGTTTGTGAGTATAGTTGACTTATGAAGTTGACTGGAGTTGACTTTGTTTTACATTTGAGTACAATTTCAAAGAAAAAAACTTGATGACTCATCATGTTTATATCACACATGCAGCTTGCTTTCAAAGCCTACCATGATAGCTACCGTGAGAACCTGAAACCTCGATTGAAACGTTAACCCAGCCTTCAAACCCATATTCCACACCCTGATGTGAAACCCTCCTTCAAACCTAAATTCAATTCAGTCAAAGGGGTTGGAAAAGTGCCAGTACATTTCTGGAGTATTTCCAAGGGAAATTGAGCTGTGCAATTTGGAAACTTTATACTACAAATTTGAAAAATTGCATGTGCACTCCTGGGACTTTAAGGTAATGCATAGAGAATGTATGATTATCTAATGGGAAAGTATCACCGTGGTGTCAAGCAATGGGGTTGTACATTCCCCAGTAAATTTGAAATAAATTACCCGAACGTTTCCATAAATTTTCATGTGAAGTTAAGCTCAGGAGTTTGGGAAATTCTTCATTCCAAAATGGAAACTTTCCATGGGAATTTATAGACATTAACTGGGAATTCAGGAACATTTCATGGAAAGATAATTAAGCAAAATAGAGGAGAATTTCCAATAAATTTCTGGTACATTTTTGAAAAGTTTTCTGTGAATTTCCATGGAAAGTTGAGCTGTGGAAATGTAAAACATTTTATTGCTAATTGGAAATGTTCTATTGGATTTCCTTGGAATTCGCATTTGTTTGAAGCCCGACTGTATATCTTTGATGTTTACGGAGAGTTGGACGTTGGTTCTACTAGTTACAGAGTAGACTTTGTTGTTTAAAAAAATACAAAGGTTATTTTTATTAAAGCCCAAACTATCTTTGATTATTACAGAAACACAATCATTAGTCAAGACAATTTGATATGTACAGAAATGTTTGACTTTTGTCCAATGAAGACACAAGACGTTCTTTGATTTTCACAGACACGTCCCTTTTATTATTCTTATTGCAAGGACCGTCATCAGAGTCCAAACAAGTGTATGTTTTCAGCAAGGCTTGACGTACGGCACTGGTTCACAGCGTTCCACCTCACCATTGACCTCTGAGATCTGGACACTTTTGTAGGTCCCAGTGACGGTGGTCCATTTAGTCTCACCGTTCGTGTAAGTGCGTTTGAGGCGCGCAGTGTACGGGATATCCGCCCCGTACTTCTTGCCCACCATGTGGATTCGGCACAAGCTGTTGGCCGGGACCTTTGTGGTCAACTTGAGGGTGTGCTCGGTGGTCTCCGTGTAGGTGGTGCCCCTTGTAACCGCGATGTCGGTTTCTACGCTAAAATTAATGGATCCCTTGGCCAGGTGAGGGATACCGGTGGTGAAGGTGGTGCTGCCTGCGAGGGAAAGGCCGAAGGTGTGCTCCCACCTGTGCTCCACCGTGGACGTCTTGATGAGAGTGTCTGTGACTGTGGCCTCCAGGCAGTCCAGGTTCTTGACGCTGTTGTTCTTCATCATCTCCGGGGGATGCTCCACCACGTTGATGCCGTCGGTGTGGTAGTGCACTTCCATCAGGTGGTCCTGCTGAACATCTTCGTTGATGGTCAAGAACTGGTACTCTTTGGGGTAGATGTACTCATATTTACCCCAGGGCAAGTAAAAGACTCGATGGCCGACATGCACCTTGCCCAGACCGTATGCATTCTTGCCAACGTATTTGTCGCTGTCATTGCAGTTCTTGACCGCGTTCCACGCCACCGAACCGTAGGCGCCCTCCTGCCACTCCAGGATCTCAAATTTGTCTTTGTTGACCAGCAAGGAAAAGTCATCAGTCTTCAAAGCTTTGCCACTGAAGGAATAGACACAGAACTCGCCTTCGCTTGGCCTGTAGTAGCCTGAATCGCAGTCGTGCTTGCAGATGTAGTCGTAGCTTTTTGTGTAACCATTGTAAATGGACACAGCTGCATCGGGGAGACTACCCGTCCACTTCTGCCACTCCAATTTGGTTCCATCGAAATCCAAATCATCGGATAACGATCTAGCTGCTCCCGCGGCCTTTTGAGGTGTCGGACGAGGTGACCCGGCACCTGACAGTTGAGGAACTACGTTGATGAGAGCCGGGTCCATCACTGGTTCTGTGCAGGAAGTGTGGGAAACACACAAAGTACAGTTGAAGAAGAACCCAGACGACCAAATATGACAATACTTTTATCAACTTGGACAAAAAAACGAATGCTAACCCAAACTCTAACAACCCAGACACTTAGCCTAACCCCCTCAGTCAGTGATTCTCCAGTAACTACTGTCAGTAACGGTAGATTTGTTGAATTCAGTTGAGTTTACCTTTCGAATAAAATATATTTGCATGATTTTTTTTCAGGTACAATTTTAACCCTCTAACCCTGACCTGGCCACAGCTGGCCTGCCAGCAGTCTCTGATTGGGCCTCACAGTGACCATCAAGTCACAGTGAAACGTAAAATATCCGTGCTTTTATTTTGAATGTTGTGCTTTTATTTGGGTGTGCACACATGTGGACAATAGTACAAGCGAGTTATCAAGTGAGGTAGCAAGCAAAGAGCTACAACATGTTGCCAACTTGACCACATTTTCCCGAAATTCTGTGACTTTTTCGAGCCTTCCAGCAACTTTTTTTCCAAAACCGAGACTAACAAATATGACATCATGGTCGTAATTTTGACAACATTCTTCGTTCCTGCTTGGTGGAAGTGTTGAGGGCCAAGAGATGTGGCTTGATAATTCTTTACGCAAATCTACTGTTACATAGTCCGTACATTTTGGGTCTATTATAAGTAATCGCTGCAACATTGTATTACATTAACATTATACATCACTGACACTAATATTACACTTTCCACTTATCTGTACTGTATATTTGGGAGTCCTGACTAGGAATGGCTAGTATGAGTTGGCTGTTGGTGCACAAAATTGATATTCTAATTTTTAAAGCAGAAAGATATAATTTTGGTGACCGCTTATAATTAAAAAAAAAAAACCCATGTATTTCTGAATTGAATACATACCATATCTGCACACATGGCTATTATTTTTAACAAGACAGTACTCTTTTTCTAAATGCATTAAAAAAATTATAATGACAAAGTTAAGATTAGCATGTTGGTTTTTGGCCCTTGTCAAGTGTTCCAGTTTCTCATTTGGCCGTTTTGCAAATTCAATTGCCCACCCCGGCTATAACACGACTACTATTGCTAATTCCAAGACAAACCCTACCTCACTTAACCTTTACCCAAAGCCTTACTCCAAGACCGCCAAAAAGATAACCAAAGAAACACAACCACGGGAGTCATTGCTGTCACTTACGGGACTGTGCGCAGCCTGCACTTTGGGCCCAGGCCAGAGCCGGCAGGACCAGCAGCAGCGGCACCAGCGACGGATTCATCTGGTACCAGGAGACAACACACAGAAGACCAGAACCAGATCTCCAAACCCAAGAGAGTCTGCTCTGAAGCGGTGGGCAACAGGTATAAATATGTACTCTGCTCTTCAGCTGCGCTTTGACAATATGCCCTCCTCCGTATCAAACAGTGACCAATGCAAATAAAGCGGCGAGACAACTCTTGGATGGGTTTCAGGATTAGCTTGTCCAAAAGGCCACCGGGGAGGGGGCGAACCACACATTAATAACGTGTATCAGGACTTGAACTAGGACTTGTCCCCGGCCACTTGGAACCACTCAACAAAACAGTACATGCAGCAAGCCTGTGTGAGGCGCCATTGCCTGAGAGGAATCAAGAACTGAGTTTGTGCTAATCGAATGGTGGAGAGTTTGTTCGATGTGTTAGAGGATGGATGGATGGATGAATGGATTGAAGGATGAAAGAATGGATGGATGGATTGATGGATGGAAGACTAATGATCAATGGATGAATGAAAAAACAGATGAATGGATACTTTAATTAATTGATGGATGGTTGGTGAAAAAAGGATGACTGACTGGATGGATGAATGGTTGAATGGATTGGTAGATGAATGGATTGGTGGGTGAATGAAACAACATACACCAGATGAAAGAAAAGAAAAGAAAAACTGTGGCTGGGTTTACCATCTGGACCTGGATTTGACACCTCTGTCACACAGGACGTTTTGCATTCTTGCCGTCGATTAGTTCTATTGGAAGATCTAATATTTCAGATTGATGTTTACAGAAATATGTCTGTTGTTTGAAGTCTGACTGTATTATTGACATTCATGGGAACTTAGATCTTAGTTTGGTTGATGACAGCACAGACTTTGATGTTTAAAAAATACCTAGGTTAGCTTGATTGAAGCCCAAACTGTCATGTTTACAGAAACTCAACTGTTAGTTTTAGTAAAGACCAAATACTTTTTGGTCTGTGCAGAAATAGTTATGAGATTTATTCAATGAAGACATAATGTTCTTAGACTTTTACCGATGTGTATATCCGTTTTTATAAGTCTTATAAAAAGGACCTTCCTCAGAGTCCGAATGTGTTTCAGCAAGGCTTGGCATCTTGCAGCGGTTCACAGCGGTCCACTCAAAGTAATACATACTTTATCATTTGTATATGTGTAATTTCAATCACTGCGACTGGCTGGCGACCAGTTCGGGGTGTAGTCTGCCTTCGCCCATTGACGGCTGGGATAGGCTCCAGCAACTCCCCGCGACCCTATATTGGATAAGCGGTTTGGAAGATGACATGACATGACATAATTTCAATCAATGTTTTAAAGTCAACTATGTATTTTTAAAGTCACCCAGGGAGTTTGTCCTAGTGTAGTTAGCAGTTGCGCAGTGTCCGCAACGGATGGATGGATGGATGACAGTTGATGGGTGGGTGAAATATGGGTGGACTGATGGGTGGATGAATAAAAAATGGATGGATTGCAGGATTGCAGGATGGATGGGTGAAGAATGAAAGAATGGAACTGAATGATGGGTGTACGGATGGAAGAAAACAATGATGGATGCATGATGCAAGAATTTATCTACAAACTGATGTAGATGAAATTCCTGTACCTACATGCGTAGAAGATTGGATGCATTAATTTAGTGATGATGGACGGTAGATGAACGAAAAATCATAAATGTATGTCTGAATAAAAAAAAAAAATTGATGAATGGGTAAGTGAATGGGCGACTGGTTAGCACGTCCGCCTCACAGTTCAGAGGTTGTGGGTTCGATCCCGGCCCCGGCCTCCCTGTGTGGAGTTTGCATGTTCTCTCCGTGCCTGCGTTGGTTTTCTCCGGGTACTCCGGTTTCCTTCCACATTCCAAAAACATGCATGGTAAGTTGATTGGACTCTCGAAATTGCCCCTAGGTGTGATTGTGAGTGCGGATGTTTGTCTCTGTGTGCCCTGCGATTGGGTGGCAACCAATTCAGGGTGTCTCCCGCCTACTGCCCGAAGACAGCAGGGATAGGCTCCAGCACTCCCGCGACCCTTGTGAGGATAAGCAGTATCGATAATGGATGGATGGATGGATGGATGGATGGATAAGTGAATGGATTTATGGATGGACTGATGACAGAATGGTTTGACAAATGGATGAGATGATGAATATGACATATGGATGAATGATGAAATAAAATCTCGGTGAATGATGGATGATGGATAAAAGAATGGACAATGGCTCAATTGACGGACAAATGAACAGATTGATGGGTGAAATAATGGGTGGATTCATGAATGATAAAAGAATACATGGTTGGATGGATGGCTAGATGGTCGGAAGGATAGATGGATGATGAATTAATCGATGTATGAAAAAAATGGATGGCTGATATATGAAATGATAGGAAGAAAGGATGGTGAATGGATAGTGGATGAAAGAATGGGCAGGTGTAGAGACTCTTAATTGCTGCTTAGTGCGAGTGTGAAAGCTCGCTCGCCTCTGTGTGCTCTGGCGATTGACTGGTGGGACCCGTTCAGGGATGCACAGGGTGAATGGATGTCTCGACATGTCCATGACTTGAATGAAAAGAGAAGCAGTTAACGTGAACGTTATTTTTTATTTCAGTTATTTTTTACATCAGTTTGCCACACGATGGCTCATCTTAACAAGGCTTAACATCAGGCAGAGGTTCACAGCGTTCCATTTCAGCCTGAACCTCCGAGATCTGGACGCCCTTGAAGGTCCCGGTGACGGTGGTCCACTTGGTCTCCCCGTTGCTGTAAGTGCGTTTGAGGCGCGCCGTGTACGGGATATCCAATCCATACTTCTTGCCCTGCATTTGGACGGTGCATGAGTGGCCGGAGGGCACCGTAGTTTCCAGAGTCAGAGAGTGGGTGTTGGTCTCGGTATAGGAGGTCTCTTTGTTCAAAGTGTAGGTCAAGGCGGCCCTCAAGTCAATCTGCCCTTCAGCTATAAAGGGGATTCCCGTCTCGATGGTGATGCCGACTCCCACCGTGATGGAGAAGTTGATCTCCCATTTTTTGGTTGACGCAACGGTCTTGGAAAGGGTGACCTCGCGCTTGATGGCCTGGCAATCCCCATTTGCAACTGTGCCCTTGTTCAAGACCTCAGGGGGATACTCGATGGGCTTGATGCCCATTGTATTATACTTGACGTCCATCAGGTGCTCTCTCCTGACGGCTTTCATGGTCTCCAGGACCTGGTATTGACGGTACCAATAACGACTTCCTCCCCAGGGAAGGTTGAACACACCTTCGCTCACCTGCACTTCCCCCAGTCCGTACTCATTTTTACCGACATAAATGTCATCATTTGCGCAGGTCTTGATTGAATTGGGTGTCACTGAACCACTGTAGCCGTCTTTCCACTCCAGAATCTCAAAGTCGTCTTTGTTGACCAGCACCTCAAATTCAGTGGTGGAGTACCCCGCCCCGTCGGCTGAGTAGGCGCAGGCGGCGTTGCTGAGTGTGGAGTCATAGTAACCTGAATGGCAGCCCACTTTGCAGATGTAATCTACGCGGCTGGAATACGAGTTGTAGATGGACACGGCGCCGTTTGGAATGGAGCCGTCCCAATCTTTCCATTCCAGGTTTTTTTCATCAAAGTCGGTTGGCTGGGCGTCCTGCATACTTCTCAATAAGAACAATGATGGCCGCAGAGCCCTTTTAAAAGGTGGTTGTTCCGGATGTCTGTTCTCCAAAGCAGGTTCAAGAACGGGAGGTGGCACTGCTGTGTGAAGGAAAGAAGAAAACAATCAGAACGCAGAGGAGTCACCAGAGACTTGTTTTCCAGGTTTCTGCAGGGTTTCACAGTGACAAATTGGCAAAGGTGGGAGGATGTCAGAAGCATATCTCAAGTCTTAATCTGCAAAACTTAGACTCATGGCAAAAGCCGTTTCAGCGTTTAATCGATATCCTATTCGTGCATCTAGTTTTTTTAGTAGTGCATCCTTGTCATTGTACTATTGTGTTCTTGTCATTCTATTAGTGTTGTTCTATTAATGTGTTGTAAGTCGTTCTACTAGTCGCCCTCGTCATCCTAAAAGTATTTCAAAGTTGTTCTACTAGTGTGTCATCGTCATTCTATTAGTGAGTCCTATTTGCACTACTCGTTCACCCAAGTCGATCTAGGAAGCCATACTTGTACATTCTACAAGTGCACTGTAGTAGTTATTCTAGTGCGTCCTCGTCATTTTATTAGTGAGTCCTAGTCATTCTAATGGTGTCCTAGTCATTTTCCTAATACGCCTTCGTCATTCTACTTTTGTGCCCGACTCATTCTACTTTTGCTTCCCGGTTGCTCTACTACTGTACGGTAATCATTCTACAAGTGTGTCCTTGTCAATCTACTAGCGCAGCATTGTCATTCCACTAGTGAGACCTCATCCTTGCATTCGTAGGTTTGAGTCATTCGCCATTGCATCCTCGTCAGTCTACCTTTGCCTCCTAGTGGTTCTATTACTGAGTTGTAGTCGTGCTACTTGTGTAGTCATCATTCTAGTGCAACTTGGGGTGTCAAACTCATTTTTGCTGCGGGCCGCACCGTAGTTCTGATTTCACTTGGAGGGCCGTTACGACTGCTAACCCATGTAAATGTATGATCGCCTTATACACAACTAATTGATGGATCACTAGTTTTGAAATCAGAAGCCAGTAAATAGTTTGTTCAAATATTTTTCAATGTATTTTAAAGGAAGGCTTGGGAACAAATGCTTGAAATATCAAATATGTTGTGTTAACAGTCAAGACAATTTCAAAAAAACATGTCAAGTCAACACATGATTTGTCTTCTCGTGCCATATAAGATGATGTCACGGGCCCGATCTGGCCCCCGGGCCTTGAGTTTGACACCGGTGTGCTGGAGTGTCAGTCGTTGTACAAGTTTTCTCTTATCATTCTACTAGTGCATCTTAAATATTCTATCGTGCGTCCAAGTCATTCAAAATTCGCACGTCAAGCGGACTCATAACTACATTTCAATTTGCTTGCCCTTATTCAAGTCATGCAGTTTTTCTAAGTCATAGCATATATTCACTCATTAGCCAATTAACCAAACAAATATAGGTCATGTGCTAGCTAGAAAATGCAGATAATCACAGGCAAACAGGCAAGAATTCTCATGCAGTTCCAGTCAAGGTCCAGTCAGGTCTTTCTTAAGTTTTAGTCAAGCAAGTGCTAAATATTCAAATCAACGACTTAAGTCAAGTCATGTGACACAAGTCCCCCACCTCTGGCGATCCGTGTCAACTTACGAGTAGTGTCACTGCGCTCTGCCAACTGTGTTTCCACCCACGAGGAAAACCTCTCCAGGGCGCACATGGAATACTTGGCAAGCCTGAAACCTTGGAGTCAAGAGTTATCTTTCATCTGACGGTCAGTTGATAGCATCTTGTGTCATTGTGATTTTTAAGGCAGGGGTTCTCAAAATCTGGAGTCCAGGGGAGGAGTTTTTTTCAAGGAAACCTCATAATCCTAATGCCAATTAAAAATGACTATCACGTGTACAAGGGCCACATGTTGGGCCAGGTCATGTTTATTTTAATCCCCAAGAAACCCAGTTTGAGAACCACTGGTCCAGAACTGGGTACCACGTGAGGGCACCTGAGGTTGCTTGTTGATCGCAGACGTTGGGGCTGGCACAGGTCAGGTGCACCAGAGCCAACAGCAGAAGAGGAACCCACAGCGTGATCATCTTGTATCGGTCCTGAACTGGATAAAGAGGGCAGCAAAATGACATGGAGGAACAACACGAGTGAACAACGACGAAAAACAGGGATGAGCAGGAGTTGCGCTCACCAGCAGTCCAAGTGTGTCTGCTATTGGCAATGGGCAGCAGACACAAATATGTACTCTGAGCTACGTCTGCACTTTGACTTGCAGCCGTCATCTGTATAAAACATTGACCAGTGCAAACAAATCCTCAAACAGGACAATTCCAAAACCTTTTTCTCCACACTGCGCACATGAACCCCATAGTTTTATACGCAGCAAAATATCACAATAAAAATGTTTTGACCCATGTGAGTCACCAACATGATGTCCCATATAAGATGGTCCCCTATATATCCCAATATAGCATCTTTCCTTAAAATTGCATGAAATATTTGAATATTGAATATTTTTTCCATTATTTTTCCCTGTTTGTTAATAGAATACGTACTATTATGTATAGAGCACATAATAAAATTAACTAGAAATAACTAAATGCCACATTCTGTGTTTTGTGGACTTGGTTTTCATTAGATTGTATTTGTGTCATGTTTGCCTCATGTCCCTTTTGTCAATGTGTGTCTCGTTTCATTTTATTGTGTCCACGTGTGCTAGTCAATCCGGTTCCTTGTGTCAACCAATCAAATCCCACAGACACTTGTGTCTTGTCCAGGTGTTCCTCGTTGTCTCGTCAGTTTGTTTTTTATTTAGTTCCCTACTTCCTTTCAGTCCTTGTTGGTTCATTGTTTGTCACTTTAAATCTTGTTTTGGGAGTTTGTTGATTTTGTGTTCTTTGATTAATCCAAGTACTTTGTTTGCCTTTTATGTTCTTTTGAAATAAATTATTTTCTGAGTGCGCCTTGCCTCACCTTCATGCTTTTGGTTCCTCAAGCCCATGCTCACCGTGACAAAAAACATATGTGAAACATAAATATGCAGTGGTAGCAAAAAGTCCCAATCAAAATATGTGGCTGTAAAGAATCTTTCCAAGGAATACAGTGAGGTGCAAAGAATGTAATTGAATACAACAGAGCTTCAAATAACATTTAGGAATAAGCTACCATTTCACTATTGTTTTGGCAACACAAGGTTGTCATCTTGTTCTGAAGGCACCGTTTGATACAACTGTGGTGTCCCAGTCTGACGTGCATGACTTAGAAGAAGAAAAGGCACGAAGAAGTCTGACATCATGTCAAACACTGTAGCTCTTAAAGCGGAACTCAACCCAAACGTATTTTTTTTCAAAAATGTGTTCTATGCAGGCTCACTAGTTGTGAAACACGTCATTCTGGTTAATATTTCATTTGTGGAATATGAGTTAAGCAGCAAAATCCGCCCGTTTTTAGCCACCTCACGGGGTGGCCATTTTGTCATGGCAGGCTCAGGTAACGACCAATCACAGCTCATCTGTTTTCTGAATCTGAGCCACGATTGGTCATTATCTGACCCCTGGGTAACTGTGATGTTATTTTCAGTCAACAGAAGTGAGAAAATGGCCGCCCCCTGAGATGGCTAAAAACATGTGGATTTTGCTACATGCCATAAATGCAATATTAATCAGAATTCCCTGTTTCAACTAGTGGGCCTGCATAGAACATATTCTTGAGGAAAATATGTTTGGGTTGACTTGCCCTTTCAATAAAACAAAAATAAAAAAAGAAATACAAGACTGATTGTTGAGAATATTAGCTAGCTACACACCGATGTGTAGCCTGAATGTCCCCTACAGGCCCAGACAGCAACCCCTACCAAATGTGAAACTCTTTTCTAGGCTTTCACTTTCGGTGATCAGTAAGTGCAACAAAGCTAGTTGCCAATGCTAATGTGAACGCTAGTGTAGTGACCCACTTTCCAACCAGACCACACATTCGCCAACAGTTTTAGAGATCAAAATTCCTTGCAATGGGAAAAGTACAGGCGAGCCATCCCATAAGAGCTGGAGATACCCTGCACGAGACGTCCCTCCATGTTGTGTCAAACGGTGTGAGGATCACGTGGATGTTGGCTTGCATTCCAAGACGGCGGTGAATCATCCTCTTCATATTCCAAACATTCCTTGCCAGGTGAGTGGAGCGCAGGAAAAAGAAGCTGGCGGCCGCCGTATGAAAAATGCACGAGCGCGTTTGGTTGCACACGCTGATCTTCACGTCAGCTGTCATGGCACGGCAGCGCGTCCCACTTGCTCCCGCTAGCTGAAGGAGCTTGCCTGGTGCTAACACTGCTGATGCTCGAAAAAACTAAGAATTACTACGTCCCACTCCCCCATTCAAGACCAGCTAAGTGTAATCTCTGAAGACTGCTCTAATGCGACGTCTTGTATGAGATGCGGCTGATGAGTCATCCCATATTACACATCCCTTACGAGATCTTAAGGCCCTGATACACCAAACCGACGTCGGAGGTCGTGAAGCGCCGTGGCGTCTTTAAGCGCCGTCTGATTGGTGTAGTGACCACCGTCGTAGTGTCGTAACCCGTCTGTAAGCGTCTTGGGGACGTTTACGTATGTTGAAGCGGCGTCGCCAGTCGTGACATTTGGTCACTCTGACTGGCTGTTAGCTAGCAAATCAGCGCTTGGAGCTCCAACGGGATGTGACAAATGCGGATAGTGAGCACGCCTTCGCTGCCTTAATTTTACAAGTACAAGAGTGAGGGTTGACATTGTAAGTATTTCACAATACTGTGTCAAGAACGTGATGGTTTACTTTGCGTGGGAGTTCATCGTGAGCGAAGAATACAGCCGAATGCATTGTTTACATTGTTGTAATCCGCCCCCGGCCAACAGCTTTCCGGTTGTATTTTTCTAACAATGAGAAATAGTGACCACCGCAGCCGATGGTATGGAGGGGTATTACATCTCACGCATGTGCAGAAGCTACTTTAATGGTCAGCGTCGCTGTCTGTCGTTGGGGTGCGTTTTGCCAGCGTGACGTGCCGACAGCAGGCCCGGACGCCACAGGGGCTAAGCGTCTGTCACTGTTGGTGAACGTCGTTTTGGTGTATCAGGGCCTTTACGTAAGAGATGATCCCTACCCAGATTTTTGGGAGTTGAAATATCCCGTGTAAGAATTCCTGTCTGAGATTTCCTGTATGAAAGTAATCACATGTCGACAGAGAAGATGTCTCCCTTGTCATGTCCTTAGCAAAATGTCACAATCACGACGTTCCATATAAGACATCCCTGGCAAGAAGTCCCTTATTAGTTCAGCTTTTCTTTGGCTTTTTCCTTTTTTTTGTGGCTCGCTCTGATGTCACCATGTTGTATGCAAAAGTATCAAAGCTTGAGTGTCTCTTTTGTCCTTGCACACCTTTGGCCTGGTTAGCGGTGGCAGGAGGGTGGGCGGTATCGAAGGGGGAGATGTCACCCCCTCCTTCTCCGAACCACCTGCCAGCCTCCCTTCTGTGGAGGAATAAATGCAAAATAAATGCCATCAGCACCAATATGCTAATACTCAGAGTTGAGCAATCCGTCCATGTGGCGGACCGGTCCGCCTATGACGGCTGCCCATTTTGTAGGTGATAAATGACGGGAAACTTAAAAAAAATAGTCAGACTAAGCATAGTTGGAAGCCCATTTTTTTTGCATCTATGTAATTGTCTATTTACCAGACAATGCTAAAGAGATACCCCATAGAAGACGACCCCAAGAAGATCCCCCATGCAAGTTGTCCCCTAAACGTCGTCCTTCCATATGTCCTGAATAATAAGCTAACAGCCGGCGCTGAATATTCACGAGGCAAAATTAGCATGACGGACAATGAAAGGCACCGCTAAACTTTTTTGCCCGGGATGACTCGTCGGCTGCTCGGACGTCGGCGTTCCTTGGCTGTGGCGAGGTTCGAGGCCGCCACGGAAAGATAGCAGCGGGAGCCGGCGAGCTTTCAAGCCCCTCCCCACGTAAAAGCCTCCTCATGCAGCGACGCTACTTTCCCGTGCGCTTCACTGGAGATAAGATGGAATATTCTGCCCGGAGAGAAAAAAAAAGCTTTTTTTTTTTCCAAAAGTGGGGTCAGAGTGTTGAAGAGCCTTCAAATGGAGATGCTTCCATTATTCAGGAGATTCACAGAGATGCTCGCCCGCGCTCCCTGGCATAAAGCCTTGTGTTGGCTTCAGCTCGCCTTTGTCAGGGAGTCACAGTTACAGTCACTCTGGGGGAACATTCATCATTATCATCTTCATCATCATCATCCCGTTATACCTCTGTTTCTTTTGCGCCACCTTGAAGGCCACAAAAGGTGGTTGTACACAAAAGAACTATTATTGTTATTAACTAACAAGAAAACAGACAGTAAATGGCGCGTCTCCGGTTGTACAGCCTTCTGTTTTAACGTTAGAAACAAGAGTGTCATGAACTCAATAAGAGTTCAGCTGTATAAACAGAGCGGGATCAACACTCGAACCAACTAGAAAACACAGAGTGAGGTTTGCTGTTGGACCGGAGCGTCTTGAACCTTCACAGTGGACGGAATAAGAACCCAAGCTAGACCTTCGAACACTTTATTTCGCTGGAGTTAACTCTTTATCTCACTAAATGGATCATTTAGAACGGTGGTTCTCAACTGTTGTCGCCGTGGGACCCACATTTTCCTATTGTTGCCAAGTTGGGAATGAGTTGGGCCTTAGAACCAAGCCGGATCAACTTTAGTCCCACCAATGAGGGGACTAAGAGTTAATTTCTCTGCAGATTCCCAATAGAAGCCAAAATGAGATCAGCTTTAGAAGCTGAGTGGAGCTAACACCGAAAAATAGCCACACCAAGCACCAAACTGGGGATCCTGAGTCTCGAGCTCTAGGACTTTTAGTGTGGTTATGATTCGAACCTGGAGCTCAGAGTGTCACCTGCGCTAGAACAAAAAAAAAAAAAGTTAAATTAACAACTTTCTTTAAATCTCCTCAGGTTGGATTTGATTTGCGGGGTCTGCTGTGTTCAAGTGGGGAAAAAAACTCTTGTCTGCTTACTCGATGTTGACGTTCCAAGCGGAACAGTTCCTGTCAGTCTGCGTGTGTGTGTGTGTGTGTGGGGGGGGGGGCGTGTGTGCGTGTGTGTGCGTGTGTGTGTATTCTAGTGAAGCTTTAAGCGGAGCGGAAGAAATTGGGGTCGACAAAGATACTTGTCGACAACAAGATGAACAAACATTCCCTCAGAGCGTTGCTCCGCCTCGTTGAGCCGAACACGACGCGTTCCCGTACGACAAGCTCGCAACTCGTCAGTCAACACACACGTTCATGACCCACCTGGCTACTCTTCTGCTTTTCTGTGGTCATCACTGACAATTTTGCAGATCCAGGACCCAAATAGTGTCAGCTGTAGAATGTTCCGCGTGGTCCCAGTGGATCACTGGCTTTAAAATCCAATAAGAGTGCCACATTCCAACCAGAACAGATATACCATCTTCAGAACCTAGATTCAAGTTAGCCATGAAAGTGTGGTCAGTTATAGAAAACCTAAAGTCACTGGTTTAAAACCCCAATACGAAGTCAGATTTAGAACAACAGTGAGGATCAACTATAAATCACATCTTCAAAACCTTTAGTGGGATAAAGAAACCCAAATTGTCATCTGGACGAAACAAATGTGTTGTTACTCTCGGTTATTTTATAATCCAAAATGTCACTAGCTTTCGATCTTTCAGTATGATCAGCAATAGAACCCAGCATGAGGTCAGAAGCTTTAGAACTTAAGCTTGCTTAACTCTTGAACATCATTTCACCCGTGAGAAGACCTAGAGTGAGGTCATGTGCAGAACCAGAGCATCTCCAGGTCAGGAAATGTCCTTGGAGTGAACGTTGGAACCCAAACTAGAACCCAATACTACTCACTACAACTAGAGCCAGATCAACTTTGGCCTCACCAAGCAGAGGACCCAGAGTGAATTTACAGTAGCTGCGTCATTCAGAGAGTCTCCAACTCTAGACCCTTCAGTGAGGTTACGGATAGAACCTTCAGTGTGACATTGAGGATGTGTGGACCTGCCTGGCACACACGTGACATGTAAGGCTTTTAATGATTTGGATTTTCTCAATCATCTGAAAAGATAATGGACATTGCGTCAATGTAGTTGTGACACTAGTGAGTGTTGTGTGGGTCTAGTGCTCAGTGTGTGTGTATGTGTGTGTATGTGTGTGCGCGCATAGGGGTAAAAGGAGTAAAAGTAAGGTCTCATGAATATTACACACTCTTGTCTGCACAAGACACTGAAATCTCAGCCAGCTTCCACCTTTGAATTATTTACCACCTGAAATATTTTCTTCTTCTTGCGCTGCCTTTTTCCTTTAGATACAGTGCATTAGTGAATGTTAGTGAGATCTCGTTGAGAGGTAATAGTGAGATAGTAATATAAACAATTTAGTGAGATGATAATGAGATAATCACTAATATATTTGTGTGATATTAAGTTTAAGGTGGTTAAGACATGAGCAAGAACATTAGTGAGATGCTACTGAGATATTAGTGAGATTAAGAGAAATAATAGCACAATATTAGTGAGGTAGTCAGATACTCTCATAGTATTAGTGAGATTGTTGTGAGATATCAGGGAGATTTTACTTAGACATTAGTGAGAAATTGACAAGATGGAATCAGATATAGTGAGTAATAATGTATACAAAGATGGTAAAGATGGTAATGGGATGTTAGTAAACTATTACAAAGTTTTTATGGAGATATTAGTGATCTTATGAGATAATGAGGTGAAGAGATATTAGCAAAATTCTGAAGATTTTAGTGATGTAGTTATAATTATATATATGTATTATTTTTTAATTAGTAATGACATATAGGTGAGAGATTAATGAGATATTGGTGGTATTTCAGTGAGATAGTAAGTTATTAATGAGATATTGATGGATTGTAATGAGATAGCAGTGAGATATTGTTAATAGTTTATAGAGATATTACCGATATACTGAGATAATAATGAAATGTCAGTGAGCTACTAGTGAGTTATTGTTGATACTTCAGTTGAGATATTGGTGAGATATAATGAGATTTTAGTCAAATATCAGTCAGATAACAGTGGGATATGTGCAAGCTATTAGTGAAATGGTAGTATGATATAATGAGATATTATAGATGAGATGTTATCAAGACACTAGTAAGGTGGTAATGGGATATTAGTGAGAACTTGCGAAGGTTTGAGTCTTGTTAAGATTATTAACAAGATATTAGCGAGATGGTAATGAGATTAGTCGCGCAGCCGACTTTGAACTTCTTGGGTGACTTTGGTTTATCAAACTCGAGCAAGGAGAGGATGACGACGAAAGCCTGCTTGCTTCCTGTGGCAGGTGCGCGCGATTTCTCAGCTGTGACGCGACGCGCTCACACACACTCACCCGCGCACACACACTCAGCGCAGTGCCGCTCGGACGTGAGCGCGCCGCCGCGGCAACAGAGGGGAGCGGAGTGGCTGCGCGCGGCGACACTAGAGGCTCTTTTCTCCCTGCAGGAGGTTCTCGTCCCAACTGGACTGCCTTCCAGCGTTCATGGAGAATGTTCTCGAAGGAAATCAAACCAGTTTGGTGACTTTTTTTGTGTTGTGTGTGCGTGTTTTTTTTTTTTCTTTTCTCTGACGCACTTACTTTTCCCACTCCCGGTGCGCGTGTGTATGCATTTGCAACTGGAACCAGCACTAAAGTGATGGGTAAGATCAGTGCGGGTGTTGCTTGAATGTGATTTAACGGTCAACAACACCGTAAAGTGACGTCACACTTTAGAGACGCTTCATTGGTTGATTTGACATAGCCTACTTGGCGGGATTAAAAGAAAACGCAGGGCCATGGATGGATGGATGGATTGACGATGATGATGAATGGCAAGATGAAGATGAAGCTGGTTGGATGAGCGATGGACGGTTAAAATGAAGATGATGCTGAGTGGATGTAAGATGAAGATGACGGATGGCTGGACCAAGATCCTAATGGGATGTTCAGAGATATTTGCAAAATTTTAGTGAGATGGCTTTGAGATGATCACTAAGAGCTTCATGATGTTAAAATATTACCAAGGTAGCTGTAATGAGAGTATTGAGATATTAGTGAGATGAAATGCAAATTAGTGGTTGGATTAATAAAGTATTGTTACGATAAAAGTGAAATATTAGCCACAATGTTTGTGAGATAGTAATGAGATAATGTCTAGAGTGTAGTGGGATAGCAGTGGACTGTTCAGATATTAGTGAGATGTTGCTAAGATGTTAGTGAGATGCTGATGAAATATGAGTGAAATAATAGTCAAATAGTAAGATATTGTTAAGATATTGACATAGAAGCAAAATATTGGTGGGATACTGTTACGATGTTAGTGTGATGGTATCGAGAGATTAAAGTGCTAGTGGTTTATTAGTGTGTTATTTTTCAGATACTAGTGAGATGTTGGTGAGTTGACAATGAGATATCAAGATATTGAAATAATAGCAAGATGTTCAAATTTCAAAATGTGATATGGGATAGATATGCGATATTAGTGACATGGTATTATTGACATAATAAAATATTATCAAGAGTTCAGTGATGTATTAGTGAGATGTCAAGATTTTAGTGAGATATCAGCAACACGTTCGCGAGATGGTCATGAGAGATCAACAAGATGTGGTTCAGATTCTTGTGGGGTATACAGTCAGTGAGTTGTTGTCAATACTTTACTGAGATGGAAATGAGAAATCTGTGAAATATTAGTAAGATATTCAAAAGATGCTAGTGAGATGTAACGAAACATTATGAACATGTTTGATCTTGTTGAAATAACATATTAGCGAAATTTTGTTGTAAGTCCTGAGACAAGTTCCTGAGACAATACCAAAATTTGACCAAGAGATCACTGAGATATCAGTAAGATATTGTTCAGTTATTTGACATTAGTGTGCTATTAGAAAGATATTAGTGAGGCATAACTCAGAAATTCGTGAGATTCCATGAGATATTAGTGAGATAATGTGAAATTTACTGAGATACAGTATTAGCAAAACAAGAGGCCCCACTTAGTGGTGGCCCATGCGCTACATGCAATGGATGGATTAGCAAAGTATTAAAAATATCTTAGTGAGACATTAAAAAAATATGCATGAGGAAAGTGTAGAATATTTGCAGCAGCGCTTGTCTTAATAAAGTGAAAGTGCTGCTTTTTTATGCAGACATGCTGCATAAAACATGCGACTAATGAAGCGCGCGTAGTCGTGGCTAACACATTAGCACACGTTGGCACACGCTACGATGTCTCCTCGTGCCACCTTCCCCGAAACATTCCAAGAAGCCGAAAAGACGACTATGAAACCTCGTCCTCTTCTCTCTCTTCTTCCCTCCTCCTGTACTGCCTGTGCGGATGGTCACGCTGCTCTCGCTCGCCCCCTGCAGGCTGTTGATGGAGAGCATTTCGAATGTCAGCCGGGACAGTGGTCATCGCAGGTGGAATTCTGGCTGCCGTCATCTTACTCACCATTGTCGCTGTGCTGTGTTTATGTAGATTGCAGGTACGTTTGCTTGCTTGAGTGTATTCAATCTCTCTGTGATAAACTGTGACACCCTGTGACTTATTGTAATTTACACTGGAGCAAACTAAGTTATTGTGAAGCACTGTAACACGATGTGACTTTCTGTAATGAACACTGAACCACAATCGCGAAACACACAGTTACAGTCAGTCACGGGAAGTTTCAGTGAATAGCACACTGTGGCTTTTTGTAATTAACAGTCACCTGCACAGCAATCAGGTGTACTGTAACACGCTGACAGAGTGTAGCACAATGTCACATACAGCCGGGCTCCCCAACCACCGGCCCGCAAACACCCCCATACCTCCTGCTGACGGCGAAGGCAAGTTGTCTCCGTCGCGTAACACAGATATTAAATGCACTGTAATATTCTTTGAGTTTATGTTTTTCCGAGTGGTCCCTGAAGTGCACACGAATGTTAACAAGCTAGCATCTCTGTCGCGTAACGCTATTGCTAATATCGCTAGCAAATGAGTACAACCAAGTGGACGTATTGGGCCCCACTCGCAATTTAGTAAATTATTATTAAATAATTGTTGAATTTGTGTTCCGTGGTGTTTTTGATTTTATTGATTATTAAGAATGGTATAATTGTGGTTGTCTAAGGTAGAGCTGAACTTCATATTGTTCAGTCTGTTATTTTATTTGATTAAATGATGTGTCGGGACAGGAGGATTGTGCTCGGTTAGAGAAATTCAGGCCCACCCTGATTTTTCCATGCCCACCCATTATCCACGTTCTGGCTCCGCCCCTGCTGTCATTTAAGCTATAACACAAGATAATGCACTGTTGCCTACACTAAAAGTGTAACATGCTCAGTTGTAGTGAAAGACACCATCAGAGACACTACAATTCTGCTACTGAAACTCTAACATGTAACACTGACACTGCAACATGATGATATGATATTGTAACACAGTGGAGCATGCTGTCACCCAAATAGTAACACGCTCACTTACATTGCAATAAACTCCCAACCACACTCTAACAAACAAATTGTAACACAGCGTAACACACACAATACAAATACAAATAATTTTTGTCGATGATCGAAAAAGCTGATTAATCGGCCACAGGCCCTCATTGGAACAGGCATTAAGCGTAAGCCGCCTGTCTCCCCTTTCAGTATTACTGCTGTAAGAGGGAGGAATCCGCGAAGGGGGAGGAGGAGGAACCGGAGCTGTCCACCATGTCGCCTTCGCACCCCCTGGCTCTGTCAGCCCCCCCGACGCCGCCCACCCCGGAGCGTTACAGCGACGAACCCGAGACATACCCGCCCACCTTTCTGACCGAGGCCAACGGGCCCGCCAGTTTCACGCCGCCGCCGCCCCTGCGCCGCTGCGAGCGGGCGCACGGCTTCTGCCCAGCGTGCGCCCGCTGCACGCTGCCCTTCTACCTGCACCACCCGGGGCGGCTCTGCAATGGAGGGCGAGGGGGCGGTGGCTACCGCAGCGTGCACCAGGACCTGGAGATGCCCGCCGCCGCCGCCGACCTGGCCGGCTTCTACCGCAAGCTGGACCTCATCCGCTCGGTGGCCATGCGAGAGGCGGTCACACGCAGCGTCAGCACCGATGTGTAGGGGGCGCCGGAGGGCCACAAACGCCACACTGAGGGCTTTCTTACGAGGGCCCGGCGGGGGCAGCATTCGGGATTACCTCTCACACACACCTGAAAAGCTGTCATACCAACACTGAAATGCTCTCATGACAATACTGAAACACTCTCTCACACCGCTGAATTTGTCCTATTGAATTGGTCTCACACAAAAAAAGATTTTTTTTCCACTCTCATGCATTACTGAAACACTCATATGGACTCATGAATGCTCGGATACCTAACACTGAAATTTTCTTCACTCACACACACAATGGAAAATTTATCACAAACTATTGTTTTTTTTTTCACATAGACAAAATGCTCTCATCCACACTACTGAAACATTCTCTACTCGTTTCTTTCGCTCAAATATACTACTGAAATTCTCTGATACACAATACTGAAATTTTCTCACACACACTACTGAAGTTGTTTTTTGGGTCGCACACAACTCAAATGCTGTCACACACACTACTGCAACGTTCTTCACTCACATACATTTTCACACAAACTACTGAATTCTATTCCCGCTCAGACACATCTGAAATGCTCTTACACCACTGAGATTTTTCCCCCCCTCATACACAAAATTGAAACGCTTTCATATCATATAGGGGACTGAAATGCTCTCACACAATAGTGAAACGTTTTCCCACATAAACGACTGAAAAGCTTTGATAAATAATCCTGAAATGCTCTAACACAGTACTGAATTTATTTTTGCTCATTAGCAAATGAACAACCTCGTGCTCACGATTGAAACACTCACACACAAAGTACTCAAGTCATTTCTTTCACTCACATACACAAGTGAAAAACATTCATACACCACATAGCCAACACTGAAACACGTTTTTGTCCACTCACATACACTCCTGAGATGTTTGATGAACAATTCTAAAATGCTCATACACACACGACTGAATACATTTTTCTCATACACAACTGAAACGGTCTCACAAAGACTGCTGAAATTGTCATCATGCACAAAAATAACAGAATGCTCTCACACATACTACTGAAACATACATACACTTCTGAGATTTTTTTTCATTCACCTACACAAGTGAAACAGTCTCATACACAATCATGAAACCTTCTCAGACCCTACCGATTTTTTTTCACTCAAACTAGTGAAACACATTCTAATGAAACACGCACAGACGCAACTGAAACTTACTCACTTGCACAATACAAAAACATTCACACACACTCCTGAATTTTTTTTTTGCCTACACACAACGGAAATGCTCTCACAGTCACCAGAAGATTTGTTTTCCTTCACACATATAACTGAAAAAAAAAAAAACGGGAAACTCTCACATAAATATAAAGAATGTCTCACACATCATACAAAAATGCTCTCATGTGATATATGAAAATGTTCGAACATATTCAGAAATGTTCTCATAGGTTACACTGACGTGTTTCAGTAGTGTGTATGAAAGCATTTCATTTGTACATAGAATTTCAGAAGTGTGTGTGAGAACATTATGATGGTGTGTATATGAGAGTGTTTCGCAGTGTGTGTGAGGTAATCCTAAATTTTGTCCCTGACGGCCTCTCATTCTTTCCCATGCCGCCATGCTGGATTCCAGTCGACTGCTGTCTGACTTGGAACAAACTCTCAAAACTTTATTGACATCACAGCTTGTTACAAGGAGCCCAGCTCACCTTTTAAAACTCCTCTTATGTTCTTTTCTTAGCAACAATGTTCATGGGTCAATATGACCCGTTGTATGTTTAGTTATCAAAAATAACAGCATGCAAATTAAATTACAAAACATTTTTGGGAGATATGGTGAAAAGAAAAAAAGCATGCGAAACAAGTTTAATGCCAGCTGTCTTCAAAACTAAAATCAAATCTTAAAACGGGCCAATATGACCCGCTGTACCTTACATTGTAAGAAATAATGCCATGCAAATTCAAGTTTTGTAATTACTTACTACAACTAAAAAGAGGAGTGCAAGTTGAATCTTTTTTTTTTATGGGTCAGTTTGACCGCAACATGACAGGAGGGTTAAACCAATCCCTGTGTTCCTTTTGTTCTTTTGCAAAGGCCCAAACTTGACCAATGAGAATATCAACTATATTATTAAGTGTGCTCTTAATATGAAACACTACATGAATGGCAGTTTTATTTTAGCATAGCAACGTGTGTATTGTATGTGTAAATGTCCTCTGACGTCACACAACTTTGATCAAATTATTGATAAATGGTAACATTTCACACATTTTAAACCCCCCCCCCCCTTTCAGGTGCACAAAAATGCTAATGAGAACACATTTACAATCTAAGAAGTTCAGGCATCAATACAAAACTGCATTTTACACCCAGAGACAATGAAATAACCATGAAATTGACCCCCTCCCCAAACTATTCATGGATTGATGTTTTAATAAATATTTTATGATACCTGATGTTCGTTGCTAATTTAGCACATTGCAGTGTTACGCTGTGTAACACACTGTCACCCACACAGTAAGACAGTGTCGCTCATAATGTAACACAGTGATTCTTACAGTGGCCTATAATGTAACTCAGTTGGATTGTTAGACATTGTACACATAAGACTGCTGTCACATACTACACTGTAACACACTCAGTTATCTTGTAAGACACTGTCATCCAAGATAACGTTCTGTAACACTGACACTAACATGGCGAAAAATCCTGTAATCTACACAATCAATTATATTGTGAGAAGCTACAGCTACACAACATGCTAACTTACGAACGCCAACCACACTGTAACACATTGTAACACTGTAACGGCGTAACACACTGCCGCGTAACACATTCGGTTACGCCGTAAGACACTGTCGCCTACACTGCAACACGTTCACTTGTATGGTAAGGACAACACAATGTAACTCTTTTTTACCTTGCAAGACATTGTCACCTATGCTGTACCACACATTCTGCAAGAGTTACAACTCAGACATTGGCAGCCAGCCTGTAACACGCTGACAATGTAATGCTGTGTAACATGCTGCCACCTACACTGGTGTAACAGGCACTAAGCGTAATCCCCCTGACGCGTTTCGTTGTTAGCTGTAAGAGAAAGGGAGTGTGAACATGAACAGTCAATTAGAGAGACAGAAGTGTACATTTTGTTGTGTTTATTATCAACAATGTCTGTCCATGCGTCCCGGCGCGTCATACAAAGAGGTATCCGTTATATTTATATCAAAGACAGGAAGTTAAACACGTCTGAATACATTTCAAGTGTCAGGAATCTCAGCTCCTCTGTCCACCATCTTCTTCTGTTTTTCCACCCTCTTCTTTTGTTTTCGGGACCTGACAGACTAAATGTCAGGCGGTCGTGCTAACGTGAAAATAGGTTTGTTATTTTTTTTGTGTTTTTTTTTTCTTTTTTTCCGATGACTAATAAATACGCCGACGTGCACATTTCACTCACTGTCACCGTTAAATAATATTTAATAACTGAATGGAAGATTGTCATGTTCAGAGAGATGCACACCGTTCGCTTTCAGGCTGCGGGAGGAGCTGCAGCTTCGTCTTCATCATCATCATCATCATGGTTCTGCTTCAAGTTTAAAGGCTCAGAGAGATGCACATCGTTCGCTTTCAGGCTGCGGGGGGAGCTTCGTCTTCATCATCATCATGGTTCCGCTTCAAGTTTAAAGGCTCATTTAAGGTGTGAAGACACGTGGGCGAGAAAGGGAGAGACGATGGTGTAAAGACAGCGAGCAAGTGAATGATGATGAGAAAAGAAGAGAGAGTAATTGAAGAATAATGGGAAGAGGAAGAAAGAATATTGGCAAAAGTGAAGAGGCGAGAGAATGATGAAAGAGAGCGATGCGCAGGAGAAGCACGGTGGGTAAAAGGGTGAGAGAGGTAAGGAGGAAGGGAATAAGAGGAGAACAGTTGATAGGAAAGCGAGAGGGAAGGCTCAAGGGGCAAAAGAAAAAGAAAAAAAGAAAGTGGCGCAGTAAGGACGACAGGCAAGAGAGGGTGAGTGGTAAAAGGGCGAAAGTGCGAGAGGAAGAAACGAGGTGAAAAAGAGAGAGAGAGAGAGGTTGGCGGGATCAAGAGGAGGGACAGAGCCAGAGAGCAAAAGAGAGAGGGATGATGAAGGAGAGAGAGTGAGAGAGAGCAAGCGAAGGATGCTGAGAAAGAAAGGAGGAAGGATGATGGGGAGAGGGACAAAGTGTGATAGATGGATGCTGGGGAAAAGACAGCGTGGAAAAGTTAGAGACACAAAGAGAGAGAGAGAAAGGGAGAAAGAGAGCAAGATGGCATATGTGAAGCATGCTGGAGGAAAAAAAGAGAATAAGAGAGGTAGGGGGCGAGCGAGGGGATGATGTGAAAAGACAACAGTGCAGAATGCTGGGATCAACCAAAAATCGAGTGTGAGGAAGCCTGACAGCTGGCAAGCTTTGAAACCTTTCGTGTGTTGACGTTGTCTTTTGAGAATGTAAACGTTGCACTCGAGCTACCTGATGAACCAAATCCACGTGCACGAGCGGGAAGTGGGTGGAAGGCAGTGGGGTTGGGAGTTCTAGGATGTGGGCGCTCGCAGGGACCGGCAAGAGTGGCAGCAGGCCTTGCTGTAGTACCAGTGACTGCACAGGTTCACCTTGAGAGCCAGCAGGCAGTTGGTGGTGGGCCGGTCCTGGCAGCTTTCATCTGAACACCGACAGACACAAACAAGTCATATTTCAACACAAAAAGGGAGGGCGGGACTCACACATGCATGTACAGTACAGTATTCGGTAATACTTTGCAGTATTCTGCAAAGAACGACCGATATTATTACGACCTATTGGTGAGTAATTACTTGGGCTGTGCGTCTCTCCGATTCGGTACGTGCCATGAAACATGGGGTGCGATACGATTCAGGGAGGGTTCATTTTAAAAGAGAGTGATTCGATTAGGTTTGATTTAGTGGGATTACGGTTCGAATCGTTATGATATGGAGCGGCTCAGTTCAAGAGGGCGTGATGCAATGAGATTCTTGTCATTGTGCAATATGAATGAACTTGTACTGTAAACATCTCCGTCATATATTTTATGAATATCTGGATATGCAGAATACGGTATAAATCAAGCTACCACTGTATATAAGGCAGTAGAGGCAGCAGCTCTGCCTCAACCCGAGCCAGGAAAGTCCCGGCAAAGAGCAAGAACATTCCGGCGGACTGACCCGGTGGCTCAGTGGGACACGGCTGGAGACTGCACGTCTGCTTGGACACGGGCTTGGTGAGTGGGTCGCAGCCTCGCACCAGCTCGCGGTCCTGATAACACTTGACGTCGCGCATCCTCACGCCCACGCCGCATGTCTTGGTGCACTGGGCACACCCAGGTTACGTGTTACAAGCATGTTATGACACACACGTGTGTGCATTACTTTGCATGCAAATTATCCGCGGTTGAAACACACACACATTATACAGAAATTACACATGCTAAATATACCTTACACACATGACAGTACAAATAGTACATATGTTTGACCAATATCACGTTATCTGCATGTTTTATCAGGTTACAGACATTGCACAGAGGTTACACACTTTAGACACACACTCAACATATGCTACAAACACTACATGCCTAACAGGCATGTTACGAGCACCTTACAAACATTACATCCACATCGCCTTACAGATATTGCAAACGTGACATCCACATCACATGAGATATGTTACACACGGACACATTATACACGTGTTACATATGTTAAACACATGGGCAATACATGTCAGACAGGCAGGTTAAAAACATGTTACAAAAATGACATCACATCACATTGCATTAGAGACACTATGCGTCAAAAATACATTACGATGACAGACATTACACACACATTGAGATAAACGCATACCTCACACGTTTTACGAAGTTACAAAACATGTGATAGCCGTATAACGCGTTACATGCATGTTTCCACTTTACTAACATTATACATATGCGTATGAACAACACGTGCCACATATTTGTGTCACACAGGCATCTTACAAAGATGACATACAAATCATATGATACAGACATCACACATTACACTAAAAACATACCACCCACATGTCAAACCAATGTTACAAAGACATGGTAGCCATTTCACATGTTACATATATGTTTCACACATTGTAGACATTACACACTGGCAACACATGTGATAAACACATGGTACATACAGATAACACAGATGTAACAAACACACTGTCGCCAAGTCACACGTGTAATATCGTTACCGTGTCATTGTAACGGGAGCAACATGTGGTGTATGTGTTTCGCATGTGTGTCAAATTTTTAATTGAAAAGTGATTAGCGCTTGTGTAATGTGTGACATATATGTTCCATGCATTCAGAATGTGTGTACGCGCGTGCAACACACGCGTTACGTCTGCAATGCGTTGCGCCAGCCTGCCTCATGGGTGCACCCGTTACAAATGTGACAGGTTACACGTGCGATGCATGTAAGACGCATAGACATGACATTAACCTCACAGCACGCAGGCGACACGTTACAGTCATCACATGCTACACGCATACACCTGGTGCAGATCACCTTACCTCGGACCAGGGTGTGGTGTACCACTTGAAGCAAGGCCGCTCGAAGCAGGTGCTCTCATGTTCGGGCCTCTCTTCGGCGCCGCACACCTCCTCGTCAAAGACCAGGAACTTGCCGCCGCTGATGCCCACGCACTGGACGATCCGCCGCTTGACGCCACGGCCACACGTGGTATTGCACTGCGCACAGTGCACACGTATTACATGCCAACTTCACACATTGCAGACCTTACACAAAGCTTACATGCCAGTTTTCCATGTTAGTGACAGGTTACACTCGTTACATTACATGCATTGCATTATACACAGTTTACAAACACATTACACAGTGGTTTCATACATGTTTCATGCATGTTACATGCATGTAAAAGGAATTACGCACAGGCTTGACACAAAACAGACTTTACATACAAGTTGTACAAACATTATACAAGCGTTATGCGCAGGTTTCACATGCGTTCAACTCTCAACAAGGCTCACCTTGTCCCAGTCCTGATTGAGCCAGTGGGCGGGGCAATCCCTCTCCCCACAGGGCTGCACAGCAAGCGGCTTCTCGTCGCCGGGGCACTGGTCCTCGGCCACCACCCGGCCATCGGGGGCCTTGCAATACACGTGGCGCACCATCCTCCCATGTGGGCACGGTCCCGAGCACTACGGCACAAGAAGGCGCAAAACAGAACGTCTCGTGATGGCGTGGCTTTTGGTTCACTATCTTGTGTTGCTTGTGACTTCCACTCACAGGCCCCCACTCAGACACGGTCCAGTGGCGTTCGCAGGGCGGACCCGTGCAGTTCTTGATGCCGAGCGGTTTGGTCATGGGGTCGCACGGACGGCTTTCGTCGGAGCAGCGGACATCCCTGGTCACCTGATCTCTTCGGCCACACTTGGCAGAACACTGTGTTAGCACGTTATCATGTTAGCAAAACTAGCCTTGTTAGCGTCTTTCTTAGGGCTGATAATGCCTTGCATTATGGTTAAACTGCAAATGAAGACACTGAAACATACATACAGAGAGAAAGATAGTACAGGAAAGACAGGTTATGTTAGTATAGCTGCACTTGCTGACGATTAGCTTTGGGTTGACATGTTTTGTAAATTCCCTAAATTCATTTTGAGGCCACCAAAACATATGGTTTCTAATACAGTTCAAATAGCTTACAAACCTTAAAGGAGCCTAGGTACAACAAAGAAACAATAACATGTTAGCACGTTAGGTTTTCTCGGCTTGCTAGCATTTAGCATCGGGTTGAGCTTTCTTGTACATGCCCGACATACATTTCCAACTCTCATGGAGGTCACAGATTCGATTTGAGCATTTTCTATTCTTATCATCCATTTTAATCTTTAAAACTCATGAACATTGTGAACAGTACACGAGACAATGTTGAAGGCGTCGTACCTCCGTCCATTCGGCAACTTCCCACTGCGGGCCACAGGCGGGGCTCTTGCAGGGCCGCCTCTCCATGGGTCTCTCCAGGTCGGCCACGGTGCATAGGTCACTATAGACGGAGCTGTCCAAGCCGGGTGACAGCATCTTCCAACATCGGACCTGTCGGAACTGGAAGCCCTCACCACAGGTCCGCGAGCACTCGCTCCAGCTGCTGGCCTCCCACCTGAAGGGCACCCCAAGAAGCATCCGCTCACATTACGGCCACTGCCCTTTTTGGGGGTCCACGTACACTCCTCCCAAAAAGTTTGGGATATTGGGCTTTTGGGTGAAAATTTCATGGTTCAGTCGTGGGTCCCTGTTTTGTTCCAGCGCTGTCTCTAATTCTGTTGTGGTGCCTGGCTTTTTCAATACTTTAATCTCTTATGCTATTTGGTTCTGTTGTGGTACTAGGTCCTACTGCAGTACCAGGTTCTCTTGTAGGACCTGGCTCATTAGTTCTGTTTTAGTTTCTGTTCGGATTTTAGTATGTGGCTCTGTTGGCCGTGTTGTAGTCCAATGTTTTGTTGTGTTACCTACTTCTGGTGTATTGCCTGGGCCAATTGTAGTGCCTGGTTCTGTTATAGTAGCCGGTTGTGTTGCGTTATCTGGTTCTGTTACTGGTCCATTAACGGACACCTGTTTGCAGTTCAGCTCCTTGTTAGAGGCAAAGCAAGGCAAGGCAAGGCAGTTTCATTTCTATAGCACATTTCATACACAAGGCAACTCAATGTGCTTCAACAAGCAAAGACACAACGCCCACAAGCAATTACAAAACGCAAAGGACTGAAACATTGAACAAGTTCTCATGCAGAGGTTATAGTGCATTTTATAGAGCAGGTTGATCTAGAAACTTGATTTGAAAGTCTATCATCAACCTTTTGTCAGTAGCGTACCTGGGCTGACACTCCCGCCCAATGCAGAAGTCGTGGACCGGTTCTGGTCGGGTCAGCGCATCACAGTACATGTCGTGCACCTCCACGCCATCATAGCGGATGCACGTGACAAAGGACCTGGACACGCCTGGAAGAGATCGGCAGTAATAGCTGAAAGTGTATCGAGAATTTACTGGTCCAGATTTGCCTAAACGCAGCAGTCCGGGATGGGAAGGTACCAATGGAGCAGGTCATGCTGCAGGGCTCCTGGGAGGAAAGCTTCCAGCGGTACATGTCGGCCGGACTCAGCTTCAGGTTCTTCTGGTAAAGCCTCGGATTCCCCCTGTGGAATGAAACATCGATAAGACAAGCTACATGTCTACGTATTTTACATCCCACTTGTATGGACACAGAACCCAAGGATGCCTCTCTGTAAAATAAAATGTAAAGCACCCCGTTTCTAGTATTGCCTGGTTCTATGTCAATATCAGGTTCTGTTTGTTACCTGGTTCTGTTTCAATACCTTGTTCTGTTGCAGCAACAGGTCCTGTTGTTGTACCTTGCTTTGTTCCATTCCCTAGTTCTGTTGTAGTACCTAGTTCTATGGTGGTTAGCCGGTTCTGTTGAAATACCTGTCTGTGTTTCGACTTGGCTTTGTTTCAACATTGGGTTCAGTTTTAGTACCTGGTTCTATTGCAGTACTAGGTTCTGTTGGGTTAATTGCATCTGTTCCAGTACCTGGTTGTGTTGGGATACCTGGTTTGGTTGTTGTACCTGGTTCTGCTTCCGTATTCCGTCCTATTTCAGTCCCTGATTCTGTTGTAGTATATGATCCTAATCTGCTACCTAGTTGATTGGTTTGTGTTACCAGGTTCTGTTTATTAACTTGTGTGACCTGGTTCTGTTGGCTCTGTTGTAGTACCTGGTTTTTGTTGGTTGTGTTGTAGTACCTGGTCCCATGGGTTGTGTTGTAGTACTTAGATCGGTTGGTTTAGTTATGTTACCTGGTTCTTTTGTAGAACCTGGTTCGGTTGGTTGTGTTGTGTTGTTTCTATTCATTCTGTTGTGTTACCTGTTTATGCCCAATGTGTAGTGGAACCTGGCTGTGTTTGTTATCTGTAGTACCCAGTTTTGTTGGCTTTGTTGTATTACCCGATTCTCTTGTGTTACCCAGTTCTGTTGTAGTAGTTGGTCTGATGGCAGTACCTGATTCGATTGGTTGAAATACCCGTTTCTGTTTTAATACCTGGTACTATTGTAGTGCCTGGTTTTGTTGGTTTGATTGTGTTACCTGGTTCTGTCTGTCATGAGACCCGACTCTTGTGTGACCTAGTTCTGTTGCATCACCTGGTCCTGTTGGAGCGGCCGCCGGCCCTGCCCACGGAGTGCAGCGTCTTGTTGTGGTAAAAGACATCTGCGCTGCTGTCGTTGCGTTTACGTCCGAGCGTGAACTGCAGGGTCCGGTTTCGTCCAAGCAGTCCGTCGGCCTCTAGGCCTCCGGGGTCTGCCTCGGCTGAGAACAAGTCGTCTCCTTCCGTCTCCAGCAGCTGATTGGTGGAAATATTGATGAGCAGCTCATCTGGACCCACACGTCCTTCCAGTAGAACCCTCCAGATGAGGTTGGGAGCGTCTGCCTCATGGTCCAGGGTCACATCGGCGGGTATCGGGTTGGCAGTGCTTCCCATGTGGCTGCTGTTGCCCTCTAGTGGGACAGGATGGAAAGCGTTAGAGAGACAATATGTGAGATGTGAGGGTGATGCCCACAAGAAGCTGCCCGCCCCATCAGCCACGCCTCCTGGTGGGGCAGCATGGTGTAATGGTCCTCATGTGAATTTTTTATCTGCTGCTGATACTCTTTGTGTGCGAGCGACATCAATAATGCAACACTGCACGAGTACCATCCTCACATGCGCGCACACACCCCCACACGCCCCCCACATGCATATATAGTGCTTTGCAGCTATCTTGACACAGGACACATTCCCTCGTGTCCCTTTGGACACAACAGATTTTTGAGTTCCTTAATGGAAAAAGGATAAACGAAGAGCTTCAAGGAGACACGAAGGACATTAAAATTACACACAAAAGGGAGAAACGGACAAAGGGATAAAAAACGCCCGTGTGTGTGCGTGCGTGTGTATACCTGTGTAGTGTGTGTCCGTGTCACAGTGTATGTGTGCGGTCTCCTCGTAGACTTCGTTGGTCTCCTGCTGCGCGCCACCCTCCATACGCCCCCCGGCGGGCGTCTGTTGATAGCGGCTGGCGTTGGGCGCCGGCAGGGGGCCAGTCTCCACCGAGCTGTCAGCACCCGTGTAGATGGGCGGCGGCGGCACAGGTGGCAGGGAGTCTCTCAGGACTGTGTACTCATACGTGATGTACGGCGTGCGGCCGTTCTGATTCCACACCTTAAAGGACACATCAAGGCTTGAAACCTTCCTTTTAAACATTAAGGCTTGTAAGACCCAACCGCCCTTCTTGAAGCCCTACTTTTAATCAGAAATTGTGGCTTGAAACCCTAATTGGAAACCCTGTTTTGAAAACACAACCCTCGCTTGAAATTCTAACCCTGTCTTTAAACACTGGTGTTTGAAACCCTAACCCAAGCTTCAAACTCTACTTTTAAATCCTAAATCCTAATCCTAATTTGAAACCCTTATCCAGGAGAGAAACACTAATTAAAAATCCCATGCTTGAAGGCCTCGACCTTGGTTTGAAATCTTAATTTGAAAGTCGAAACAATGCTTTTTAAAGCACCATAGCTCAGGCTTTAAACGCACCATTGAAATGGTTTCAAATGGTGCGATTTGAAATTTCCTAACCCACCCTAATCTGAAACCTTAAACCTATTATTTTGAAGCCCTAAGCCAGGTTTGAAACACCAACTTTGTATGCAAACCATAATTTAAAATCCTAACTCTTATTTGGAAACCCGAATCCCTGAAAAGCCGCGTTGGGTACCAGGATGTTGACCGGCTGGTCCAGGGGCCCTTTGGCAACGATGTACTCAATGCCCGTTTCGTAGATGTCCATGGGGCGTCGGTACTTGAAGACAGTGCCAGCCACGTGGAAGTTCTGAGGGCTGTCCACTTTGTAGGCGCCGTTAAAGAAGAAGTTCCCCGCTTGGTCAGTCACAGCTGCAAGGAGGAAGCACGTTTGGCTTGTTCTTTTGCTTTTTTTGTCTGAGAAAATGGACTTTCTGTCAGCCAATCACTGACCGAGAACGTCGGCTGACTTTTTCCTTTCGATGACCTGGATGTCCCATGACCCTTCAGGGATTTGTGTGATGAAGGCGTAGCCTGCAAACCAGGAGAAAAGAGACTGACCTTAGCGGCCTAGGTGGCAGCAAGAAACTGGACAGCAGTGGGATCGAGTTGGTCGAGTGATCAAGTCAGGCAGCGGTGAGGATCGGGTGGCAGCAGTGCGGATCGGGCGTTGGTCGGGACGAGCAGCAATGAAGACTGCGGTGGCGGAGATCAGGCGGTGGCAGTGGTGGTGTGGTGCTAGCAAGCGGACGGTGGCGTCAGTGGTGACCAGCCAGTGGTGGCGAGCCGACGGCGGTGGAGAGCCAGTGGCGTGGCAAGCCGATCGTGTTGGCGAGAGGGAAGCCATGGTGAGCAAGCACTGACGGTGAGGAAACGGCGATGCGGCGTGCTGAGCGGACAGCAGTGGCGAGCAGGCAGTGGGGGCAAGTGGGTGCCGTGGCAACCGTGTGGCAGTGTGAACCGGTGGCACTCACCGAGCGTAGTGGCCCCGCGGCGGAAGTTTCCGGTGACCCTGCTGCAGCTGCTGCCATCGCCCTGGCACACTCCACATTTGTCCAACGTGTTGGATGAGAAGAGAACACCATCGCACCCGATTGGCTGGGAAACATCAAAGAAAAATAATGATGTCAGCATTTTTCAACATCGGTCTGTTAAATAGAAATATACCAAACGTGCACATTAGCCTGCTTTAGAACCATAACCTAGGCTTGAAACCCTATGTTGAAATCGTGGCCGACCGTGGACTCACCTCACACTTACCGTCCACGCAGACACCGCGGTAGCTGCTGTATTTGCAGGACGTGCCATCACGCGCCGCCACCATCAGCTGACGCTGGCCGTCGGCAGTAGTGCAGTGGAGGTCGCACGGGTTGCTGGAGATGTGCACGTAGTCGTCTACACACAGCGCAGCGCTAACGTCAATGCCAAAATTACCGCTAATGTTTTTGTCACCTCTAATGTCAATGCTAACATCGGTGCTAACCTCAACACTAATGTTCGCGCTAACAGACACAGACACTAATCCTGATCTGAAACCCTAAACTATGCTTGAAACCCTAACTTAAAACTCTAACCCAAGTTTGAACACCTAACTGTGGCTTCCCACCCTAACGCATAAGTAAGACTAAATGTGTGGTACCCGGATAGAGAGGTTTCCACTGGTAGCTGTGGCCACTGTAGAGCTGCGAGTTGAAGGACCAGCACTGCTCCTCCCGGAAGCTTCGACCACTGGCCGGACAGTCCTGCATGGCGCAAACAACAAACTTGGTGGTCTGCGTCTGTCTGTATGTTTCCAGAGGTACGCGTGAGTGCCAGTGTGTGTGCGTGTGTGTATGTGTGTGTGTGTGGGGGGGGGGGGGGGGGCGACTGACTTGTGTGTTGCACAGGTGGTACCGCTTGGAAGTTCCTGAGCATGTCATGTTGTCCTTGAACGCAGCAACTTTCTTTCTTTGGACACGAAGGACACACGTAAACAACATCAACAAGAGAACTCAGGTGTTGCCTTCGCAGACCGTCAGAAACGGTAGTCTGTAGTGACCTCTGTTTGAGGCAGTGTCTCTCCTGTGACTTCACGCCTCCGCCGCAGGTGCGCGTGCACGCCGTCCACTTAGCCCACTCGCCCCACCAGAACGCCGTCACCTGGAGCTCCTCCAGGCTGTTGGAGGCCACACTGCCTTCCTCCTGCACACACACATGCACACGCACACGCATACACGGAGTTATGGATCAAAAAGGGATGAAAAAAGTGAAAATTAAGATGGGTGGTTTGGATAGTATTTCCAAGAGGTCAAGTATAATTTTTGAAAGGTCCATGAACATTTGGGGCCTGAAACTTAATCTTGATTGAAACCTTTATAGTTCCAGGAAATAAAAGTACCAAGAATCACAAGTTCCTGGAACTTGGCGGAAGAAAGGAAATTTTGAATGAATATGATCTGTTTAGACCATGGGAACTATTGTCTCAATTTAGTTCCTGGGGTAATTTACCAGACCCAAAAAGAAGAACCTGCTGCCTGAGTGAGCATGTTAGCCAATCAGAAGTCAGCGAAAGGGCATTGTTGTGAACATCCCCAAAAGTGCTGAGGCCGCACTTTCCAAACATTCCCCATGTGCAGCAGCAGCAATCAAACTGAGCAATGTGAGCATGCTGCTGGAATGTGAGTGTGTGGGGGTGTGTGGGTGTGTGTGTGTGTGTGTGTGTGTGTGGCGGGGGGGGGGGACAACCCTTGTGGTATACGTGCTTAAGACAAACAAAAGGAGGCACAAAAGGAAATGCAAGGAGAGAAAAAGAGACAGAAAAAGGAACACCCAAAAGTAGACGGGAAAGGGAGACAAAAGGGTGCCCCTCCTGGGCTTGTCTTGTGCGGGTATTTGACCTGCAGCGGAGAGGTGGCCGTGGTAGCGAGGCGTCCTACGGACATCGTCAGCATGAGGACGGCCAGCAGGACCACGCCGGTCTCACCAAACGCCTCCAAGGAGCGCACACGCATCCTAGTGGACAAAATACAAAACGGCGTGATGGCAACACCAACTGAAGTCGTTACATCATGGCATTGCTAGCTAATCCTACTGTTAGCATCACAGAAACGTGACATAATATTGTTGTTAGCATGACATCTAAATAAATTAACATTTGAAAAGAAAGCTAACGTTCTGATGACAGCATGTGATAATTGTTTGTCTATTGTTCCTACTATGACAGCAACACAAGCTAAAGTTGTTAGCATGCCGGGTACATGAGCAAAGGTTATTGACTGATGGTGAAATGAAGTTCACAGGGTGAATGGACTTCCAAAGCAAACAAGCATAGGTTAGATTAATTGGACTTCTAATCAATTAATGAATGATTGACAAGCTAAGCAGCTCGTAACAAGTTGATGATTATCTCGTTGGACAACAACAAAGCGAAAGTGTATTCTGCTTCTGTTTACACTTGCGCAACAAACTGAGCCAAAGTGGAAGCAGCTAGTGAGTGAAATAATTCAATTTTATACATCAAATTATGTGGATTGTTTCACTTTTTGTATGTCAGATTAATTAGTTCGTTTTTATACTTCCAATAGGCTACATGTATTGTTGTATTGTGTAAACATTTTCCACGCATCCTATAAAAGGATTGATTAATTATTATGTCAGCAATGTGAATTGCTTTTTTTTTTTACTTACAAATAAATAGATTAAATCAGTTAGCATAATCAAATCACAGGGTAATGTTATTAGCATGGTGGCAACATGACTAATGTTGCCGTTAGCCTGATTAATGTTTCCGTTAGCAGGACAACAACATGAGCTAATCTCAGTATGCAACATAATTAAGATATTGTTGCTAACATGAACATATACAACCTAAAGTTGTTAGCATGACAGGAACATAAGCGAAGGTTGTTGACACTGATGATGGTAAAAATGAAGTTGACATGGGGTGAATGGACTTCTAAAGCAAACAAACATATGTCGGGTTGATGGGACTTCTCATTAAATGATGAATGATTAATAAGATAACCAGTACATAATTAGTTGATGTTGAGCTCATGGCATTACAAGACAGTGGAAAATAAAAGTGAATTCTGCTTCCGTTCACACTTGCGCAACAAACTGAGCCAAAGTGGAAGCAGCTAGTCAGTGAATTAATTCATTTTTATACATCAAATTAAGTGGATTAAATCAGTTAGTATAACAAAAAATCGAGCTACTGTTGTTAGCAAGGCCGCAACATACAACATACGCTAGCGTTGTTGTTAGCATGATGACAAAGCAAATCAAAGAACAAGTTGGCATTAGCAAGATGACTATGTGAGCTAATGTTGTTTTTAGCGTGGCGGCAACACGTGTTAATGTGATGCCTATGTGAGCTAATGTTTTGTTAGTGTGACGTAAAGGTTAGTTAATGTTATTGTTGGCCAAACGTCAACGCGAGCTCATGTTATTGTTAACATGACGCTTTACGCCTTTCTTCATCTATCTACTGTATATACGTGTTGACATGCACACGCACGCTGGTGAGACAAACACTCTCACACCCATGCACATGTTCTCACAGGCACACACATTCACTACACTCTCACACACAGACCCTCTCACTCACACACATGCACACACACACACCCACACCCACACACACTCAGTCAAACACAACTAATCACACACACAGTCAGTCAATCACGCACACACATTCTCTCAGGCACACAAATACACTCTCTCACACAGAGACCCTCTCACACACATACACTGATGAATGCACGCATGCACACGCACACCCGCACACACACAAAGACTAAAGACTAAAGTAAACAGTCTTGACGGCCCCCAGGGGCCCTTGCTGTCTTGTTATTGTAACACTGGCAGTCTCTGCGCATGTATGCACACACACACACACCCCCACACACACCCACACACACCCACACACACACATATGCACACGCACACGGACACACACACACCCACGCACACACATATGCACACACACACACAGACACACCCCGACACACACACACACACACACATCCTCAGCTGCATTCACACGCGCGTAAGCATGTTGCGCCAGCTAACAAGCTAACTGGAACCGAATGTCCACCAGTGTCACAAAAACAGGTCACAGCAATGCAAACTAATATTAGTGTGATGGCAACACAAGCTAATCTTGCAGTTAGTGTGGTGCTAACAAGAACTGAAGTTGTTGTTGTTATTGTTAGCATTGTAGCAAAACGAGCTAATATTTTTGTTAGCATGGTTACAACGCAGGCTAATGATGCTCGTAACCTCTCAAAGAACCAATGGAAGAATTTCTGATGGATCTATGACACAGCCTGAGAAAGAGTTTCTGATAAAACCTTGGTGGAAGCTCAAAACGAACGAAACCCATGAAAGAACCTCTAAAATATCTGGTGAAACCTTTAATTAAACCAATGGTAGAACTTGTAATGAAACCTTAAGTAGAACCAATGAAAGAACAAAAATTTACAAATAGCTCTATACAAAAAAACCTGTTACAAAATCTCTCGTGAAATTTGAAGTTGGACTCACAAAACTCTTCTAAAATAACTTCTGATTAAACATGGAATTGCCATGGAATTTAGAGTAGAACCTATGAACGTACTGCAAAAAAAATCTATGGCGCAACCTGCACCACAATATGTTGGAAAAAAAAAATCATCTGGACTGTAGCATCAGTTATGAAACAACCTATACACTGTAAAAAAAATGTCATCAATTGTGTTACTGTAACTTAAGTGTGTTTCAACACATCATTAAATGTTTTCAATTGTTAACATATATTCATATGTTCAAAGGTAAAAATCTCTTTTAAGTGAGTTGCCAAAACAAAGGGTAAAAACGTCAACTTGACCTGTTTAGTTTAACAGTAGAAGCCGGACCTTGTTAACACACAACCATAACATATAGTTACATTGAAAGTTACATTTGTTATATATTGAATATTATGTGGCCTTTAGAGAGTAATCAAATACTTTTATAAAACTTTTGTCATCCTACATTTTAAGAAACACTAGTGAGGAACCTATAATCTTGAACAAGGGTGGCGACTTGGCGGAAGAACACTGAACATAGAGCTTTGTGATGTACTATGGCAGTGTAGTCGCGGGCTGTTTAAGAGAAAAGTAAGTACAGAACTCTGGTAGAAGATGACAACATTTACGCGAATATTAGTCGAGTGGAAGAAGAATGGCAAAATAAATAATCACTCCAGTGCAACCGCGTTTCTCTGTGGTTCTCTCTTTTGGCTACCAGTTTGGCAATGGACTCGCCGGGCTCTACCCGCGAACATATCGCTATCCGGAAGCGACGCCGCCGGCGCTCGAGTGACGTCTGCCCTGTGCACCCCCGACGGTCAGCGACCGAAGCAGGAGCAGGTGAGTATAAATAATTATTTCTTCCTATTTTGTACTTCTCCATAATCCGTTTCCAATGTGGCAATATAACGAAGTGAGGCTACAGGCAACGCTTCCATCATATTGGGGGTGAAAAACCTCTGTTAGTGTTGTGGCTATATTAGCATCTGACTCGCTAACAAGAACAGCTATTTTTTCGTTTAAAACAGAGTATTTCTATCGCTGTACCATGAGTTACACGCAAATAAATATCTGTTTTTGTTGTTAGGTAAAAGCAGGAGTCTTCAATCCTGTTCCTTGAGGGCCGGTGTCCTGCCTGCTTTCCATCTCTCCCTGCTACAGATATTCACCAAAGGTCTGCAGAAGCTGGATAATGATCCTGATCATTTGAATCAGGTGTGTGTTGCCGCAGGGACGGATGGAAATCAGGTAGGACACCGGCCCTCAGGGAACAGGATTGAAGACCCCTGGGTAAAAGGGACAATGCTCCTCGTTATTTCATCCCACCGTGTGTGATGGGGGCATTGAAAGACAGTTTATACAATAGGACATATGTCAAACCTGGACAGAAAAAAAGAACTCCATCCATACCTGTCAACGTATACGTTTTCCCCGTATTTTATATGTTTTTTGATCATTTCAAATTGTGTACGCCGTATAACAATTTTTGTATGGGAAAAAAAAAAATTAAAAACTTGTTTTTTGTTGGTCTCGTCTTGCCTATTTCAGCTCTAATCCGGAGCGTCCGTTAGCGATTTCGACTGTAAACTTCGGCCGACTGACCCCTAGAATTTGAGGTACTTAATTTCTGTTTATTTTAATCTAATATTTTATAATTTTGTATTTTTTCTATTTTCAATATTGTGTATATTTTTCCAATTGTACTTATAAATACAATTTGTATTTGAAAAAAGTTTTGTTTTAAATAAAAATGTGATCTAATGTGAAATTGCATATATCCTGTTTGTACATGCAGAGGTATTGTCAACACACTTTGTTTTAACTTAAGCGGTTACATTTATTTTTCGCCATAAACACGTATGTTCTCCTAACATATAGCTGCAAGTAGTGCAAATAGAAAAAGTAGAATTTTGTGTCCTAGTGACAAACCTCTGTCATTTTACTTAACTCAAGGGCATTAGTTCAACAATTATTCAACATAAGTTACTACGTCGTCAGAGGCCAAAATGCTGTGTTCTCCTAACAAAAGGTTGTTTGTTAAAAAGCATTTCAACTTAGTCGGATGTGTTTAACAAAACATACACACTGGCATTAATATGAAGAAGTAACACCAGTTTGCACAACACGTGTTCAGTGGCAAGAAGTCATACTGTTATGTTGTAACAATTTGTATTTATGAGTAATTTACAATGTATAACATTGTTGTTTCATTTGATTAAACATAGACTGGTATGTGTGAAGACTGGTATGTGCGCATCATTGCGAATTCTCAACAAAGACTTTTATGTTGAACGACCTCATTTTTTATTACAGTGTACAATTTCTAATAGAGCTGAGTAGAACCTATAAAAGAACCTAAAAAAAAAACTAAAATCCCTTGTGTCTGACATACTTCAGTATTTAACCTATGGTAGAAGTTGTGCTGGACCCTATGATAGAACCCATGGAAGAACCTATAAACCTGTAAAAACCTCTGGTGGAACCTCGAAAAGAACTTAAGGTAGAACCTGTCATAAAACCTCATGTACACCTTCTGATGAACAACAGAGAGTAAGAACGACAAAAGAACCTTTTGTAGAACGATTGACGGACATTCTGGTAGAACCTTAGAAAACCTAGGGTAGAACCTCCAATAGAAACTTCTAACCCATAAAAGAGCCTTTAATACAAGTTCTGGCGGACTCTCTAAAATATGTCAAACATGCTACAGTACAGAACTACAATGTGCTACCTATAGACGTTCTGATTGACTCAACAGGAGAACCCTTAAAAGAAACTGTAGTACAACCATTTAAAAGGACTTTTGGTCGAACCTGCCATAAAACCTCTTGTACAACTTCTGATAAATTTGATAAACCAATGAAAGACCAATGAAAGAACCTCAAATAAAATGTCTGCTTCAAACTCTAAAGAACCTGTGGCAGAACCCTTGATACAACATATGAAAAAATCTCTAATAAAAAACAGGAACGCCAATTCCCCGCGCATGAAACACACACACAAATTACTATTGTGTGGGTTTGTTTCGGTCTGGTGCAACACACTCGTGCACGCACACATGCACTCTCACGCAAACACGCACACACATAAACTCATCTTCATGGCTCTGGTGTGCCCCATAAACACACACACAGCAGGTTTCACATACTGACACACACTCACCTCCCCCGCTGCAGTCCAAGGGCGTCTGACGTTGTGTTGAGGATGCCGCTCAGTGTGTGTGTATGTGTGTTGCGTGTGTACATGTGTGTATGTGCGCGTCGGCGGTGTTGTGTTGTGCGTGGCTGCCGCCGAGTGAGGAGACGCGAGTGAGGGAGCAAGAAAGCGTGGAAGGGAGGGAGGGAAGAGGGAGGTAAGGTGTGCGCTCCCTGCATCCCTCTTCCTCCTCCTCTTCCTCCTGAGTCAGCAGCCAGTTCTGTTTTTTTTTTCTTTTTTTTTGGGGGGGGGGGTGGTTAAGGGGGTAATTGGAACTTCTAAACGGCACCCGAAGTCTGTGGCTAGCCGTGGATGTGCACTTCACACCTCCCCGCTTCCTCCCTCGGCAAGTCCCAGACTTCCCACAATGCTACTCTGCACCCCTGGCCCAGACGGAGCTGAAACGGGCCCATGGCCAAGAACAACAAAAACGTGAGTGGACGCCGCCTGGCTCTTAAGGCCCGATATGGCATTTGCGGGCCACACTCACAGTGTGCTAGGAGGCAGCATTTCACACCGTGGACATTCACCAAACAGGAGCTTATTGTCACCCAAACGGCCCTCAAAATTACTGCATCAGAGACAAATATAGGCATTTATGTTCCTTTTCTTTCTTCTTTTTTTCCAAAAAGGAGAATATATTAAAGAATATCTCATAAAAACCTTTGGCAGTACTTTTAAGGAATTTTACAAAGGTTCCAACATAGGATCGACTCGAATACAGCTCTAAAATGTCTGGTAGAACCTTGAAAAAAAGCTGTCATCTCATAACGGTATAAACTATTGAAGAATCTCTACTAAAAACTGAAATCAAAACTATGGTAGAACGTGATACAAAACCTCCTGTGGATCTGCTCTTGGAACTTCCATTACAAGATATGATGGCTCTTATGGATGAACCCTAGGATGAACCTCAAATAAAATGTCTGGTGCAACCTCTGATAGACCCTGTGATAAAACTTCTGGGGAAATTTATGAAAGTACGTTTAATAAAACCCCGGGTGAGGCCACTAACAAATCTGGTGATAAAATCTACTATAAATCCTGTGGAATTTAAGCACAATTGTGCCCAATGAATACTAAGGAAAAAAACTTTAATAAAATATCTGGTGGCATGCACCTCTAGTCGAACCTTTCAAGGTTTTGCTAAAAAAAATGTCTGGTGGAACCTCTAGTAGAACATATGGTAGAACTTCTCATGGACTTGAGAGAACCCATAAAATAACCTCCAAGCAAACTTCCTTTGGTACTGCTAGTAGAACCCATGGAAGAAACTGTAGTAAAACGTCTGGTCGAATCTCAAGTAGAACCTACAAACCTGTTGCAAAATCGTTGGTAGGATTTGTAGCTTAACGTATGAAATAATCTCTTATAAAATATCTGATGGAAACTCAGGTTGAAATTCTAGGAATCTATGGTTGTGCCTATGAAAGAACCTGTAGTAAAATGTCTGGTGGAACCTCTACAGAACCTGCGATAAAACCTGCCACAAAAACTCTCATAGAACTTGTTGGAATGGAAACAACATTACCTTGTCTTGTCTGATGGAAGCGCTAGTAGAACATTTGAAAGAACCTCTAATAACATACCAGGTGGAACCTCTAACATTACCTATAGTAGAAATTTTGATAGATTGTATGGGAGAATTTATTAAAGGACCACTGCTAAAATGTTCGGTGGAAAAGCTAACAGAATCGGTGGTGGAAATTCTGATGGACCCTACAGGTGAACTTGTGAATAAAATTATGAACTAACCTCTAATCGAACCTATGGTAGAACTTCTGAAAGCCTCATAAACTATAATATCATGTCCGGTGACTCAGAGTAGGACATATGAAAGAACCTCAATGCTGCATGCTATTAGGCGGCTATGTGACGTGAGTACATGCGCTCACGTGTATTCCCCCGAGATTAACCTTAAAACAAGATGTTCTTTCACCACAAAAACGTTGGAGAAGATTAAAAAAATGCATTCACGTGAGCAGGGAGTGTGAAAGTTGTTTTACTTCCAGGTGAATTTCATCTCTTCAGATTGATGGCGGTGGTCTGCGGACCACCGTGTCTGCCCACCATGTCGTCTTCCTCCCATCATGGCGTCTTCCTATCCTGTTACTCGTCTACTCCTTCCCCCCACCACCATTTCCTTCTCCTTTTCCTGCTGTTATTCCTCCCCGCTCCCTTCATGCTCTGCTGTCTGCGTCGCTGTTTCCACAGCTGCTTCTGTTGCTCTGCACGCCTCACCAAGCCTTGTCATGCATCTGCGTGCTCCTGAATGTCCTTAAAATCCCAGACCAGGCCGAGCTCACATTCCGTACCATGTCACCATGTCAGAAAGCGGAATACAAATGTCACCAAAATGTCAGTAACATGCCACTAGAATGCAACCAGATTGCCACCATTATACGCCTAACATGCTGCCTAACTACAACAGCATGCCAATGCCAGGTAACAGAATGCCACTAACATGTCAACAGAATGTCACTGACATGCTTCCAGAATGCCACACGTATGCCACTCGACCAGAACGCCACCATCATGTCCTGGCCTATGCCACATAAACACGACAACATTGCCACCATCACGTTGCAAGAATGTCACTAACATACCACCAAGATGCCAGAATCATGTTGCCAACATGCCACATGCATACCACTAGGATGCCACTACAATGTCACCAACAGGTCACCATCATGTCTCTAATATACTCACAGAACACCACCATCATGTCGCTAACATGCAAATGGAATAGCGACAGGATCTCAAAACAATGCCATCATCACACCACTACCGTTACATCAGAATGGCATCATCGTGTCCTTACATGACCCTGACCGGGGGCGGAGCCAGAACGTGGCTAATGGGTGGGCCTGGAAAAATCAGGATGGGCCTGAATATTTCTCTCACTGAGCACAATCCTCCTGTCCCGACACATCGTACATTCAAATAAAATGACAAACTGAATAATATGAAGTTCAGATCTTCCTTAGACAACCACAATTATGCCATTCTTAATATTCAATCAAATAAAATAAAAAAAAACACAACAAAATGCAAATTAAAAAAGAATTTAATAATTTAAATATATATTTATTTTTCATGAATCTCACTGGGTGGGCAGTCGGTCATGGCTCCGCCCCTGACCCTGTCACAATGTCCTTGTCACACATTTCAAAAGTGGTTTGTTTGTTGGCACATGAGAAGGATGCCAAAGAGTGTGTGAGGGTGATGGCATTTAAAAGAGAACCGCAGGATCACAAAACAACAGAAACACTCAGATGTCCCAGCAAGGCCTCACTGAGGAGCGTGAGAAAATACACATGTTGAAACACCCATGGAAAATACAGAACTACAGAACATCTGACAGTTTTGCTGGAACTTTTTCACCATGCTCTTACCGGACATCTTACAGAACCTATGCTAAAACATCGGATATAACTTATAATAAAAGATCTGATAGAACCTGCACCAGACCATCTTTAAACTTGAACTTCTTCCTGAACCTCTGATAGAACATCTTACAGAACAGCCGGTAGAACGTGTACTAATAACTGTGATAAAACATCTGATAGAACCTCTGAAATAAAATCTTCTAGTACATATGGTAAATATGTCAAATGGGCTTTCACGTGCATGGTGCTTTTCTACCTACAAGGTACTCAGAGTCTAACAGAACAGGAACTACAACATCTTATAGAGTCTATGGTAACGTGTGATAGAACTCATTCATCGAAAACATTATATAATGCAACCTCAATGAGGGCGGCACGGTGGTCCACTGGTTAGCACGTCCGCTTCACAGTGCAGAGGTTGTGGATTCCAATCCGGCCCTAGCCTTCCTGTGTAGAGTTTGCATGTCATCCCTGTGCCTGCGTGGGTTTTCTCCGGGTATTCCGGTTTTCTCCCACATTCCAAAAACATGCAAAATAGGTTGATTGGATGTTCTAAATTGCCCCTAGGTGTGATTGAGAGTGCGAATTTTTGTTTGTGTGCCCTGCGATTGGCTGGCAACCCATTCAGGATGTACCCAGCCTACTGCCCGAAGACAGCTGGGATAGTCTCCAACACGCCTGCGACCGTCGTGATGATAAGCAATTTGGATAATGGATGGACAACCTCCAAGAGAACATTGGAAGGAACGTTTCACAGCGCATCTACAGAACCTCTGTTACAACTTCAATTAGAATCTCAGATAGAACATCTTCCAGGACTGCTGGGAGAACTTCTTTTTCCAAACTCGGATAAAACTGCTTTTGTTTGTTTATTTTTTATTTAGCGTCATGCACAATTAAAGGTGGCCTGCCCACATGGGTTTATAAGACACAAAAATAAACAGTAGGCAGACATTCACAAGTATATCAAACAAAGAGACATATAATTGTTGGCAGAACCTCTTCTAGAACCTCTGATAGAATATCATAAAACACTTCTGGTAGAACATCTAGAACCTCTATAGGTATAAAACTTTCAGTAGAACTTCTGAAACCTCTGCTTGAACATCTTTAAGCACTACTGTTAGAACCTTAAGTACGTCTCATGTTACTGCTGGTAGATTTTCTGTAAACTCTGTCTGAGCATTTTAAAGAAGTGCTGGCAGTACTTCTTTGAAACTGATAGCAAGTCCTATAGACAGCTGATAGAACTTTGACCACATCTTATAAAACTGATGCTCTACAGACATTATATCAGCTGGTAGAACGTTACAAAACTGCTGGTAGAACCTTTTCTAGAACATCTTTGTAGGACTTCTTCTGAAGCCTCTACTAAAATATCATACAAAACTGCTGGAAGAACGTCTTCCCTTTTAAGATTTCTATCTTAGGGAACTATTGGTAGAACATAAACCTTTGCTAGACCACCATAAGCGAGTGCTACTAAAACTTATTTTAGAACCGCAGAAAGAAAATCTTATCGAATTGCTTTTGGAACAACTTCTGGAACCTCTGTTTGCTTAAAAATGTACTTCTTCCATATCTTATGGTTTTGCACATTTTACAGAGTGCTGGTAGAAGCTCTGCGGTAGAACCTGGCTCGAACAGAAGCATTGGGACCTATTGTGCGAAGAAGGCCCGGTGGGGGTTGAAAGGTGTCTGCTGTGCATTGGGGAATGAGGAGGAAGCTTAGTGTTTTCTCAGATGCGTCCAGGAAGTCTGCGCTACGTTCCGTTCCCACAGCATGTTTAGACTGCCTGGTCCGGAGGTGACGAGAGGAGCCTGCTCACATTTCAACGCGTCCTGGCAGACGTGAGCACTTCTTTTCATTTCTCTGCCAAAACACAAAGTTAGCGTGAAGGGTGACGGGCAGGCTCCTCCTAAAACGGGACCCGGTTGGAGGCTCCCGCTTCTCCCAGAAGACAACGTCACCCTGTTCACTGCATAGCACACTAATGCTAAAATGCAGAATAGAATGACTTTTTACAAGCTGATGGTGATGCTGCCTGTTCTCCCACTTTCACATTCTAGAACTTCTTGATGCCCTTGGCACTTTCCTTCAAGTAGTGAGGGTTCACCCGAGGTTGAGAGGGTTGAGGGTCCGCTCATTCCATTTGATGAAGTTTCTCCACGTTCATGTTCCCAGCATGATAGGACACACTTGTTTTCTAATACAACATTTACATGACACCCTGAATGGAACGGTAAACCTATGAAATAACCATTTATAAAATGGTTGGGGGAACGCCTAATAAAAACTCTGGTGAAACCTCAACTGGAACTGGGCCTTGCAACTGGAGCACTTCTAATGGAACCTAGGGAATACCGTATGAAAGAACCCTCTTGAAGGAACTTTGCATATCACTGATGGTAGAACCTACTATGAAACCTCTGGTAAAATGTACAATTGAATCTACAGCAGAACCTATAACAGAACCCCCAACAAAATGTCTGGTGGAACATCTGATTGCATCTATAGTAGAACTTCTGAAAGAACAGATAATAAAATAAAATGTCTGCTGGGACATCTAACGTAACTTATGGTATAGAGTAACGTGCTAGAAAACTGTAATGGAACATAGATGAGAACCTACAAAAGAATCTCCAATAAAATTTCTGATGAAACACCAAATGCCACCTACAGAATTTATGGTAGAGGCTCTCATATAACCTCAAACGAAAGCTCTGGGAAAACCTCAAAATGATGCAACCTATGAAATAACCCCTATAAAACCGCTAATAAGATATGTGGTAATACCTCTAGTTGAATTGATAGTTGAGAATGCCATAAAAATATCTCGTAGAAGCCACAATGGATCCAATGGCAAAACCTCCAATACAATGCCTTGTAGAACATCTAATGGAGCATATGACAGGACCATGGATAAAACCTGTCGTAGAACCTATGATGGAACCGATGGAAGAAATGGATCATATGATAGAGGCATCTATAAAAACTCAGGTAGAACTTCTAATGGAATCTATGAAACAACCTCGAATAAAAAATGCAACTGAATTTCTAGTCGGATTTATGGTGGAGCCCTTAGTACATCCTATGAAATAAACCTCTACTAAAAGATCAGTTAGAACTTCTGATAGAGTTTAGAGTACAGACAGTTAAATAGCCTCTAGCAGAACCTGCTAGAAAACCTATTGTGAAACCTCTAGTGGAATTGATGGTAGACCCTGCTATAAAAACCTTTGTAAAACTTCAGATCTAGTAAAATATTATTTAGAACCTCTGATGGAATAGAACTTGTGGTGAAACTTCTAATGGAACACTGAGTTGCAATGGAGCCTATATGGAATATATGGGAGAACCTACAAAAGAACTTGTGAGTGTGTGTTCTTCAAAGTGATTAATCACCTGTATGCGCCCCTCTCAATTTCACACACACACTCGCATGCATAGGCAGGCGCGCGCACACACACACATTATGTACTTACAATGTTGTTGTGACTCCCAAGTGTGTGTTTTGTGTCTCCATTCAGCGGTGAGCGTTGGGCGTGTGCAGCCAGTGACATGACAGGAAACTCTGTGACGTGGGAAGGAAGATTCCGGCTGAAGCTTTGGGGTTTGAGGGAGGACGTGCTCATTTTCCAAAGAATGTCCAAGCAGGTGTGACAGCTGGGGGAGGACGACAACTGTCACCGTCATAGGAGCAAATGCATGCAGAAAATAACAGGCTTTCACACATGCGCGCACGCACACATACACTCAAACACAACACGGGCACATACACACAAGCTTGCACATACTCACACGGACGCAACACAGGCATACATACACACACACAAAAACATGCACGAAAAGAAAAAACAAAAAATGCACAAAAGGGCACATGGAATCTCTTAAAGGAGTCAATGCAAACTTTTTTTCAAGAATATGTTCTATGCAAGCCTGCTAGTTGAAACAGGGCATTCTGATAAATATTGCGTTTGTGGAAAAAGTGTTAATCCACTCATTTTTAGCCATCTCTGGGGGCGGCCATTTTGTCTTCTGTCGACTGAAAATGACATCACAACTGCTTAACAACCAATCACGGCTCAGATTCAGAAAACAGGTCAGCTGTCATTGGTCGTTGTGAGCAGTTGTGATATCATTTTTAGTCATCAGAAGACAAAATGGCCACCCCCAGAGATGGCTAAAACAAATGCATATTGCTGCTTAACTTATATTCCACAAACGCAAAAATAAGTTCAACTAATGGGCCTGCTGGGAACATATTCTTGAAAAAAATATGTTTGGGTTGACTTCCGCTCTAAGGCCCACTGAGCAGCAAACAATTCCAATTGTTTTCAAATGCAACGAATGCTGCGTTCACGTCAGAGTTTGTCAGGGTTCGTCCAATGTCACAAATGTTTGCAGAATGTTCTGCAGTTTGCTAAAGGTTTTAGTGATTTTTCTTGTTGCAAGGGACTTTTGAACAAGGGAATTTTGAAGAAAATGTTGTCAACAGTCGGAAATGTTCGGACCTCTGTGGGAAAGGGGCTCAAGAAAGAACTTTAAATGAAACCTCTGGTGGAAGAAGAAGCTATGGTAGAACCTGTGAAACAGCCATTTTTAGAACTTCTAATAGAACCTACAATATACTTAGAACCTTAAATAAAATGTCAGCTGGAAGAGCACTTGATTGAACCTACAAGAGAACCTAATTCATGAACCTCTAGTCTAATGAACCATCAAATGGAATCTTTAAAAGAACCTACAGTAGTCCCTGTTTAATTCCTCTGCTAGAACATTTAATGGAACCTGTGAAAGAACCTTTGAAGAATCTCAGGTGGAACCTCTCCCAGAACTTGCTGAAATTGAACCATCTACAAAGAACCTCAAATAAAACTGTTGGAACTTTTTATAGACGCTACAGTAGAACCTAGAAAGAACCTCTAATACAACCTCTGGTGGCACCTCTCTACAACCTGAGGATCTTGTTTAGCTTCAGTATTAGAACCCAACCCTCCAGAGCAGCCACATGGAGTGTGCAGGTATATCTAACAGTAGCGTAGGTAACAGGGTTGGTGGCTTTTGTGAACCCACGGGCCCTCTTGTGGTCAAACTTTTTTTTAAATGTATTGATGCCGTGGTCAACTGGTTAGCATGTTCGCCTCACAGTGAAGAGGTCGTAGGTTTGAATCCGGCCTCGGCCTCCCTGTTTGGAGTTTGCATGTTCTCCCCGTGCCTGCATGGGTTTTCTACCGGTACTCCGGTTTCCTCCCACATTCCAAAAACATGCACAATAGGTTAATTGGACAGTCTAAATTGCCCATTGTGTGATTGTGAGTGTGAATATTTGTCTGTCTGTGTGTGCCCTGCGATTGGCTGGCAACCAGTTCAGGGTGTACCCCGCCTACTGCCCAATGACTGCTGGGATAGGCTCGAGCACACCTGCGACTCTTGTGAAGATAAGCAGTATAGATAATGGATGGATGGATGTTGCTGCGGTTGACCCAGTTAGCATGGAGTGTAATGTCAGACTGTGTCATTGCCTTGTGTTGGGGGGATATGAGTGACCCCCCCACACCCCCACCCACACACATACCCTCACACACACATTCGAACTGATCCATGTATCTATTGAATGTGATCCATGTATCTATTGAATGTGATTGACTCTGCCGTTCAGACGGTGACCGTTATTTTTCTGGGAAAAAAAGCAAGGTACAGGACATTTGCAATAAAAAAGATGCTAAAAGTGGAAGTCAACCCAAACATATATTTTTTTCCAGAATATGTTCTATGCAGGCCCACTAGTTGAAATACGGCATTCTGATTAATAATAATGTGTTTGTGGAAGTTAAGCAGCAAAAGGCATATTTTATTCTATTTATGCATTTGTTTCATGTGTTTATGACATTCCTACTGGGAGTTATACAGTTTTGTCCGTTTTTTTTCTTAGGGGGAGCACAATTTGGGGTTTTGGCTTTGTTTTTTGTTTTTATGGTATTGCAATTTCACCCATTCCTAATGTGTGAGCAAAATTTTGTGAGTTCTGAAGCATGCAAGGGGTCAGTAGTGTAGATGACTTAGGGTTGCTCATGGTCTATTCTTGGCTTACTTTTACCTTACTTTTTGGGCTTTTTTGTCCTCTATTCGCGTGTGCAATGTCAGTCCCCTTTGACCTCAAAACCACTGATACCTAATGACGTGTCCAGTGAGTGTTTTTGTACCACTGGATGGAACAGAAGTTTTTTTTTTCTTCCCCAAAGTGTCTGCTATAAATCAGCCACCTCACAGGAAGTGACGAAAAAAAAAAGAAAGTCTCTGTCAAAGTCTGTAGACAGTTGGCCCGGCGTTCGGCCCGTCTCGTCCTGCTTGACGTAAAACATCCCGGCGCGTCCATAAAGCTTCCACGGAGCGACACGCCGCCATTCATCATCATCATGGCGGCCGTTCGTCTGTCTGTCTGTCAGCGAGACGCACGACAAAAAGATGGACGACGCAGACCCAGACGCTTTTTCCAGGGACGCGTGTTGGCCGCCAGGGGGAAAGAAGCCGTTCAACATCTGGAACGGGATACGCACCCGGGCATCGCTTCTGATGGATTCGTCTACGAGATCGAGTTTGACATCTTTACTAAAAAAGAAAACAACATAAACAACCATGTGGAGAATTCGAAACTGCATGTAGAAATTATTGTTGATTTTGCTCCAGCGTACCACCTGCACCTTCTCTGATACAAATATCCATCATCCATTATCCAAACTGCTTTTCTTTCGAGGGACGCGGGCGAGCCTATGTTAAAACAAAATAAATATTATCTTATTTTCTGTGCACACATTACTTACATTATGTTTTATATAAACATGTACACTGTATACATAAACGTTTAAAATATTATTCAGTAATTTGTTTTCTTGTTCTCCTCGTGCCTGCGTGGGTTTTCTCCGGGCACTCCGGTTTCCTCCCACATTCCAAAAACATGCATGGTAAGTTGATTGGATACTCTAAATTGGCCCTAGGTGTGATTGTGAGTGCGGATGTTTGTCTCTGTGTGCCCTGCGATTGGCTGGCAACCAGTTCAGGGTGTCCCCCGCCTACTGCCCAAAGACAGCTGGGATAGGCTCCAGCATGCCCCGCGACCCTTGTGAGGAGAAGCGGTACAGATAATGGATGGATGGAATTTGTTTTCTTTATTTTCTGTGTACGTACATCAACGTCATTTTTCTTTTATTTTGTTTACATTATTTTTTGTGGGCACAAAAGTAATTATTACCTATCTACATCATGCATCAATTGTTTACATACATTTTGAATTCACACACAGACAATTATTTATTATTAATATTTTAATGCTAACTAAATAACTAATGGCCGATTTCAAACGCCAAGGAGTCCGACACAACAACAAAAAACAACACAGCCTTCCTTATAATTCTTTTATTAACATTTTACATTGCTTCCAGTGCTCACATTAACATTGTTTTTCTTATTCTTTCCACTTTAGCTTTGGCTCTAATGTTAGCATCAACGCTAACAAGTGTAACGGCAAATGTTTGGCTGGCGTCCCATGATGAACGGCTGCTATGCTGTGCAAACAGCTGCCGGGCGATGACTCCGCACGTGAGCACTTCTCACACGCCGCGTGGACATTTAAGGTGTTAAAGCTCCATAGGGCGACAGCTGGGCGGCTCAATCTAACGCCGCTCCCCGCACACCTTCTCCCGGGACCTTGTGGAACAACGCGCATTTTCGCCTTCGTCGCCGAGATGGGCGCCTACATCGCCAAATTGCTGCTGCCCACCGTCAGCAGCGTGGTGTTCCTGCCGGCTGCCAGCGTGGCCGCCAAGCGAGGCTTCCACATGGAGGCCATGGTCTACTTCTTCACTATGTTCTTCAGCGCGGTGAGACGTCGTCCTAACGTTGGGTTACTTTTAAGTTTTGACCATCTTTGCCTAAATTCGTACAAGGTTGTGGCAACAAAATTCTGGTTTGCGGAACGAAAAAAAAATTGTGGCTACAAAATTGGTGGAACTGCATCAAGTACTAATTTGTGTCTACAAAATACTCATGTGTGGTCACAAAATACTGCCTAAGGACCACAAAATACAAATTTGTATTAAAAAAAAAGGAAACTAAGGCAGATCTCCAAATGGCCATGTTAAGATAAAGGCCTCTTAATCCAAATTACTTTGAGTGCCTCAGTTTCCTTTTTTTGAAGTCCTGCATTGATCCCTCGACTGAAAAGGACCAAAGAGACAGTTTTGATTGCTTGAGTACAAATTTGTGTATCCACAAAATAGGTACAACACATGCCAATAGTATTGATTTGTAGCCACGAAATATTAATTTATTGACAGAAAATACTTATTTATGGCCACAAAATAGGTGCGCACAAAATGCTCTTATTTGAGGCCATCAGTTCAGCTGTAGATACAAAATTCTAATTTGTAGCCAGCAAACACAAATTTGTGGTCACAAAATACTAATTTGTGGCCACAAAAAAAGGTATAATGTGTGCACTAAATGCTAATTTGTCGCCATGAATCACTGATTTGTGGCCAAAAACTGGTTTTAAGGTGCGCAAAACAACATAATTTGTGGGGTGTCCCCCGCCTACTGACAGCTGGGAGAGGCTCCAGCACTCCCCATGACCCTTGTGGGGATAAGCGGTATAGATAATGGATGGAGGGATGGATGGAAAACTGAGGCGGCAAAATACTGCATACATGCCACAAAAATAAAAATGTGTGTGCACAAAATGCTTACAACGTGCACAAGAAATTTGTGGCCATGAAATTTTCAGTTGTAGCCAAAAAGAATTCTAATTTGTGGGCATCAGACATGAATTTGTGTTGACAACATAATTTGTGGCCACACAATAGCTACAATGTGCGCATAAATGTTTATTTGTCACTGTAATAATATTCAGTTGTCACAAAATTTAAATTTGCTCATTTGTGGCCACGCAATAGTATTACATACTCACATAATGCTCATTTGACAAAATATTACATTGTACGCACATTTGTGGCATTGAAGTACTAATGTAGTATTTTGTGGATACAAATTCGTAAATGGGGGGCCTACAAATATTTCTTGCACAATTATTATATTATTTTGTGGCCACAATTGAGCTCACCTGCAAGCACCCGACCTACCCCCTCAGCCCCATGTCGTGTCTACGGTGCCAGATGGATGTGATCCGTTTTGTTTGTTGTTGCGTGTAGATTTATCACGCCTGTGAGGGGCCGGGCCTGGCCATCCTATGCTTCATGAAGTACGACATCCTCGAGTACTTTAGCGTGTACGGCACGGCACTGTCCATGTGGGTCACGCTCATCGGTGAGTACAACCGCGACGCCACCCAACAGCCCACTATGTGGTTTGATGTGATTGGAAATGGGATTCAGGTGGGATTTGTAGTTTTCTTGCCATTTAAACTAATATGCTTGTCAATGCGGGACTCCAAATCAATGACGGGATTTGTAGTCCACTGCAACAGTCAAATTGATACGCTTGCGATGTAGGACGAATACAGATCACACACTTAAAACAGCTGCTGGTAGCATGTGTTGTACACACACGCATTCATGTACGCACACACACGCCAACAGTTCCAACAGCTACTGTAATTGGATGAGTCTATTAAAAGACCCATGCGACTTTTTAACTAAGTTGGGCCTCGATTTGTGAGGCTTTAAGTATCAACAGAAGTCCTGTTTGCCTATCAAACATAAACAAGAGAGGGGAATAGGATCAGATCTCGCATCTTGATGTGTTAGGTTCTGGAAGACTGATGAACTTTGAGTGGACATGGAAGTAGACTTCTTAGGAGACTTGACTTCCAAGCGGACTTGTTTGGACTTTTAAGTGGTCATAGGTGGACGTCTAGGTAAACTTGTTAGTCGACTTCTAAGTGGAGTTGTAGGTGGACTCCGACTGGTACTTTTTAGGGGACTTGCCTTCCAAGTGGACTTAGATGGACTTGAAGGTTGACTTCTGAGTAAACTTGTTAGTAGACTTCTCAGGGTACTCTTTAGGGGATTTAGCTTCCAAGTGACCTTAGGTTGACTTTTTGGTGGATGTAGTTTGACTTCTTAGTGGACTTCATAGTGTATTTCAAAGTATACTTGCTATTAGATTTGTCAGTTGACTAGGTAGTGGACTTGTTGGTGGACTTCTAAAGGTACTTTTTAGGGGATTAACTTGCAAGTGGACTTTGAAGTGGATTCCCTGAGTAGGCTTGTGACTTCTAAGTAGAGTTGTATGTGGTAAGCAGAAGACTTAGTCGACTTCTAAGTGGAATTGCAAGGGTACTTCTTTGAAGACTTGTTAAGTGGACTTTTCAGTAGTCTTGTATGTGGTTCTTGGTAGACTTGTAAGGTAAACCAGAAGGTAATTCAAGAGGACGTCAGAAGATTTGAAAGTAGACATCTACATAGACTTCTGGACTTTGAAGTGGATTTCTTAGTAGACTTGACATTAAACTTCTATGTGGGCTTGTATGTTTCTCTCAGAAGACTTGTCAGTGGACTTCTAAGTCTAAATAAGGCTACTTCTTAAGAGACTTGTAAGTGGTCTTTTCAGTAGACTTGTACATGGTTCTCGGTAGCTTTGTAAGTATATCCTAACTTTGTTTGTGCACTCAGCTTTGGGGGATTTCGAGGAGCCTCAGCGTTCCAGCATGACCATGTTTGGAGTTCTGAGTATCGCGGTGCGGATCTACCAGGACCGCTGGGGATACGGGATCTACTCGGGTCCCATCGGATCTGCCGTCTTCATCATCACCGTCAAATGGGTGAGTCTGACCCACTACCGCGACGCAACCAGTAGAACCAGTTCAAGATGAATCCACTTCCTCTTCATTTCACCAGTCAGTGATCCTCGTGTTCATTTCTCCCTCCTCATCACCACCTCCTCTCCTTCTTATCACACAAATGTTCATGCTCCTCCTCCTCCACTTCCTTCCTTCCTTTCTCTCCCTGCTCCCCTTCATCACTCATTTCTTGTCCTTCACTCATGGTCCTCATCCTTTCTGTCATATTTTGTCCACACCTGACTTTCTTGTGCCACTTCCTCACCATCTCCTCCTATTCGTCCGCACATCCTGATCTTCAACTTCCTCTTGCTCCTCCCCATTTCCGTCCACCTCGCCGTCTTACCCTTGCCCATCCTCTTCACCTTCGCCCCTTCTTCCTCCTCACCCCTCTCCATCCTCACCCTCTTCCTTCTCCACTTCAACTTCACTTCCTCTCCATCTCCTCCTGCACTTCGTCCTCACCTCCTCTACTTAATCATCACCTCTCCGCTCTTCCTTCTCTTCACCATCTCTTCTTTTTGATCGTGACTCCATAGCCTCTTTCTCATCCTTTCCCTCCTCATCCTCTTGTCCCCCTTGTCATACTAAGCTCCTTGTTCTCCTCGTCCCCTCCATTTCATCCTCACCTCGGCTTTTTCCTTTTGATCATCACCTCCTCGTCCCTTTCTCCTCATTCTCCTCTCGCTTCATCACTCTCCTCCTCATCCTCCGCCAATTGTTCCTCACTTCCTTACCTCCTCCTCTTCCTTGTCATCTCACCACTGTCTCTTTCATCGCCCCTTTGTCCTCTTCCTTCTCACCCTCCTCCCATCATCTCTCTTCTTCGTACTCACCTCCCACTCGGATTCCTCCGTGTGCCCGCTACTTCCTCACCTCCCGACCTCTTTATCCTCCCCTTCGCTACGTCCTCATCCCCTTATCATCCTCCTCTTGCTCCTGCCAGCTTCAGAAGATGAAGGAGCTGCGTGCGGTGTACCCTGACAAGCGCGTTTACACCCAGCAGGTCGGTCCTGGCTGCTGTTTCGGCGCTTTGGCCCTCATGCTGCGCTTCTACTTTGAGGTTAATTATCAGCACGCCACCAGCCGTCCCGTGTCTGCCATCAAGACGCGTGCGTGCAAGTGCGTATAACCCCCGTGTGTGTTTTAGGAGTGGGATTACGCCTACGTGCACAGCTTCTACCACCTATCGCTGTCCGTGTCCTTTGTCCTGCTGCTGCCCAAGAAGAACCGCTACGCCGGCTCGGGCCGCAACGCCGCCAGGCTGAGCTGCTGGACGCTATGCTGCTGCGTACGTGACGACCTTTTGATATACTGTACAGTACGCTCCTCACACAAAGTAAGGGGAGGGGTTTCTATTGGACAGGCCAAAGATGTGTATAATCCAAGAGTAGTGCTTGGTAATTATAAACCTTTTTGGGGGGCATCAATTACCTCCAATCTTCCTCCTGGTCATCCTCACTTACTCCTCCTCTACGTCAAGTCCTGCGCTTCATCCTCACCTCCCTCCTTTTGGTGCTCATCTCCTTTTCATCCCCACCTGCTCCACTTTCTCATCTTCATCCTCACCCCTCCTCTTCACTCCTTCAACTGCTGCACTTTTTCTTCACCTCCCCCCTCCTCCTGCTCCCCTCTCCTTCTTCCTCAATTCTTGCAATTACTCTTCACCTCCCTCATCTTGCCTCTTCACCTCCTCCACTTCTTCCTCTCTCGTCATGATCCTCACCCCCTTCTCTCACCTCTTTCCTTTTTCATCCTAACTTACTCCTCTTGTCTCCTCCTCTACTTTCTCCTGGCCCCTTCCTTTTCTTAATGTGCACCGCTTCCACTTTTTCCTCTTCATCCTCACGCCTCCTCTGCTTCTTCACCTCCCTCCTCTTCCTCCTCCTTAACTCTCTTCTCGCCTTCATTGCTCCACTCTCCTCACCTCTCTCTCCTGGCCGCTTTTTCTACCTCCCCACTCATCCTCCTCCTCCTCTTCATATTCATCCCTCCATTTCCTCTTCACCTCCCTCTTCCCGCTCCTGTGTCCTTCTCCTCTACCTAAAACTTCCCCTCCTCTTCCTCCTTATCCTCAGTTACTCCCGTTCCTCTAAATACTCGTCTTTGACTCCCGCATTTCAAATTTGACTTCATGTCTCCTCTTCATCGCCACTTCCTCCTAGTCCCTCCTCTTCTTCCTCAACTCCTGCACTTCTGCTGCGCCTACCTCCTGTTCCTCCTCACCTTCCGCTCTTCACTGCCACCTTCTCCTCATTCACTTGGTCCTCTTACAAGTGAATTATTACTCCTCCTCCTCTTCCTCACTTTTATTCACCCTTACGTACTGTCCGTGTCTCGGCCCACTCCACAGAGCATGTCGCCAGCCTCCTACAAGGAGAAGAAAAATACCCCAGAGAAGAAAGAAACGCAGGAGAAGAAGGACACACTTGAAAAAAAAGATAAAGTGCAGAAGAAGAAGAAGATGTCATCATGCCGCTCGCTTTTGAACGCCTTCACCGCGTCTGAGAAGACCCCCGTGTTGCCCATGTTCTCCCCTCCGCCCTCCACACCCGTCAAAGGCACCAGCATCAGCAAGCTGAAGGAGATGAATGGATGGAAGTAAGGCAGGAACACTGAACAAAGAAGGGACGCTAGGCGGACATTTTGTTGGGCTGTTGGAACATTTCAGGTGCAGGAGGGAAAGCGAGGGGCAGGGCCACAAAATTGTGGCTGAGAACACACACACACACACACACAAGCAAGCAGAAAAACAAACACACATGAACGCATGTGAACACACGCACATGACCATGCAAACACACTCTCACACTCACTCTTACACCGATGCATGCACACACCCGTAGGTTAAAATACACACACGCACGCACGCACGCGCAGGCTCACTATTTGGCAAGGGCAAGAGGTCTCTTGGTTTCTTTCATGGGCAAGTGACGTACGTGCAGCGGCGGAGGCGGGAACGTCGCGGCCTTCTCATTAGTGCTCCAAGGTGGTAAAAATTCCAAAAGGTCCCTCAAGATGCATAAAAAAGCAGAAATGTGACATTTAACAGAGTGATAAAACAAAAACATGCGCACACACGCAGCTGCTGCGCCAGGCAGACGAGATGGTCGGCGTCCAGAACTCATCAAGAGTTTTGGCGCGCGCAACGCAGACACGGCCGCCCGCTTCCTTTCCTCAAGAGGAAGTCCGCCCAGCAGACAGACAGAAAGACGGGCGGGCTGATGTTTGGCTGTCCGTCTGTCTCCCCGGAGGAACATTTCACTGCAGACAATTTATACATTTTGGACATGTTTGCTCCTCTCGCTACCTCGCCAGTCACTTTTAATGGTGTGTGTGCGAGCGCAGGGGTGTGTGTGCGTGTGTATGTGTCTGATGTGTATGTGTATGTGTTTCCATATACATACATTGTGTGTTGTCTGATTATGTATGCATGCATTTCTAAAGTGTGATTATTTTTTTCATGCGTGCGTGCCCGAGAGAGAGACTGAGTGTGTGATTGTGTGTGAGAGATGGGGTGTGCGTGCATGTGCGCCTTATATGTGTGTGTGTGTGTGTGTGGTATGAAGTGTGTTTGCCAGTGTGTTACGTCAGCTCGGTCAGACGAGTTTGGTGTCTTCCATCCAGACAAAAACTTCAAATTCCCCCAAACCGCAAAACACTTGTCTTGGGCACGGCAGCGCTGCGGCTTGGCTCCAATCACTCCCCAAACATTCACAACCTCGCTCACGTTTTGGCACTCGGCTTTGGTGGTCCTGGGCTGTTTAGAGAAGCACTCGTTCCCTAATCACGCTTCACTATATAGAGATTTGTACTGTATGTAGTGGACTCATATAATTGACTCATAAGTGAAACGAAAAATTGTTTTCAACTATGAAGGCGGCACTAATGACGTTATTGCTGTTGCCGTCATATACAATGTGTACATAGGTGTTAACCTATATTCACTTCAAAATTGAACAGCACCGCAAAATGGCTAACTCACTAGTCACTATAGTGAATGGGGAGTGAGTCCCAACACCACAATGAGTAGCATACTCACTATTTGGCAAGGGAAATATTGGGGGGCAAATGTTAAAGTGCAGGTTCAGTATTTGGCATGGGAAACTTAAAGGGAACTCACACACATAATGAATGTACACACAAACACGCGTGCGGGCACACATACGGACACTCATAATATGACAGACAAAAACGTACAATTTATCGCACTCACAGACACGTGTCGAAACGTGTCGTTTATCCAAAACTGAGTATTGATGAATGTTTGTTCTTATGTTTTGATATTAACTGTAATTAACTTATTTTTATACTTGTATAACCATTAACACAGTTCAAATGTGACCTAAAACCTTGTACAGTTAATAAAAACCTTTTATGACAAATGATTTATTTCCATAACTCCCAATGTTGGTTTTTTTTTTTTTCAACTCTTTTCCAAGCATGAACACATGATGACTTTCTCTTTGTTGACGTTGGACTTTCTACGCCTGGAGACGACAGAAGCTAACAGCCTCGCCGCCGTCAACTGTTAGCGCAGCTGCTTGTCATGCTACACTCACTCGTTCCGCTAACACCGAGGTCGGCTTACACTAAGGTCTGCCGACTGCTGGGCCTTGGCGGAGGTCTGTTCGCTACTGAGTGAAAGGTCAACAGTATAAGCTTCATAATAAGATGTGCTGCCCAAAGAGTCGTGGACTTAAAAAAAAAAACAATATGCAGGGTTGCCTATTGCAAAGATGTATTACCCCAGAACTAATTATAGATATTACTCCCCACGCTCCAAACACACAGAGGACCCGCAACAGTTTCTGGAGCCACTTCAAGATCCAGGTCTAGGAGATCATAGTTCTAGCGACTACAATGGTTATAATTGCTCCTTATAGCCCAGATAAAACAACTCATCTAATACTGTAGACATACTGTAGTTGTAAAATGTAGATCTTTTGCTCCTGTCACTAAAGATCAGTGGGTGGTGCTCCACTTCAGCCTCTGCTGCTACCTATTGGTTAAAAAAGGACTAGCTAAAGAGGGAACGCTACAGTCCTTTGAAAGATCATTAAATATTGACCCGAGGGTTAGGGGGCTAGGGGGGCTAAAGAGTTAGTTGGGGACTCCTAAAATATGTGCTGTTTCATCAGGAAACAAAACTGGTAGCAAAAATGGCATCTAAAGAACAATGCAATTCCAATTAATTATCACGAGGTAGCCACACGTCACAGCTAAATCATAGAAGAAGACGGGCAGTAGCTGAAATCCGATATGGGTAATTTGCTGTTTAGTCAATTATTTTTATTTTGCACAGTAGCTACATTTTCTACTTACAACTGCCAGCATTAACTTTGTAACTCTACAAGTTTTGTTTATCCTACTAGACATTCAGGGTATAAAATGGCACTTGTGAAAGTGTATGTGTGTTGTTTTTTTTACTGACAGAGACCCCTGTTGATCTGGCGCGTGAAGTGCAAGTGTGTGATAGCCCTTAGGTTCAACTCCCACGTCAAGCTAGTAGCTACCTACCAGTGCTAATCGAATAACAAAATAATTCAGTTTGAGCTCACTTTAGGTTCATTTTTATCCTCAGAAGCTTCATAATCTTGACAAATAAGCTTACGTTAGCATTTTGCTAGCTAGTGTCAGCGTTTGACTACTCAACTAGTTATTCCTGAAGAGTGAGGCTGAATGCTGACGACTGATGTCCTTAGAACGCGGCAGTGTAACGCGCAAAGAGTACTCAGAAGTTAATATTTATAACTATATTTTATAGTTATAGAGATATACTAACATGTTTTACTTTATACTCTTTTTGTTCCGTTGTTTGTATAGTATGTTTAGGTTTATGACGTCAATCTTTTGACTCACTCTCTAAACAGGTGTTAGTAGTCGAATTATGCTGCCGGTGCTCATTTGACCCTCCATCATCCCCTTGGAATCGTCCCATTATTTTGACAAATTAGTTTACACTCGCTTTTGTTGGCATTTTGCTTGCTACCTAACTCCAAGGAAACCTCTTAACTGGAACTCGTGGGGTTTATATTCCCGAAGAACAGGATAACATCAATTACATAAAATGGAAGAACAAACAATGCGGCGATAAAGACCACACTTTAGTCAGAAAAGACGCGAAATCTTAAAAAAACGAGAATGGGTGTTAGTAACAGAAGTCGTAGTTATGACTAGCAAAATAAAAGACTACTTTGATATTAAATAGTAATAAATGGCTTGATATGCTACAATATATCGTCTAAAGATCGATATATGGCTTTAAAGTAATTAAAATGTCGTAATATATGCCAATAACGCCCGATAAACGTAAAGTTAATCGTTTTCTTCCCACTGGTTTATTTTCATCTGAAAAGCTGAAGCGGAAATGGAAGACAGCCGGTGGTCAGCTGACTGGAATGTTGACAAGGCAATCTTCGATCCGGAAGAGGACCAACTAAAAACCTTAAGGTGCCGGGATGTGCGACACATGCCAGTCTTTATACTTATTGTCGTGATTACTTGATTAATTGTAAGTTTTGCATTCACATTTGTGATTTCATTTAAGTCGCTTTGCACGCCAATGCCAGCGTTGCATCTGCGGATCACGCACGCGGATCATCACTGTGGCTATTTACGGAAGGTTTACAAGGTAAATCGCGATGGACATCCAGCAAGAGAGCAGGCGGCTGCTGGATGCTGATGGTCGAGTTGATGACGATCCCACTGGGCTCATGTCCGAACAGGACGCTTATCTTAGGTAAGCAAGACATTTTTTTCTTGGAAAAACAATAAAGAAGTAAGTTTACATTTATTGTTCAGTGAAACCAAAGCTCTGAGGACCAGGTTAAACGTTATCACATCAGTCTGTCTTTTCTAACATTTAATTTGTTAAAAAATCTTAAATCAATGTAATACTGTTCTTTAAAAAAATAAATAAATAATTTGGGGTATTAATGAAACAATGAACATTTAGGATGCTCTAAAATAATATTAATTAAAATGAATAAAAAAACGTATATAAATTTATCTATAATATTAATGTGACTTTATTGTTATTATATATTTATTTTCATTCATTTAATAATTTGTTCAGCGATAAAAAAGAATGCTCAAAATTATAACAGTTTTTGTTAGTATTTCTTTCTTTTTACTTCATATGTAGTATATTAACTTCCCTCACAGGATGAATAAAATATGTAACTATATACTGTAACTGTATATGTTTACGTCATTCATTATTTTTAATGTTATCTTTGCTATTGTATTCAAATTATATTCTAATTTCTTTTCCACTAAGGCCAAAAATAATGTAACGTTGGACCGTTTTTTTAGTTAAATTAAACTAAATACATTTTAAAAATCTATGAAACAGTTAACAATTAAAATGGTTATGATTATAACATTTATATTGGTGTTTCTTTGTTATTAAAATAAAAATGGAAACGAAAAATCTCAAATTATTTAAAAAATAACATTTATATGGGCTTTCTTTATGTGTGTTTATATTTTTTATTGTATTCATATAATATTCCGAGCAGTCAGGATTTTTTTCTAAACAAAAAATAACCTGAATTAATGTGACCAAGTAAAATAATAAGATAATAAAATGAGAATGAATGGAAAAATATACAAATTAATTAACCATTTCCCTAATGACCAGAAAAGAATAAATTGTAAGAATCAGAATAAATGGAAGCTACTACAAATGTGTAGTGGTAGAGAACGGGGTTCCCCAGGGAAATGTATTAATTCACGTTTTATTTTTCAATTATGGTTTAAATTTTAAATTGAAATTTATGAAGCGGTAGAAAATATAACAGTCCCATTAAATCCCACTTAGCATTGTTTATTCACGGAAAGAAGACAAACAGCATTTAGTCATAATTGATGTTAAAAAAAAAAAATAATAAAAAAAAAAATCAAATAACTGCTGGCGGATGAAACCCAAGATGAGTGTTGCGGGGATCAAGCCTGTGTGAAGAAATTATGTAAAGTAGACATAGCGTGTGACTTGTCTGCTGATTTCAAGTGCGCTGACCTGAGTGATTGAATTGAGGTCCCTCATGACTTCCTTAATGCAATCAAGCAGAGTTTTCCTGCTTAACGCTAATCATTAACGTGCTCCTCCGCCTCCTCCTTCCTGTGCAGCAAAGTCAGCAACAGGAAGTTGTACCTGGCCACCTTGGTGTCCGTGCTGGGACCCATGAGCTTCGGCTTCGTGCTTGGCTACAGCTCGCCCGCCATCCCGGAGCTGGCCAGGAACCCGGACCCCCGACTGCGGCTGGATGATGCGCAAGCGTCCTGGTTTGGGGTAAGAGCATCACCGCGCGTCACCCGATTGGCTGGCTGGATGCGGTGCATAAAAGAGCAGTTTTTGGTTTTGGTTTCCACGGTGACGCTGCTTTTGTCCGCCACACGCTCAGTCGGTGGTGACGCTGGGGGCGGCGGCGGGCGGACTGCTGACCGGCTGGATGGTGGACAAGGCGGGCAGGAAGCTGACGCTCATGTTCTGCTCGTTGCCCTTCGTCTTCGGATTTACCGTCATCATCGCCGCCCACAACGTGTGGATGCTCTACGTCGGACGCCTGCTCACGGGGCTCGCCAGCGGAGGCGCTTCGCTCGTCGTACCGGTCAGAGTCCTCTTTCCTTGTCATGCCGCTTTTCTTGTTATGCCTTGTTCGTTAACTATCTCTTCACTCCTCGTTATACCTCTCTCCGTTCACCTTTTGCTTTGTTACTTTTTGTCAGACTCCTAGTTTTGCCTCTTTCCTTATTATACCACTTTCCTTGGCATCCCTTATTCCTCGTATCCCGTCACTTCACTCCTTGGTTTAGCTTCCTTTCCCCTATTTTGTCTCAATGCTCCCATGTTTCCCCTCCCCTCAATTACTTTTCTCCTCACTTCTTGTTGCCTCGTTTCTTGTTATGCCTCTTTCCTTGTTCTGCTGCTTTCCTTGTTGCCTGTCACTTCACTCCTTGTTATTTACATTTAGTTGCTTTCTTATATTCTCTCTCAATAAATGACTGCGTTTAGATGCAGCCAATAAACCTTTTAAAACCCGAATATTAGCAGCATTCGGGTTTTTAAAAGCCATGTAAACGTGCGTAATAACCCGAATATGCCCTTATTCGTGTTTTTAAAATTCTCAATATCATGCCCGGATTACTCCCTTTCCAACCCGAATATACTTGTATGTATACGGCAATCGGAATACAGAATTTTGACCTTAACCCGAATATTGACTGCATGTAAACATAGTCGTTCGCCCCATTATCTTTCAGATCACTCCTTTGCTTCTTTCCTTGTTTATTGTCTCTTCACTCCTCCTTATAATTATTTTCTTCACCCCTGCCACTGCTCACGTATTTATGGCAAGAGTCCTTTCTGTGTCTCTTTCTTTATGCCGCTTTCCTAATTTCCTGTCTCTTCAAGCATCACTATACTCCAGTCACCTTTTCCTTTATTACCTTTTGTCAGACTGTTGTTATGCCCATTTACTGTGCTTGCTTTCTTATATTCTCTCTCAATGTTTCGTCTCCCTTCATTACCTTTCTTCTCTCTCCTCGCGATGCCTCTTTCCTGTTTTTCCTGTCTTCTCATTCCTCGTTATTCCTGTTTTTTTTCACCTTTCACTATACAAACTTATTTCACTCTTTCAGACTCTTTGTTGTGCCCCTTGTTGTAACACTTTCCTTGTCTCTTCAATTTTTATCATTCTGTCTCATTGTTTTCACTCCCTTCATTAACTTTCTCCTCAGTCCTAGTTATGCCCTTTTCCTTATTTCCTTTCCTTTCTTATTTTGCCTCTTGTCTTCTGGTTATACCTCTTTCCAGTCACCTTTGAGATTGTTACCTTTTTCCACACACCTAATTTCCTTTTTGAAATGCCTTTGGTGTCCCTCCCCTTGTTTTCGGTCTCTAGTACCCCTTGTTATGAACCTATCTTGATCAACCACTTCCTGTGACTTTGATGTGGCTTCACGTCACTTGGTGTCCATCTTGTGTATTTCTTTTCCTCAGCTGTACATCTCCGAGATGGCTCATGAGCGGGTGCGAGGGATGCTGGGCTCGTGCGTGCAGCTGATGGTGGTGCTCGGCATCATGGGAGTTTACCTGGCTGGTACGTGGCTGCCGATTGGCTAATCTCTCACGCAAGTCTCTGTTGTTGAAAGTACACCGTATATTCACTCAAGTTCTTCTTGCCTTGTAGAGCCTACATTTGGACACAGTCCCCTTGTATTAGCTACCAGTCATTGTGGTGTCAATGTGGCCCCCTGCAGGTTTGTTTTTGGACTGGCGCTGGCTGGCGGTATGCGGGGCCGTGCCGCCCACACTGCTGATTTCGTTCATGTGCTTCATGCCGGAGACGCCGCGATTCCTGCTGTCGCAGGGCAAGCGGCGCGAGGCCGAGGAGGCACTGCGCTTCCTGCGGGGGCCTCATGCGGCAGTGGAGTGGGAGTGCGCCCGCATTGAGGATGCCTGCGACCGACAGGCAGGTTGGGGGGGTTCCCAAAAGCCTGCAGTTGCGTGGCTACTGAAGGCTGGTGAACCTTTGGGGCTAAGCATAGCATCAAAATTACCCCAACACACATTAATATACACACACTAATAAACATATACCCACATTCCAGCTAGAATACAATACAACTTTATTTATATAGCTCATTTCATAACTGCTACAGCTGTACCAAAGCACTTTACATTACAATAACAAAATAGCAATAATATAACAAGTTATTTATGTAGTAGGTATCTACAATAGTTGTTTATCTACTTTCGATCTACGCAGTTGGTTATGTAGTTGTCTACTGTCTGTTGGGCAGAGTTCCAGTTTCCAGGCGTCAGACCTGAAGGATGCGGGCGTGTATAAGCCGCTGGCCATCGGCGTGATGCTGATGGTCTTCCAGCAGATGTCTGGCATCAACGCCGTCATGTTTTACGCGCAGAACATCTTTGAGCAGGCGCACTTCAAGGTCGGCCAAGCTCAGCTAAGTTGGAAATGTTGACGTCAATGACAATGTTGTGGTGCGCTTTAGGAGAGCGACCTGGCCTCTGTGATGGTGGGTGCAGTTCAGGTGGTCTTTACCGGTGTGGCGGCGCTCATCATGGACAAAGCGGGAAGGAAAGTGCTGCTCGTCATTTCAGGTGAGCTTCTCTAGATGTTGATTGGCATGTGACAACATGCACAGTAAATTTCGTGGAGTACATTTTACTCTAAAAAGACTATATTTGGTCCCATTAAACAATAGTACAATTTGTGAGTAAAATATTCAGCTTAAAATTCGGTGTAAAATTTACTTTTGAGAATTTTACGCTGCTTATGACTTGCAGATGTGACATTCTCCCACCTGTGGTTGTTGTTGTGATTTTAGGCGTGGCCATGGTGATAAGCACAGCGTCATTTGGGCTTTATTTCTACTTAATGTCCAGGAGCTCCTCTCCAGAGGAACATCACACCAACATGGCCTGGTTGGCCCTCACCAGCATGGCAGTCTTCATCACGGGTCAGACACACCGTCCACTCAAACCAGTTTTTTTTAAATGACACAGCCACCCTCCTTGCTGGCTAGATAGTTTCATTGCTAGGTAGTTAAGAATGATGTCGAGTCAAACAATGTCTTTACAATAAAATGTTCAATATGTCCCTACTAGTCTAAACACTAGCATTCTGATTAACCCCTACTAGTCCAAACACTAGCAATCTGATTAATATTACATTTGTGGTATATGAATTAAGCAGGAAAATGCACCTGTTTTTATCCATTTGAGGCGCCTGCCATTTTGCCACTTGCTGGTGACTGAAAATGACATCGCAGTGCCTAAAGGCCTCAACACAACAATCCGACGGCCGTCTGTTTGGTGTGTCCCGCAACGTCGTAAAGTCGGAGCCGTTATCGGGGAGTCTGGGGGAGTCTGGGGGGCGAGAACAAGAACGGAAAATGACAAATGCGGACAAACGGTGAAAATCGAAGCTTTTCCTCAAGACCTAAATCAACTTCGCTCATTTTTCCCATCTCCTCTATGGACATAATGGCTGACTGGACAGGAGAGCGCAAATTAAAAAAAAGACCGCCGTTATTCGATATTGCCGTGAAATGCTACGCCGATCGAGTGATGCAAGGCGAGCTATTGAGACAAAGTTGGCTATACCAGGTAGGATTTATTTTTATACTTGAGTTTATTTTCATACAGAAACCGTTCATAATTGTTTAGTAAACATACTAACTCCGATCTCATGGAGTGGGGAGGGGTGTACTACTTCTCACGCATGCGCAAAAGGTCCTGAGTAGTCGGCGTCTCCCGTCGGCTTTTGCAGTGTGTTCTTCTGTCATTTTCTGATCCGACGTGCCAATTTCTAGGCCGACGCGACAGGTGGCCACGGCGGCCAACGTCGGATCGGTGTGTAGAGGCATTAAGGGCTCATGTAACGACCTTAACGGCTCACCTGTTTTCTGGGTTTGGTCATGTGACGTTGGCAAGCTGAGCCCTTAGGCCCCCTGAGATGGATAGAAACTGGTTTCTATTGCTGCTTAATTCTTATTCCACAAATGCAGTATTAATCCGAATACCATGTTTAGACTATTGGAGGTGCATATAAGATATTATTGTAAAGACAGTTTTTGACTTGACTTAAGGTAAGCTTTAATGATCCCCAGAGGAAATTCATGTGATACAGCTTCACATGGTTAGTTAGTTCCATTTGTTCCTTTCTTCACTAGTTAACTGGTTGTTAGTTCCTTTGTATGTTGGTCATCAGTCCGTTGGTTTCCTTGTTAGTGAGTTACTGTATTTAGTCAGCTGTTCATTCCTTTTTTTGTTCAGTCATTTATTCACTAGTTATTTAGTTCCTTAGTTGGTTAGTGGTTTTTCTCATTCTTTGCCGGTTGGTTGATTTTTTTTTTTTTTTTTTTTCCTATCCTATCTTTGATAGTTAAAGAATTGCTTGTCAGTTGGTTGTTTGCTTCTTTCTTCGCTAGTTCATAAGTTAATTTATTGGTTTCCCGGTCGTAAGACTCTGAATTCCTCTTTTCACTAGTTATTTCGTAAGTCCAGTAAGTCAGTCGTTTGCTGACTTTTGTTTTGGTAGTTACAAGATTTGGGCATTCCATCAAACTGAGGACAAGAACGTCTGTCCGTCACTGACGGACGCCCGTTTTGCTGACGAGTGACGAATGACAGACACCTTTTAAAATGACGGACTGACGAATGGCGGAAGTCGGTTTTCATCCATCAATGTAATCAATGCCACTAACCACATCCCGACCATTAGCCCGTCACTTGCGGGCGCTCGCTTTTCTGTCTTTTTTTGGGGGTACCGACTGACGACAGAACTCTGACGAATTTAAATGACGGACTGATGATTACAATTCAGTTCATCATGAAATAAGACGGACTGACGAATGACGGACGGGTATCCTGGCCGCTGACGGATGACGAATAACAGACCAGCAAAATTTAGTAAAATGCCCACCGCTGGTAGTTACTGAGTTGATTAGTTAGTTGGGTATTTGTTTTTGCAAGTCAGCAAGTTCCATTCTTCATCATATTGTTAGTTAGTTAGTTATCTTACCTCCACTAAACACTGTGTGTTTGTGTTTGGTGTGTGTGCATATGTAGGCTTCGCCTTAGGTTGGGGTCCCATCCCATGGTTGGTGATGTCTGAGATCTTTCCGGTGAAAGTTCGCGGCTTCGCCAGCTCCATGTGTGTGCTGACCAACTGGGGCATGGCTTTCATTGTCACCAAGAGCTTCCAGGACATGATGGTCAGCTCCTAAACACACCTTCTTCACGACCAACAGTCCAGCCTTTATATAATTTCATGGAACAAACATTACAAGCCAGCCGAGAGTGCCTTGTTGGATCTGACTGCTCAAAAATAAATAAATAAATACAATAAAACAGTTGCCAGCCATTTTGTAATGGGCTCTGCTGTTCTCTTCCAGACACTCCTTACCAGCGCGGGAACTTTCTGGCTCTTTTCATGCATGTGCCTCCTCGGCGTGGTCTTCACCGTCGGATTCATGCCAGAAACTAAAGGTCGGACGCTGGAGCAGATCGAGGCCAACTTCCAGGGAACGGCAGGACCGTGATGGCTTCCAGAAACCTCAAAAAAACAAAACAAATGTTCTCAATATTGTCTCCATCGCACAAGCAGCAAGAGTACTGAGAGAAGGGGGCTTAGTCAGCACATGTCAATCATTGTGAGCTCACTACTGTGGGGAAAAATGGATTGATACTTTTTTTTCTCCTACATTTTTTGTTTATAAATGAAGCTAATATGTTTTCTAGAACTCATCTCAGACGGCTTAATTTTTTTACAATGAATACAAACTGTTATGAGATGACACTGTGTATGTATGTATGAATGAATGAATGAATGAATGAATGGAGGGAAACTGATCAAAATGTGATGGAAAGATTCCACACAGCACCTGGTGGGTTTCTAGAGGTGGGGTGGGCAAGGTATGGCCCAATTTGTATTGTTATTATTATTAAATAATCAGTAAATTAATTGTTTGAATAGAGTTCGAAGTTCGAATAGAGCCATAAGTGGCCCTTTGAGCATTTACATTATCAAGAGTCCTGTAAAATTTGTTGCATGATTATAGGTGATATTTTCTTAATCCTAATTTTTTTTTAATGTTTTCTTCTGATTTTATTCATTTATTTGGTTAAATCATTTGTTGTCAGTCTAAATAGAAAAAAATGTAAAAAAAAACACTTCTACATTATCACATTTACATTCCACCTCTTTGATGGTTAAGTATAATATTATACAACTATTTCATTATTAATATATAATTCTTTTACATGATTTACACGTTTTTCCTACCTCATCTATGAATGACCTGGCCTATCTGTTGCTTAAGGAAAAAACACACTCGCACAAAATTTTGCCCACCCCTAATCAAGAGTCAGCATAATAAATCGAATTGCAACACACTAATGCATGTCTATTCAGTTGTCTTCGTACGCATATACTCGTGTGCATTTAGATTTTTTGTGCGATGGAATCAAGTTAAAGTTGAATAACGTTTTTTTTTGGGGGGGGGGGTTGCTTTGAATGGAAAATAATTTGTTCTAATTAAAATAAATACAGTAAATGCAATGTTTGAAAATGTCCACAGTTCAAATTTAGAGTTCCACTCTGACGTCATTTATGACTTCAAGATAAAAGTACAATGCATGGCGGCATATCTGATCTACCAGGTATTGGAGCTAAATGTTACTCATAACATTAATAATTACAAATATGTAGTTTAACTATGATAAAAGCAACATTGTATTCGCCTTTGTCGTCGGGAGAGCGATAGCTGTTTTAGTATAGTGACTTATTTTGAAAAGGCCAGGACTTGACTTCCCATTCGGCGGCTAGACGCGACGTATAGACTTCCGGTCCTGAGCGGCGTCACTTCGTCTGTCGTCCGCCTTGCTTCGGCGGGGATGCTGCAAGAAGCGATGGAGTTGAAGCCCCCCAAAAACACTCGAGCGTCGGCTGGAGTTTAAGAGATAAAAGGCGGGCGATGAGCCGAATAGGAAACGATAAAAAAATATATATATAACATTTTGAAGATGAAGCTGCTGAAACCGAGCTGGGTGAGCCACAACGGTATGTAAGCGAGTCTCTTGATCAAGTTAGGGCTTTTGTTGTTGTCATCGGCAGAGGATTCCGAGGGGAGTGATGGCGAGGCAGGGCACAGATGGACGTCCACACTCGGCGCCACTTCCAAGTTGAAACCGGAGGGTTGATTTTAGGCACTAAACAGTAAACACCAAAGCAGTACTCCCTCGGAGCACAAATGTTTGCTAACCCCGGCCACCTACCTACCTACCTACCTACATACCTACCTAGCTAGCTAGCCCCCTCCCGGCTAGCTTTTGGCGTTAGCCAACAATTGCTGTCACTTAGTAATTTAGACACTAGCGTGCGTAACGGCCTGCACGTTTAAGCCGTTTTCAGTTAGAAAGCTTTCATCTATGTGTCATGGCCCCGGATAGTTTCGGCTTTTTTTTTATTAGTGGCTTCTCTACATGTGAAGCACACGTGACTCACGCTCCCCCCCCCCCCCCCCCCATTAAAGACATCATGGATTGTATTTTCCCAGGTGGAGGCAGCACTTCATATACTTGCCAATTAGTGTGCAGCTATGTGGTTTCACACATGCAGCAGAATCCCATCATTAAGCGATAAACCAAGGGTCTCTTATCATAAGCAAATGCCAATAGCCCGAGATTGTCTACATATCCAACAAAACGTTTTGCTTAACCTTTGGTTTCATGCTAACACTTTGGGGCCACTTGTAGTGAGAAGGGCTATTATTAACTCTTTTATTAGCAGCTTCTCAACTACTGAGGCATACATGACAACCCACCACCCGAACAAAGACAAATGCAGTCGGTCAACTGCTCACCTTACAGTTTGTTTTCCACTGGATGGTTCTACTGTGGCTAGGCCCTTCTCTACTAGCTGTTGACGTGAGCCAACACGGCTGACTGAAGTTAGCCATTACTACGTGACGTGATGTATGTACTCAAACACAAACGCACATGCATTGCCTTGTTGCGCACATACTACTAAATACAACTGCTACTACAATTACTAAATAGGATGCAAATAGTTTGTAAAGTTTGTCAGTTGTAGAATTGTTACACTAGTGATGATTTGTAAATACATTATTTTGCCATCAAATGCACATTTGCATTGTTATTCTTGGAAAAAGACTGTTAGGTTATTTGAGGCGTCACTAAAGTAAAAATTGTAAGCATAAAAGTCACTGTTGTGCATCCAATATCTTCGGAAAATCTTCCTGTGTTTTTTGGTGCAAAATTGGTGAGTTGAGTGAAGTCAACATGTTTTACTGCTGATTACCGGTACTTAAAAAATAAAATAAAAGGAATAAGATAAAAGCAAACTTCTTTTTTGTGATGAGTCTAATCTTTCATTTGGTAGTTTCTGTGTTTACGTAGTCATAAAACACAATATTCTGTGTACCTTGAAATATCAGCCAGAATGCTCTAAATTGACTAGCTCAATAGTTTATCATTTTTTAAAATGGCTGGCATTGAAATTGTTAATTTAATATTTTGTCATTTTTGCGTGTGTTTGCTTTGATAGGCAAACCCATCTTTTCTGTTGACATTCACCCGGATGGAACCAAATTTGCAACCGGCGGGCAAGGTAACTTGTCAGACACACACACACACACACACAAGGATGCTAAGGTCAAGTCAAGGAATGGTGTAATAAATCATTTGTGATCATCAGGGGAGGATTCGGGGAAGGTGATGATCTGGAACATGGCACCTGTCCTGCGCGAGGAAGATGAGAAGAATGAGAATGTTCCCAAAATGCTTTGCCAGATGGACAATCACCTAGGTAATATTTTTATGAAAATTAATACAATGTTATTTTAAAGATTAATGGTAAAATATTTTATTTGGATTATTTAGTTTAAATCAATATAAATCCATTGCTTTTATCAGGTTAATTTTCTAATGCAGTGGTGCCTGACATCCGAGTTGAAATGAGTGGAAAAGCTGGTACTGTATTCTATTTCAGCCCCATTTCTGGTGTGCACGCCATGTCCAACAGGGGGCAATATAATATATGCATGCATATACTTCATACACAAAGCAGACATCATAATTTCTCAGTAACCTGCAGTAATATTAGTCATTTTCCGCAGAGGATAAAGAATATATAATACGTTTTTAAAATCCTAGAAGTATTGCAATATTGTCTCTCTAACTCAGAGGTCTCAAACTCCAGTCCTCAAGGGCTGCTCCTGCATGTTTGAGGTTTCCTCCTGCAACACACCTGATTCAAATGATCCGGATCATTATCAGACCCCTAGTGAACTTGCTGATGAGCTGATTATTGGAATCAGGTGTTTTACTGGTGGGAAACTTCTAAAACGTGCAGGAAAGTGGCCCTCGAGGACTGGAGTTTGAGACCCCTGCTCTAACTTGTTGCTGCACTGTTTGTGTTAAAACAACTTTTTAAGTCATTCTGTCCCAATGACATATATAATTTCACAGAGGGTCTGAAAAAGTCTGGTACTGAATGAGTTAACAGGTTACAACGTCACAACATCGATGCTAGCTTTGTTAGGATGTCTACAGCATTTTGCATTGTATGTTAGCATTATGCTAGCGGACATTCACAAATTATGTACAGTAGTTGTTTTCAATATATTTGTAATTCTCTTTGTTTTGTATTTAGTTTGACAGTAAACATTCTGATCTCAATTTTTGCACGCAAGGTAAAGGAAAAAGTCCCCTGATCGATAGCTCATATCTCGAAAAACTTGTTAGTTGTGTCACTCGTAAGTCAAGGCACCACTGTATACACAAACAAATATATTTGTTCTTCTTGTTATGATGCTTGGGAAAAATAGGACTGAAATTGCCCTTTCTATTCTTTAAAAAACAAAAACATTTTTTATTGTATTTGAGTGCAGCATGCGTCAACTGCGTGCGCTGGTCCAACAACGGGCTGTACCTTGCATCCGGAGGGGACGACAAGCTGGTGATGGTGTGGAAACGAGCTGCGTATGTACACACGTACACAAATGCTTAACTTAATACAGCTATGCGCTTGCAGTGATCAGTTTTCCACACTGACTATTGCTACTGCATACTCATGCACCACTCAATATAAAAATAAGTTGACGCGATCGTGGTGGGCGAGGAGAAAAGAGTGCATTAAAGACAAAAAAAAGTTTGGGATCATGTCACACTTAACAAAAGTAGACGTGTTTTGAGGTTCCCTTAATGCTTAGGAGGCTTAGATAGAGCAGTCCGACGTCGGCCAACTGTGACCGACGACTACCCCCTGTGGCATTGGGCCTTATGTTGTAATGTGTTAAAAACAAAAACAAAATCGTCAAAAATGGCACTGATTTCTGACAGTTTTAAAAGCGCTATTCTCGTAAAAATATGAACCCTCGTGCTGATACTGACATGATGTTTAGGTTCATTGGTCCCAGCACGGTCTTTGGCTCGAGCAGCAAACTGGCCAACGTGGAGCAGTGGAGATGTGTCACCATTCTGAGGAACCACACTGGAGGTAACTCACACAAAGCCACAACATTTGAAAGAAGACGTGTCATTTTTGTTCCCCTCATTCTAGTCACTAGTGTTTGTCTACAAGACAAAACAAGTCTCTTTTGCATAATAATCATGTTTGTTGTGTGTGTGTGTAGATGTGATGGATGTCGCCTGGTCTCCCCACGACGTGTGGCTGGCGTCATGCAGCGTGGACAACACCATTGTCATTTGGAACGCACGCAAATTCCCCGGTGAGAGAAGGAAACCCCAGACTGTCAAATCACCAAACCACATTTTGTGCAAAGTAACATCAAAAGTGTGATCAGAGTGGCCCAGAGAAGTTCCTCAAAGTCTCAACTGTGCGGGGGTGGGCTGCTCCCTCAGAATTGGTGACATGCCTGCGGGGCCACACGGGCCTGGTCAAGGGCCTGACATGGGACCCGGTGGGCAAGTACATCGCCTCGCAGGCCGACGACCACAGCCTGAAGGTGTGGCGGACCGTGGACTGGCAGATGGAGGCCAATATCACCAAGCCTTTCAGCGAGGTAGGCAGCAGGAAGATGATGATGATGATGATGTTGTGCAGGTGTTTTCAAGCTCAAAGAGGAAAAAATGCTCAAACGAAGACTCCAAAACCTTAGTTGACACAAGGCGCCAATTGCACTTTAATTCGCTGGCACACACGTCACTCACCAGACCAGGCCCTGCCCTTCAAAGCCATACACATCCAAAGTCGCAGGTATTAAGTGTGTATTGTTGTTGATTGTAAAAATATTTGATATTCCAGTGCGGTGGCACCACACACGTCCTGCGTCTGTCGTGGTCTCCCGACGGCCAGTACCTGGTGTCGGCGCACGCCATGAACAACTCAGGACCCACAGCGCAGATCGTGGAGCGGGACGGCTGGAAGACCAACATGGACTTTGTGGGCCACAGGAAAGCCGTCACGGTGGTGGTAAGTCTCGGCCAAAATATGCGAAATTGCGGATTTTTGTTTCGGTAGACATATGCAACAAAAAGTTAGTAGATAGTGTGTAATTCAATATAAAACGCCCTCGTGTGAACAACTATATGCTGCTTATCAGATGCCAACACTAATTATTTCTAACGAAGGCTGCCCTGCTTAGCTTTTAGGCCTTTAGTGCATGTAGTCCACTTGAAAATCATTGATCTTCAACCAGTTTTAGCTGCCAAGTCATGGGCAAGGAAACACAGTGTGAAGGCAGGATTATATAAATTGGTACCACTCTCACACCCCTCCAGACCAATGCAACATTATTTGTATGCAAGGCATTGAAATAGTCACTTTAAAATCATGTGTTCCCTATAAAAATAAAAAATGAGTGTCCACAAACAGCTCTTTTATTTTTCTTTACCTTCATCTTGAACATGTGTGTGTGTGTGTGTGTTTGTGCGTGTGTGTGTAGAAATTCAACCCAAAGATCTTCAAGAAGAAGCAGAAGAACGGCAGCTCTTCGAAGCCCAGTTGTCCGTACTGCTGCTGCGCCGTGGGCAGCAAGGACCGCTCGCTCTCCGTCTGGGTCGGTACACGTTTTTGATTGCATAACATAGAGGAGGTAAATGATCTCAAAAAGTAGAACAACTAAAACAGTCCGAATTGACTTGACTTGAATTGAAGAAAATGTATTCCTCAGTTTTCCTGAGAGATTTTGGGGCCCCTGGCGATGACATGTTTGGCTAAAGATTCTCAGAATCGTCGTTAATGTTGTGGTTAACTTGGATTACGTTCCTCCTTGTCGCTGCCCCCACAATCATAATCCAGATCATCGTTTACCTCTCTCTGTTTATGTCTTTTTTGCCGTCGCTAACAGTATTTCTTCCTCATGTGCGTCTACCAGCTGACTTCCCTGAAGCGCCCCCTGGTGGTCATCCACGATTTGTTTGACAAATCCATCATGGACATTTCCTGGTGAGTTTATCCAAACATATTGATTGATTGATTGATGGATTGGTAGTATTGTCTTCTGTCACGCCTCTGCTGTGTCTTTAAACCAAAGCGACATCTTGGTGGTCTCAGGTGTATGAAGTTGTGGTCTGATTCCACATATCAGGTTATAGTTGATTTGTATGCACCTCCAATTTTGCTTATTGAATGATCTGTATGAGGACGTAGCCAATTTTAGCAGCAGTAGACAGCGTCACGAGGCGACGTTTAAGTCAAGAATGAAAATGTCAAACGACGACTTAGGCCATATACACCTCTAATGTAACATTTGTACATCATATTTAGTATTCCATGCACCTCTGTTTTCAGTTCCTTTCTTTGTTTTGTGTCTGTGTGTGTGTGTGTGTTGAAGGACTCTGACAGGTTTGGGCATGTTGGTGTGTTCCATGGACGGTACTGTGGCCTACCTGGACTTTTCACTGGATGAACTTGGAGACCCGCTCACTGAGGAGGAGAAGGTCTGACACACGAATCGCCCACTTCCCTCCCCCTCCAGTCCTGCAGAATCCCAAAGCCAACCCCAAAATGTCTCCTCTTTCTCAGAACACCATCCACCAGAACATCTACGGCAAGAGCCTGGCCATCACCAGCACGCAGGAGCCACAGCTGGCCACCACCATCATCGAGAACCCGGAGATGCTCAAGTACCAGCAGGAGAGGCAAAGCTCGGCCCAGATCAACTTGGGAGCGGCCGGCGCAGATGCCTCGGCACCCAAGCTCAACAGCGTGATGAACGGAGAGTCTCTGGAGGACATCAGGAAGGTGAGCTGCAAGTGAAGGTTTTGTCCACACGAGCTCAGTTCTTCGGGTTAGTCTTCACTGACTTCCTGATGTTCTTGCAGAACCTGCTGAAGAAGCAAGTGGAGACCCGAACCGCTGACGGCAGAAGACGGATCACGCCGCTGTGTATCGCTCAGCTGGACACCGGGTATGGAGCTTTTTGTTGGGCCGCCTCCAAAGCTGCGAGTGACGGTAAAGAAACGAGACTGCGGCTGCCACGTTCACAACTCGACATCAGTCGGCATCGTGTCAGGATAGCCGCTGAGTTGATGGCTGCCGCAGTCTCGTTTGTTTGTCGAACGCCACCATGCGCTGCATAACACTCGATTTGTCTGCGTTCTTTGTTAGGGACTTCTCCCCGGCGCTCTTCAACAGTGTTCCCATCCTGCCGTCTTCCTTGTCCAATCAGCTGCCCCCTCAGCTCAGCACCGACTCCAGCCCGGGACAGGCGGCGGCGGCTCCGTCGCTGGGAGCCCTGCGGCCCAACCTCGACCCCGCGCTCGCCCCGCCGACGCCCGCCAATGCGGCCCCCAAGGGCCTGGAGGACACCAAAGACCAGATCCTCCCGTCCAGCGTCAAGGCCAGTCTGCTGCTGGCGTCCGCCTCCAAGATCGAGCCTATGAAGGCCTTGGACTCCAGGTTCACAGAAAGGTCCAAGACCACGCCGGGCATCCCCGTCCCCATCTCCTCCACCGCCGGCCTGACGCCGCTCGACAGGTGATGACAGTCAACCTTCACTCTTCATGGAAATGGGAACATTTAGGTCAACCAAGCCCCAGTTTAAACCCTAAATATCCCACAAAAGATGATCGCATAGATCTTAAATTCATCTTACAATCTTGCGCCTCAAAATGAACCACTTACAATTGTCATTTGATTTTAGAATCAAATGCGACCTGTAGTTTCGATTGTGCAAGTGTGTATGTCATACAAAAACAACAATCACTACTTTCTTATTAGCCAGGGCCTTGGCGGCATCTTAGGGGGTTAGAGAAGAACACAAATAGCCACAAGTTTGAAAGGTTTTCTGAGAATAGATTGATGACCTGTGGTGGATGATGTCGTGAATGGTATAATGTCGTTGTTTGGCGTCTTAGATGCTATGTAGTCGATGGAGTCCTTGATTTGTGGTTATGGTGTTTTGGAAATGTGGTTGATGATGGTGGGTGACGTGCAACTTTGATGCCGAGTGGTGTCTTTGATTAAATATAGTTGTCTTTGGTGGCTTGATGTGGTTGGTGGTGTCTTCACGTCACATATTTTTTGACAGCGGTCTTCATTGTGTGGTTGAAGGAGTCTTTGATTTGCAATCAATGGTGTGTGACATGTAATTGCTAATGTAGTTGATGGAGTCTTTGATGTTGTGTGGTTGATATAAAGTGTTGGAGTCTTTGATATCAAGAGGGTTGTCATTTTTGTGATGTTGATGGTGTCTTTGATGTTGCGTGTTTCATGTAAAGTGGTCGTGTCTTGTCATGTCATGTGGTTTTATTGTCGTGGTTGGTGTGTGTGTTTTGTTTGGTTGCTGTTATGTGATTGATGTCTTTGACATGTGGCAGCGGGTGTCTGTGTGGTTGGTGTGTGTGTCTTTGATGTCATGTTGATTGTGTCGCTAAGGTTTCTGTTATGCGGTTGATGGTGTCTTTGATGTAACATGGTTAATGATGTGTTTTGGTGTCATGTTGCTTTAAGAATTTCTGGAAAATAGGTGCGTTTTTCAGCGAATCATTTAAAATTTTAAATAAGTTAGTCCTATAAGTATAATAAGTTCTGGAGACAAATTTGAAGGTTACTGGCCAAATTGTGAATGGCGATTCACTACTTCTAATAACTTTGCGTCCTGCTTTCTCATTCAGGCCCAAAGATGTAGTGGCGTCCGTCCTGAAGGACTCAAAGGCCAAAGAGGACACCAGCAGTGACAGCGAGGACAAGATGGCCGCCATCAACAAGAACCTGTCCTTGTGCAAGCGCAAACCTGAGCCACTGATGTTGGACGCCGCCGAGGTGGTGGAGAAGCGCAAGAAGGGGCGGCCTCGCAAGGACAAAATGGCGCCACCAATTATGAGCCAGTCCTTCACGCAGGTAAAAAAGCGGCGGCAAACGGCTCGGCAAATCACGTCATATTGCCTAGTGTTTATTTTAATTTTTATTTAATTTTTTCTTCTCCGCTTCAGTTAATTTCTCCTCCTGAGCGGGAGCCCATCAGGGCGGCGGCGGTGGTGGCGCTGCCCACTCCGGCACCAGCAGCCGTCCTCAGGCTGCCCACGCCCAGCTTACAGAAGGCCTTCAGCATGCAGGTGATAATGACAGGATGCTGAAAAATACCAACTGTTTGTTTGTGTGTGTCGGTCTTTCTGTGTGGTTGCGCTTCTATATCTTACTGTGTGTCTACGCACAGGTGAGCATGGAGCCGGCGGTCTTCCTGGAGGTGGAGAACGAGGCGACGTCGGCGGCCGGCTCCAGGCTCAGTCAGCTGCGATGCTCCCGGGACGGACGCGAGTGGAACACGCTGCTGGCCAGCTCCGTGGTGGCCGCCGCGGGGAGCAGGTCAGCCTCAAGCCCCGCCCTCTGATGGGCCCCCCCACCAGCCAATGGACTCCCAGCATGTCACATAACAACATTCCTTTTCATCTTCCTCCTGCTCAGCGACGTCTTGGCCGTGGCGTGCCAGGACAGGATGTTGTCGGTGTTCTCGTCCTGCGGCCGCCGCCTCCTGCCGTCCATCCAGCTGCCGTCGCCCGTGTCCGCCCTCAACTGCTCGGCCCACTTTGTCATGGCGCTGACCGCCGGGGCCACGCTTTCTGTGTGGTCAGTTCGCGTCATGTGCTTGATGGCGAGCTTGTCTGCTTGACGCTTCCTCTGATGTCTGTGTGATCGATGGTGTTTTTGCTGTCATGCGGGTGAAGTTTTCTGATGTCATGAGGTTGATGGGGTCTTTGGTGCGTGTGCGTGATTGTCATTTGATTGATAACATCTGTGGTGTGAGGTTGAGCTCATGTTTTATTGGGTCTTTTGATAGCGTCTTTGATTCTGTGTAAGATGATTTTTGCCTGTTAGCCAATGTGTCTTTGATGACCCCATTGGTGTATTGTGTGAGTGGTGCGTGATGTGTGTTGAGTCCTCGATGCTTGTGTCTTTAGTACCACACGGTTGATGGTGTCTGACGTGTGTGAGGGCCACTGCCTGATGCTGTCTTTAATTTTCTGTGATTGTTGTCCTCGTCGTGTGTGGTGTTGTGATGGCATGTTGATGTAATTGTCATGGTGTTGATTTCCTCTGATGTAGTGTGGTTGACTGTAAAAGTGCGTTTGATGTGTCTTGACATTGGTGTTATTTGTTGTGTGGTTGATGCCGTTGATGATAAGTGTTATTGCAGTGGCATGGTTGATTTGTGTTTTTTGCTGTGAGGTTGTTTTATCTTTGGTGCTATAGAGTAGGGCTGCTACAAACGATTATTTTGCTCGTCGACTGATCACTAACAGTAGTCGCGATTAGTCGACTAATCGGATGATTGCGTAAAATCGCAGCAGCAAGCTGCTGCTCACATAATAACCATCATTCGCTTACAGCTTGAATTCCTTATGTACAAACTAATCATGAAGACAATTAAGACAATTGTATATTCAACTCGTATTAAACTTTGCAACTCAACCCATCATTCCTGACCTATTTATAAATAAGGGAGCGACTTAAATCGATGGCGATACTCTGGCCTTAAAATAAAAAAAATGCTGAGTTGCACTAATACAGAGAAATTATCTATGAATACAAAAAGAAGTACAGTACTTGTATACATATTTCACTCTTCTTGAGCACCAAGATTTTTTTTTAAATGGAAGGTAGTGAAATCAGAGTAAAGTGGGAAAATGCTCTGTGCTAAAGAAAACTCAAATAAACACGTGTTGGTTTTTAATTTTGTCTTAATTTATCAAAAAGGTTTTGTTTGTCTTCACTAGTATGCATGATTTAAAAGTAGTAAATTGATCTACACAATCAAAATGTGGTATGCATTTGTAACAAAAAAAGGAAGGATATGAAATCAGGCATAAGGAAGGACCTTTTTTTTTTTGCCCTATAACGTAGTATATTGCAACAAACCTCATTATGGGTTTTATTGTTATGTGATGTCGTTTTTGTGTTTAGTGCTGATATTTCCCAGTTGATGAACGCATCACTCAAGTGTGCGCTTCCTCCTTCGCTGTCCACCACGGACGGTTTTGATTGTTAATAACGTGAACTCACTGACTAATGGCTGCTTAATCCATAGAAGACATTGTGTTACAGCGTTACATCAAACACACACCGTAACGTGTGTGCTAACTGCAGCTAGCTTCTAGACACAACTGTGACTGTCAGATATGAAATCAGGCATAAGACATAACTTTGCTTCCTTTTTTTTTTTTTAACGATCCGGCATCCCCATCATGCTGCGATGAAAGGCAGGTTTGCATAGTATTGAGTATATATGGTGAAATGCGGCGTAACTTTCGGACTCTGTTGCCAACACAAATTAGCCCTGACACTACTTTACCCACAATACTTCTGTTTACATCAGTAAGGACCCGGATTACAACCACTGCGAATGTGCGTTGCAGACAGGAAAACAGCCAGCAGAAGAGCGAGACGCGGCAGTCTCGAGAGAAAAAAGGGATGTCGTTGTGTTGAGGGTGTATTTGATGTCGTGTTTGTCGATGTCTTTGATAACATGATTGATGATGTCATTGACTTGTTTTGTGCTGACCCGCAGGGACGTCCATAAGCAGAAGGCTCTGGTCAAAAACGAGTCCCTGACCACCATTTTGTCTGGTGAGACGAGCCACATCCTGTTTGCTGCCTGAGACGCTGCCCTCAAGGATGTCATCTTGTTGACACGTGTGTTTGTGTGTAGGTTCAGAGGTGACCGTGTCTCAGTCCCTGCTGACTCAGCAGGGCATCCCGGTCATCGGCCTGTCCAACGGCAAGTCCTTCTGCTTCAGCTCATCTCTGGAGACGTGGTGAGACACAAGCTACCGCAAACAAGAGCTCCTTTTCACATGTCATTATTAGCCAATCACAAAGCACCTAGCAACACCAACGATTGGGTAACGAATGAGTGTCCTCGTCATGTTCAGAATGCTAATGGTGGTTTGAGGTGTGTGTGGATGTGCGTTTGAATTTTTGGCTATTGAGAGTTTGGCATGTGTGTTCCTCAGCCCGACTGACTCTCATTGGCTGTCATGTTCAGGACGCTGATTGCAGATCGAGGAGATTGTCTGGTCCAGTGCGCCGACTTCAGGAGCTGCCTCCCTACCCAGGATGCACCTGGCTCCTCAGGGCCTCTGGCCACCATGCAGGGACGCAACCTTAAGTAAGGAGCCACAACCAAAGCACTTGAAAAATGGTGAAAAAAAGACCCAAAAGTGATGTTTTTCGTCTTTGTCCGTGTCCGTCTCGTGGTAGCGCCGGCCGCATGGCGTCGCGCCTGTCGGCCGCCCCGCACCACCTGCAGCAGAGCATGACTCTGGCCTTCCTGGAGAACCAGCTGGCGGCGGCTCTCACGCTGCAGTCGGCGCCCGAGTATCGCTACTGGCTGCTCATCTACGCACGCTTTCTCGTCAATGAAGGTAAGAACACGGTTCATTTAGGTACCAGCAGCGTGAAGCAATTTATCTTGGCGCCAGTTAATCAACATTTTGAAAATTCAGCCCCGGAAGGCAGTTTGATTTAGCGGCATGAAATTTGGTAGACATGTCTTTCATGATTAGACCCACAAAAAAAGTCTCAAGAATCCATGCCTTAAAAGTCTTGGTAAGGCTGCCATTTTGACACACAGTAGCCATTTTATGTTGCCATATTAAGTTTCACGGGGGGGGAAGACCTGCAAGATGTTTTGTGAAAATTCAGCCCCGGAGGCCCCTTTGGCTTAGCCATGCCTACCAAATTCCAATCTTGCTATCATGGTAGTCACACAAACAATGTATCAAACTACCCGAAATGACAATGGAAGTCGTCCATTTTAGGCTCATTCTACCCATTTCCACTGCCCTTGTTCATCACTGCTCGTAGCTTCAATTATTCGACATGAACGAGTCGTCAAATAAAAGGAGGGATTTAAATATGTCATCTCATTGGTTCTTCTTTTAGGCTCAGAGTTTCGGCTACGAGAACTTTGTAAGGAGCTTCTGGGTCCCGTTCACAAGTCGGCTGCTACGGCCTGGGAGGCCACCACACTGGTATGACACATCAGGCGCTTTCTTCAAACTATTTGTGTCAAACCATTCCCACTTCAAATTTCACATTCTACATTTCAACCATTCAACTAACTCCTCGGCATTCACAACAGCGGCAGCTTGTCCGCATTTATGCAGTTTTGACAGAAATTGTATTCTCAAATTGCTTTTATTCAAGTAACAAGTTGCGAAAGCGATATAGAGTCGTGATTTTTTTTTTTTTTTGGGCACCGCGTATGCTAACTGCGTCTTCTCCCCCCCCGTCTTGCGTTCAGGGTTTGCGCAAGCGGGAGTTGTTGCAGGAAGTCCTGCCCGTCATTGGAGAAAACCTGCGATTCCAAAGACTGTTCACAGAGTATCAGGACCAGCTGGAGCAGTTGCGCGGCAAATAACACACACGCATAGGGTTTGCATTTGACTTGCTCCTCAGCTTGGACTTGCCGGACGGAACGAGGTCTGCCGACGTCAGCGCCACCCGAAAAGGTGACGTAGGAGCTCGTTGTCTTGTCTAATCAGCGCTTCACTGGAACCTTCCTCGTCCTCGTCTTCGTCTATGCACCAACCATGAGCGTGAGCGCGACATGCTTGAACCAAAGCGATGCCTTCAAGTGTAAAGAAAAAATAATAATAATCCACACTCCTGCCAGTCATTAGCTTTCACAAGCGCAAGCAGGACTCTTTTTGTATTTGGTTTTCTGTCAACAAATCACCTGAGCAGAACCTTTTTAGTCAGTAGAAGTTCTCAGCCATTCAACTCAAGATCCTCACAACGATGAAGTCATAATAAAAAAGAAAAAAAATAGTCGTAATGAGTGAACTCATCCGTACCAGGTGCTACTGCATCCGTAACCGCTTTGATCTAGTCCGTACTTGGTATGAATCACTTTATACCAGGTGCGAACGTATGCTATGTAAACCATGTGTAACGCATCAGCTGACACGATGCGAATGATTTCATGCCGGACCTAAAGGGAACGCATCGGGTATGAACATGTCCACACCTGGCGTGACTGTCTGCGACCGGTATCGTGTTGTCAGTAGTGGTATGAATTATTTCTCACCAGGTGTGAACAGTGGGGCGTGTCCATACCAGGCATGACTACATTCACAATCAATGTGACTGCGTCAGTATCTGGTGCGACTTATTTAATACCATCTGCGAATGATTCCATACCAGATGTCAAGGATTCCTACCAGTGGAGGTGGATCATAGCAGGTGTGAGTAATTTTGTAAAACTTCTGAATAATTTCAGACCTGGTGTGAATGTGTCCATACCAGGTAGAAACACGTCCCTTAATCGGTTGAAATGATTCCATGCCAGATTTAAGGGTCGTCAAGCAGTGTGAACATTTTAGGTGTGAACAAGTTCCTGCTTGATGTGAATAATTCCCTAATCTGCTGTGAAGGTCTTTGTGACTTGTCCAGATATGAATGATGTCATACTTAGTGTAAACATGGCTAGACCAGATATAACATGTCCGTACTAAATCAGACTGTTTCCATACCCGGTGTGAACCCTGGTGTTTGTACCAAATGAGAATGATTCCATGCTGGATGTAAATGCATCTGTAACTGGTATGAATTTGTCCAAACCAAGTGCGTGTGTGTCCAGATCAGCTGTGAATCTTTCCATACCAATTTTAAGGAGCCCGTATCAGGTGCAAACAAATCCATACCACATGCGAATTCTGCGTGTTTTCCCTCATTGTTTGTTGGAAGATTTCATACCTGATTGGGAAGATGTTAATTTGAAACATATCTATACCGCCGAGTACGAACTATTCAATATGGGTTGCGAAGGTGTTCGTGGCAGCTGTGGACAATTGCACACATCATGGGCGACTTAGGTCTGGAATCATTTTTAAAAGGTCAAATGTCCAGCATGTGTGTATGTAATCGAATCATGAAACAAACCGCCATTAACTGGCAATCAGTCCAGGGTGCACTCCGCCTCTCGCCTGAAGTCTCACCCGCCGCCCTAATGAAGGACAAGCGCTCTGGGAAATGGACAAATGAAAGAGAAAATACATGACATGGCCTCCTGTTTTAGAGGAGCTGAGTCACCCCAACCTTGTCTTTGATTTCGTGTCAACCATGAATTGACTTGTTTTGATGGGTCAGTTCAAATTGCTGGTCTACTTGTGTAAATAACATCCAACAGAAGCAACTTCGACAAGACTCCTTTCTTTTTTTGCCTCACTTGTCTGTTATGTGTGCCCGTCCGTCTGTTTGTGTGCAGGCTGTAACAATCGCACCGGCTTGCCTTGTGTGGTTTGTGAATGTGCTTCGAAGGGTTTGTTGTTGACAGAGCAAGAGTCCTTTTTAACAAAATGTTTGTACTTTTTTTTGTATATGGAACAAGCAAGAAGAATTGAAAAAATGCTTGAAGGAAAGAAATTAAACATTTGTTTTTTTGCTACTTTGTGGTGCTTTTATTTTAAATATTGGGACTTGTGATATTTGCTTAAAAGCTCACCTATTTGCAGTTGTTGCACTCAAGCCAAAGTGCAAAAAAAGTATTTTGGTGCCATCCAAACAACCATTTTAAAGCTTGCTGAGTTTAACGCAGCGCTTGCCACCATTTTGCGGCATCACACATGGAAATCGTCAGTTACGGTTTGATTTTAGCTATTCACGGCAGGGCTTGGGTCCACACTGGAATTTACACTTATTATTCTGATTGTTCTACTAGTGATTTTATTTTCAGGCTGTTGTCTTCAAAGATGTCGGCTGCATTGTGCTCAACAACTTCCTCATCCTTCTGTGTACGTGACCTTGATGCCATCGTGGAGATGAGAAGTTGGGAAGGCGAAAGTCGGAACAGGTCAGTCAAGAAGTATGAGGGAGGGGGGGAAAAAAGAACTTTATTTGGAAGTAAATGGGAAAAAATGTTTTTAAAAAAATCAAGTAATATTGTTCATTGACAGTGTTGAAATGTTTTCTGATAATGTGGTTCTTCCCCCATCAAGTGGTCCTGGAATATTTGAGGTGTAAGTTCATAAGTGGGCAGCAGTGCTGATCCAGTGACGCACGAGCTGGTGCGCGATGGTCTGCTTGGGCGGGAGGACGAGACCTGATTGGACAGGACCCGGGCCCAGGTGGGACCCTGCGGCCAGCAGCGCCTCCATCACCTGACCACAGAAAAATAAAAAAACAATCATTGAGGGAAATTGTAAATTTGGTGTTTGTCGCTCCACCCACCTGTTGCCGCGGAAACCATCTGGCCTCCTCTATCTCGTTGCGGTCCACGCTGATGTCTGTCGTCACGGCGATGCAAACGCAGCCAATCATGAGCTGTGAGGGCATGGGCCACGGCTGGCAGGAAACGTAACGGACGACGCCCACTCGCACGCTGCTCTCCTCGCACACCTCACGCCGCGCCGCCGCCTCCAGCGTCTCACCTGAGGTAACTTCCCGTCATTGTCACTTCCTGTTGTGTGTGAGGTTGCGCATGCTTACCGGGTTCTACGAAACCAGCCAGGCAGGAAAACATGCCGGCCGGGAAGACACTCTTCCGGCCCAGGAGACACTGATTACCGTCGGGGTGGACCACCAGCATGATGACCACGGGGTCTTGAAAGAACATCAGCAACAAGAATAAGGTGAAGAACAAAATGACTGTGTGTATATGTCCGTTTGTTTGTACAAGTGTCTTCACCTCAGTGTTGGTGTGTGCGTGTGATTGTAGTGTATATTTCTGTACTGTATGTGTGCCGTGTGTGGTTGGTCTGTTCGTATTATGTGAGTGTGCGTGTACGTACCAGTGCGCGGGTAGCAAGTGTTATGTACCCCCTTGTTGCTGGGGCACTGTTGCTTCCGGCAGGTCCTCTTGTGTCCTCCCTCCTCGGAGACAGTAGCACTGCCGCATGTGGAGCAGAAAGCGTACCGATGGTGCCAGGCCAGCAAGGAGCGGGCTGGAGCCAACACGCCTGAAACAACAACGACGACGACGACAAGACGCGTTATTATGGATCCCGCTGAGTTGTAGGGAGGATATGCCCCACTTGCTGCATCCGCCAAGCTGCAACATGATTGGCTGTTGCATTCAGGTATGATGCATAGTCAACAGTAAGTGACGTGACTTTGGTGGTGTTTTTTATTGAACCTAACCTACTTGTTTTTTGTTTTGAACAAATGTGATGCGTATTTGGAATGCTCATCTCATCAGCAAAGAAATCAGCAAAGCTGGGCATTTTACTACAAATTGAGCGTCCGTTATTCGTCATCCGTCTGCAGCGTGGGTAACCTTCCGTCGCCCGTCATTTGCCTTTTTTTCCGGGGTAGGAGGAATTAGTACCCGCCTCTAATTTTAAACTGGTTTCCGTCAGCGTTTCTAAACTTAAAAAAAAAAAAAAATCGACAATCCAATCAGTGTGCGCTGTGTGCGGGGGCCCTCCTATCAGCACACTGATTGGATGGTTGATTCTCCGAGGAGGGCCACCAATCACAAACAAGCAGGGCAGGGCAGCGCTCTATACAAGCAGCGTGTCCACATGAGCGTTCCCAGTCAGACAAGATGCTCGGAGGCACTAAGCTACATTTCCAGATTCCAGTCAGACAAGCGGAGCGCTCATTGAAGAAACACTATAACATTTCCAGATTGTGGTGTGGTACTCGGTGCACACAAAAGGCGCGTACGGGTGACGAGGAACAATAGTGAGTTGTTGTTGCTCCCCACCACCCACCCCACCAAAACGGACGTCCGTCATAGGCGGATAGATGGATCGGTCCGTCACATAGACGGAATGCCCAGCTCTGGAAATTATAAGATGAGATGAAGAGGAGGAGGAGAAGAAGCTGAAGAGGACAAGACTGGACGGATAAGAGTAAACAACGAGAAGAAGAAATGATGACGACAGGAAGCAGAAAAAAAAAAATAACAACAATGCGCCCGTTGCGTCCTCACCGGCGTCCTCGTCACTGAGGTTGAGCAAGTCCCGGTGCGGCGACGAGGCGAAGGAGCACTTCTGCTCCCCGTGCGGACAGCGGCCGAGCAGCGTGGCCCCGTCCTTGTCGCTGCTGATGGCGAACCAGGCCGGGAGCTCCTCAGATGCACTTTCTATTCCCGTTGTGCTCCTCTTCCTCTTCTCCACACCCAGGAAGACCAACACAGCATCCGGTTTCTCCAGCAGATCTTTGACCGCCTCATAGCCCAACCGACACAAATGCTGCACACCCTGTGAAAAGTCCAGAACAATGTTAAAAAAAAAATTAAAAGGCCACAACAAAAAAAAAAGTCATAAACTAGGTTTAAAAAAATAAAAGAAAATGAGTTAAGTACCATACCAAAAACCTCCCACAGCAGTGAAACAAATAAGCCCAAAAACAAGTAAAAACCTAAACAAATTGAAAACAAGACAAAAAACTGAATTAAAAAATAAACGGAAGTCAGAAACCAAAGTGAGAACAAAGTAGAAGAAACACTTCATAATCAAGAGCAAAATTTAAGAAAAAAAAGGCCCAAAAAGTTTACTTCGAAAAATTGTAAAAAAAAAAAAGAAAACATTAAATAAAAAAATATGAAGAACCAAGTCAAAACTTGGTGAAATAATAAACAACCAGGTAAAAAAAAAGTCAAAAGTTACATAAAGAACCAATACAAATTCAATCACTAAGTTAAAAAAGGTTTTTTTTTTTTTTTTTTTAATCCAACAAAAACTGTATAAAAAAATAATTCAAATCATGAAGACACTAAAAAAACAATCAAGACCCAAGTGACAAGCTAAGTCAAGAGGAAAGTTAAAAAGCAAGTCAAATGAAATCCAAGTGAAGAAGCAACCTGCTGGTCCCGGTGCAGCATGGGGCTGAGATCTGAGAAGAGCAAGAAGACGGAGGCAGGATGTTTCTTCCTGTCCTCCAGCCACGCGGCGTCAGTGCGCTTGGCGCTCAGACGATCCAGAGGCTCGCCCCCAAAGTAGTTCTCGAACCCGATGTCATCTTCGTCGCCCAGTAAGACGGAGACGTGCTTGTGACCCCAGAACTTGGCCACGTCGCTCGCGCACTGACCGCTACTGTTCACTCGACCCTTGTCGCACCTCCAAACAACAACACGAAGAACCAGAGGTCCTTAAAATGGCGGCAGATCCCGCTGAACGTGCATTTGAATGTGATTGCTTCATTCTGAACACAGCCACTGGTTATCTGAGGGTGTGCGCACTTGTGCAAACACATCATATGTCACATTCATGGTGGAAAAATGATGGTGGAAATGACTTTGGTTTTGTTTACCCATATCGGAGTAGCGTTTGGACCACGCCTGCGTGTCCGCTTCTGGCGGCGAGCATGAGCGCCGTCCATCCTCTCGGGCCTGTCCGCTCCAGCAGAGACGGGACAGCGGACAGCAGGGACGTCACCTGACCTTGGTCGCCGCGAGAAGACGCGTCCAGGAACTTCGCCAATACTTCCTCCTCGGGTGTGCCGGACATCCTGCACGCAGACAAAACATTAGGTACACCAAATGCACAATCACTGTTGATTGACACCTCTCGCTCTAAAAATATAAATTCTACATTGACAAATTGTTTTTAATATTTATTGACCTTAAGTGTTATATTTTCATTTTATTGTCCTTTTTTTATATTCATTTATTTTAATTCATATCCAACATTTTATAATATTACATTATTTGTTTTTTCCACATTTTATGATTAAAATTAAACCTAATTTTATTCATTTTACAGTTTGTCATTCAATAAAGGTAAGGAAAACAACATTTCCATTAGATATTTAAACATGTTTTTGATTAATTTAAATATATTTATTTTGCAATCATGGGGTAATTCAATTGTATTCGTTTTCACATAAAATAATCACATTTTATACACATTTACAATATTTATAATTTCTCAAATCTTAATAAATATACTGTATATAAAGTTTGATCAATTTATTCTGTTTCTAGACTTGTATTATTTTCAATAAATCTATTTCTTTAATCTTATTTTACTTGTGCAACTTACATAATACCAACATACTGTTACTGTAAATCAATGTGTACCTTATCAAGTGGCCTGTTAATAATGTGACAGGTAAACCTTTACGCTCCTCTCCCCTTTCTGATTGATACAAACAGCTGCCAATCAATAACGATGGTACATGAATAGGAAGTGATATAAACATTTGTAAACGTCGTTTTATTTTGTTTAGTATATTACGACCACAAGTTCGTACATTCACGGTTTCGTTGTAACATGCACATCAAGGTAAAATATAAACGTAATAACGAATATTCTGACAGACATTTAGGACTTTTTGAGGTGAAACAGAAATCTTCCTCGTGTGCTGTACTAAGGGAGGCTAAGCCAACTAGCTCGCTGCCACCGCACTATGGAGCTAAGGCTAAACTAGTGTGTTGAAGCAGAATGAATATTAAATGAAGATTATTGGTGTTAAATCATTCAGAAGGAAAGTCACCTAATACTGGCGAACAACAACTGGCGATCAACAAAGTCGACGTCCGCCCTGTCGGATCACAAGTGACGTCAGGATGAGATGCGTTCAAGTGCACATCCATTAGTAAGGACTTCAGCAAAGTGCAAGGAATATTTTATTTTTTGTTTGTTGATATTTTCCATGTATGAAGTAAAAGGAATTACTACTTAATTTTCTTTTTTTTTTATCTTGACAAATGCTTATAATGCCTGGTTCTTATCACTCATTTTGACAGTTTTAACTTAATGTAGGATTCCCTGAGGAGTTTTGAATGCATCGTTGTGAGATTCAGTAATGAACGCAGTAAATTTATAATGTTAGTGGTTTATTTTTCTATTAGAAACTTCAGCTTCTTACGAGAATACGGGTTTGAAGGAAATATTTATGCATGAAAAAGTTGAAAGTTGTAACTGATGGTGGATTGTCCGAAGAGACATGATAACATTGTTACTAATTTTGTTTTTTTAACAGTATGTATCGACAGTTTTATATAAATTAATAATAATAATAATCAGATTTATAATAAAATAGAGGAAAATAAGATCGAAGTCGAAATGGTTCAACCCTAATAATGGAGTCTTAAACGCATTGCTGTTCAGCTAGGGATGTAATGATATCGAAATGCCACGATATCCTGATATGAACCTCATGATAAGATAATTATCGCAATATTTTTGGGGGTAGATTGGCAATATAGAAAGCTAACGATACTGTTAAAAACTCGGTTATGTTTTTGTACATAACAGCAGTGACAAAGAAATAGGCTTGGTTGTATTGTATTGTTTTATAATGTTCATATATGTAAGTGAACGAATACTCTCTTGCAGTGCATACATTATCTTTGACCAACCGTGTTAGGATTACTTTATTTTTTTTTGCGGACTCATTATTGCCATAGTACACTCATATTTTACTTGCTTGATTTAAACTTGAGTGCGATGCCCAGGGTGGGCTATGGCTAACTGGCGCTAGCATATCAGAGACTGGGAACTCCTTTATCGATGCGCGCTGCCTACATCACGCACCATGCCACGATCGGTTTTGTTTTCTATTTTTTTCCTATCGAACATTTTATTGAAGGCATTTTCTAATGATATCGATCAGGTGTCAATCGCATATTGAATTATCGGTCCAGCCCTACTGTAGTTCACAATGCTTAATGTCTGAAACGGGTGAAAAGTACCCTTGTAATGTTTTTTGACAGAAGTGTGCTGGTTTTAATATCGTAACATGACGATGATGATATCGCCATTACTGTTAGATCACTACCGTTCAGAATTTTTTCAAAACTTCGCTGAAAGAAGTCACAATTATTGTCGCTGAAGTTCACAAGTTGTATGTTTGTAATTATACTTAAAAGATTTGAATACAAGACATTGTGTATTTAATAGTTTATTTATTTAACAAAGTTAAAAAACAACATGATAACATAGGGCCAAATCAATACAACTTTGATTCATGTAAACAAACCGTTAAATGTACACTTGGTTAGTTTGTTATGACAATTTAATAAAAATAAAATAAAAAAAGTCGACAAAACCGCAGCAATTGATGCTAGAGTAAAAGTGTGATTTTATTGCATGTGTTGTGTGTGTGTTAGGAGTAGAACGTGAGGACGCTCTGGTGGTTTCCTCGCACCAGCAGAAGAGGAGGAAGTTCCTTGGACAGCGTTTCCAGCCAGCACATGTAGAGGGCGCTAGAAACCACACCCTTCCTTGCCAGGGGCATTGTCCTGACCAATAACAAAAGAGCAGACACTTTATTAGGTATGCAAAAATGTTTAGAAGTAGTATAATGTGTATTTTTTGAAATACTATTTCTACATGTAGTGTGTATTTTTAAAAAAGTTATATGTTGGGGTTTGCATTTGTACGAAAAAAAAAACATTTCTGCAATAGCGATTGATTTTACGAGCATATGAATTATGATATTTTTGTCCTTGTTTGTCGTTTTGATGACAACAAGTCAAGTGGTGAAGACTTGTTCTCTCACATGACGATGAGCTTGGCGTCGCTGGAGTGCTCCTTGAGGAGTTCGTTGAGCCGGATCTGCCGATTGCTCTGAACACAAATGTCGCAAGCGTTATTGCTAAAAGAAAGGTTGCGCGTGTCGCAGACGCGCTTGATGTAACCTTGGCCTTGTAGAGCTCCAGCTCGTTGTCGGTGATCCTCCAGGGCTGCTCGGCCTTCAGACGCTCGGCCGCCTCCTGGTCCATGTCCTCCTCCTTCAACCTGTACGACTCCACCAGGGCCTTGAACCACAACTTACTACGCGCGCACACACACACACACACACACACACACACACATATAATACAATCATGTTCACTATCTGCCTTCAAACACTTCCTGGTCTCGTCTACTAGACTAACCCATTCAAACACACACCTTATTGTTTATGAAGAGTTTTGTTACCTGTGTTTCTTCTGACATTTTAAATGAGTGTGAAATCATGAGTGAAGAAGATGCTGTGTGTGCGCGTGCACGTGTTGATTATAAACATACTTGTGTTTTTTGGGTTTGGTGTTGATGTCTCCTAGAACATTGATGTCGGAGAAGTCGATGCGGAACCTGCTGAGCAGCGTCGCCATCCTGTATACACACAGTACACACACGTGGGTGTGTGTGCTTGTTCACCGCTAAGATGTTTGACACGCGTGCGTGTGACTGACATGCGTCTGTCGTGGTCGATGCGGTTGATTTTTCCTCCGATGAAGACTCGAATGCGGCAGTCGGCCCATTTGCTTCGGTTGGTCAACAGGTAGGGAAGCAGCAGTGTCAACCCTAAGCACAACAACACACACACACATGTACATTATAAATGCATTGTAATGTTTATTACTGGAATATTAATTTTATTGCTAATGTCAACGATGCCATTGTGCCACCCTTGTCTTGTAAATAAAGTAAGTCAAGCAATAAGTCCTGGGCATCCAACCTTCCTCATGGTGGTGTCGTCATACTCCTGTACTCGCCCCAGACATCAGTCACACGCTGTTGTTTTATTCTCTGTATATTAAATCATATTTTCTTCCAGAATAACATTTTTTTAAACAATTCAACTTAAGTCTCATATTACATACTAGGGCTGGGAAAAAAATATTGTATCGTTGATGAAGTATCACAATACTTTCAATACCTTATGTATATGTTTTGCACTTTCTATAACACACTTTTGGAATATTTGAGGTCCTTAAAGTTGAGCTTTGTGAATGGAGTTTCATTTATTGCACTCTTGTGTATCAGGAACAGTTACAGAAACAGTTACTGGAACAGCTTATGCCCTTTTCAATCATGACTCTTGAATAAATGTCAAATGGCACTTAAAACTTTGGAAACACATGCCTCATTTTTTAAAAATATATATTTTTATAATATTCAAGTATCGCAATAGGTATCGGGTCGCTACCCAAGTATCGGGTTCCGTATCGGATCGGACAAAAGTGGATCATCCCAGCCCTATTATATACATATGCAGAAAAGACTTTATTCCTATTATACCTTTTCTCCCCAAAATATACAACTTACATCTTGTAAAATTCATTTCATTCATCAATTCAGTCATTCACCAAGTTGACCGCTAGGTAGCATCACAGTCCAAAGTGTCATTCATGCACAACCATTGCAAAATTTCTGTTTGCACAATTCTGATTAAAAAAAAACAAACAATTGACCTCCGTCGTCAAAGAGCCACCAGACGTCGATGGTTCCTTTCCCTTGCTTCTTCTTGAACTGCTGACTGGACTCGAGGAGGCGCTGCTCGCTCGCACTCAGAGCTGCTTTGCTGTCTACACACACACACACACACACACACCCCCACACACACACACACACACACACACACACACACGGATAGATGGACTTACCGGTTGAATTTGTTCAATAACCAAGATCGTAACTCAGTCTGCCTGTATATCAATTAAATTTGTGAGTATCTTAAAAACGTGTACTTGGAGTCACTAGTAAGTTTACTTAGCATTGTGATAATAATATTAATAGGTTATTCACCTCTGATGATGAGCGGGCTGCTCTGGTTGCTGGCGGTCTTGGACGGACTAGAGTCCGAATCCGAGTCTTTGGTCAGAGTGATGGTCACTGGGGTGTCCTTGGTGACCGGAGGCTTTTCATGGGAGCAAGACAGCTCATCTGCAAAGAACACACATAAACCGCACACGCTGGACTTTTTTTCACAAATCAAAATAAGCAGACACTCTGGGATTGGTTTATGATATCTGCAAGAGTCTGACATGTGATGAGAGACCGGAAACAACTGAGGATGTGTGCGTGGCTGTTTAATTGTGCCAGGAGATGTTCTGGGATCGGCTGGTTATGTCTTGATAAGCCTCTAATGTACCAGTGGACGTGAGATTGGCTGATGATGTCTTTAAATGCACTCTGAGATGGACTAATTAGGTCTGAATGGAACCACCTTTCGCCAAGAAACAATCTGAGATCAGCTGGTGATGTCTTCAGGGTTCTCTGTTGTACCACCATACTCTGAGATCAGCTTTTGATAGCTGCATGGTTCTACAATGTGTCAAAAGACCCTGGGATTGACTGCTGATGTTGGCAGCTGCACTCTGCGATCGGCTGATTATGGCTTGATGAATCCGACATGTCCGGTGACACTCTGGAACCAACTGGTGATGTATGTATGGATCTATCGTGTGCCATGAGGTACTCTGACTTCGGCTGATGATGTCTGTATGAATCTGACATCTCAGGAGACACTCTGGGATCGTCTAGTGATGTCTGCACAGCTCTATAATGTACCAGAAGATATTGAGATCGGTTATCATTCCTCGGCCATGATGACTCTGGGATTGGCTGATGTCTTTAATGTGAAAGGGGACACTCTTGATCGGCGGATGATGTCTTTACGAGTCTCCGATACATCCCGAATTCGGCTGGTGACGTCTGTTCTCATGCCACGCGAGGTGCTACTGTTTTGGTTAGCAACAGAGTAACTGTTTTCACTGACCTTGTCCTTGGATGTGAGAGACATCCAAGCCCTCAGGAAGCCTCAGGATGACCATACCAAACTGCAGGTCAAATGCGTCACTAGGGAATAACACCCAAAATGCATCACTGAAGAAGATGACAAACAAGATGAAGACCAAGGCGTTTCCTACTGGAGAATGTTGATATACGTCTCCACATCATTCATGTGGCCCTCCATCCAGTTGTTCTTGAAGCCTAGCACCAGAGTGTTGGGTTTCAGGCGGCCCAGACCCACTGACTGGACCAAGAGACACCAACGGTCCATCAGTCAATCATTGAAACAATGAGGAGCAATAAAGAGGGCGTTGTCGCCACCTGCAGGAGGAAGTGCACGCCGTGTCTGAGAGTGTCGGAGAAGACGGGAGCGTAGAAAGCTTTGATCCGCTTCTTGTTGAGCCAGCGCTGACAGCGAGCGTGCTCCTGAGACGCCTCCTTCACGTTGGGACGCCGACACGCCTGCAAACGCGCATGCGCACACGCACAGTGCGGGCATGCGGCTTATATGGATGTAACGCGAGAAGAGAGAGCTTTTGAGCGCTTACGTACAATCCTGACGTGTCCGCACACCATCAGGCCCACGTTCTTGGTGAAGGAATGGACCAGCTGCAGCAGAGCAAGCCGAGAGCTCGGATACCCGGTCAGGACCAAACACTGAGGCCTGCCAGCGTAAACATCAACACTCAGACACTCTGACATCGGCTCGTGATGTCTGCATGGACTTGACATGTCTGGAGAAACTCTGGAATCCGTTGATGGTGTCTTTGTGGCCCTATGTTGTAGCTTGGATCAAATTGTGACGTCATATTATATGTATTTTGCTTCATTGTTATCGTAACTTATCGATGGAGCGGTTACATCGACGTCAATCTATAATGTGCCTGCATCCACTCTGGACTCGGCTGATGATGTCTGCATGAATCTCTGGTGCGCCGGGAGGCACGTTTGGGATCGACCGGTGATGTCGTCATGGGTCTACAATGTGTCAGGGGAAACTCTGTGGTCGGCTGATGATGTCTGAATGATTCTGAGGCAATCGAGTATGAAACGATGATGTTCGTAGATGTGATCTATCAATTCTGGGATCCGTCTGTCTTTTGGTCCAACATAGTCCCAGTTTGTGCTCACCTGAAGTTCTTGACATGGTCCTCCACACCAGTCAGGTTGAGACATTGTGTAAGAGCCTGGTTGTAGATGAGCGCCTGAGTGGACGATCCCCAATTGACGTCTTGGGCGCGCACACGTGGACATGATCAAAGGGAGACGAGAAGAAGAAACTAGTTAAGCGGCTGGGGAGAGGAACCCCGTGTAAGGCGGTCTGCGTTTGACGGTCACCAGGCTTCTTGTAGCTAACGTAGATGTAGAGCGCCAGGACAATGAGCAGCGTGACCAGCGCCGCCCACCAGTTGATGACAAACATCACCACGCAGCACAAGATGGCGCCCGCCAGGGACACCCACATGTTGTAATACTTGAAGCTGGGACGCCACCCTGTGGTGACGGACGGAAAGGCATTAGCGCTGATGTGGAACCCGAGCCAATGAGGGTGGAAAGACATTTGAGTGAGCATTTATTCAAAATACTCGACACTCCTGTCGACTGAAAATGACATCACATTTGCTCAGGTAACAACCAATCACGGCTCACCGGTTTTCTGAAGCTGTGCCAGGATTGGTCGTTATTTGGGCCCTGAGCAACTGTGATGTCATTTTCAGTCAACTTCTTCTTCCTCTTCTTTTTATGTTGTCTTTTGGATGTTTTTGTTGCACAGCACTTTGAGTTGCATTTTCTTGTATGAAAAGTGCTATATAAATAAAATGTGATTGATTAAATGTGATTGAACAGAAAGTGGCAAAATGGCCGCCCCCTGAGATGGACAAAAACGGGTGGATTTTAACTGCTTAACTCATATTCCACAAATGCAATATTAAATCAGAATTTCCATGTTTAGACCAGAGGGCCTGCATAGAACATATTCTTGAAAAGAAAATGTTTGGGTTGACTTCCTCTTTGACTCCTTCACTGCCAGACATTTTCAGCCCCCCTTTTACCCTATCGTTTGAAAAGATTTGAAAAAAATATAAATAAATTCCTGGGATTGAATGGCTGGACTGTGAAAAGACAAGTAAATTTGGCAATGGCGGTGAATGAGTTTAGATGTCAGATTTGATGTAAAATTTATAAATGAATAAATAAAAAACCAGATGCTGATATTCGTCAAAATACCGATAATCAGTCGTGCCCCACTTAGCTATTGAGATTCCATTGTCGATACTGCTTATCAAACCGATTCCTTATCGATTGTTTTATTAATTTCTTAATTTGTGGAGGAATGAAATGATTTTGGAATGAAGAGTGAACATTTGACAAATGCATGCTACTCGTACTACCGGTGACGTTAAAAATTCTACGAGTTAACATCCAGCACTTCCATAGTAGTGCACAGTTTTGCCTCACTAGCAAAATGTACTAGCCTAACGAGTAAATCAAAGTTACGGATCTTGAGATGGATGTCATTAATCTGGAATAAACTCTCAAACGTCTTTCCATGAACGAGTGAGGCATCAAGCTCACCTGGAGAGTTGGCCAGCGAGGCGTGGAAGACGGAGAAGTTGATGAGCGCGTAGGACGCCAGGAAAAAGTTGGAGATGATCGGAGCGATGATGTTCAACTCGGCTGAGAGGAAAAGGAAAAGGAACGGCCAATATAGTGGGGGGACGCCGTAGTCCTCAGCAGCTACAGCGCAAGTGTGCATCGAGCGTCGGTTGGCTACCGATGAGGATGAAGGCGAGGCCGATGCAGAAGGTTAGCACGTAGCCGCGCAGAGGCTCGTTGTTCTTGCCGTAACCTTTGGCAAAGATGCCCAGGCCAGGGTAGATGTTGTCCTTGCAAAGAGCCTAAGCGAACACACACACACACACAATCATACACTAGTTGATGTTAACCCCGTGTTTGTTTCCTTTCAACTTGTTCCGACATGGCACATTTTTGAACCAAACATCGGTTCTTGTCATAATTAGAATATATATATATTTATTTGTTCGCCATTCAAATTCCAATTTGTTTGCAAATACTGCTAATCGTGAAGACTTTGTAAAGCTTGCTACAGAAGCTTCCACTTCTTAAATTAAAATCTAATTCTTGTCCATGGTCACTCAGCAGAGTTTATTTTGACTTCTTAAACTCAAAATCGTGTCGTTCATTTGCTCCAGGGGAGTGAAGAAGGCATTAAACGCCTCTTTCGGAAGCTGAGACTATTACACCATATTGCTCCCTTGTCAATAAAATGATTCATGATAGCATCCGCTGGAAAACATTTTAAAGAAATGATAATTGTTGAGAGTAGAATGCAACCCATTTTAGCCAAATTACAGTGGCGGCTGGTGGAGTTTTCTCTTTTGTACGGGGGAATTCTTTTGTGCCCCAAGACAGAAACACGTCACAAATCTGACAATACAAATGAAGGAAATAATGATCCCACTCATGTAAAAGTAGTTATTGGCTGCATACATTTCAACATGTTTATTTTATTTCATGTTTATTTTGTCTTTTTCAATATAATGTGGCGAAGTGGGCCATCTCCCGAGCCAGCCGCCAATGCCAACTTGTTTGATTCAATCTCGTAAATAGCAAGGAATTCATACATTTCATTTTCATGGGTTTCTTTCAGTTGGCCAAAACATAGAACCAAAAGTGAGTTTTTGCTTCAACACAGCTCAAATGTTTTTGCAAATGGACACAAATGGTCAAGATGATTCAGCACCTTTTTTTGTGTGTTTTTCCTACCTGGAAGACTTTTGGAGCGCTGACCAGCGAGGCTAGAGCGGACGACAGGGTGGCCGAGAAGATTCCCGCCGTGATGAGAGGCCCAAACGCCGATGCCAGACTCATCGCCTGCAAGGTATAATCATGATACTGCTGTCATTTGAAGCAAGGATGCACATTCTTTTACCACTTGCTTTGTAAAGACAATAAATACTCTTAAAGTCCTCGTAAAGTGAAAAAAACGTCAATGAGTGTTGTTAACAACCCTGCCAAATTTGAATGGTTAAAAAAAAAAATCACCTGGTTTATAAAATGAGCCTTCAAAATCACAAAAATTAATGGGTGAGGGATAGTGGTCCCCTCTCAAACGTTGTGGGCGTGTTTACTGACACTACGCCCCACTCACCTGGCAACTGGCAATCGAATATCACAAGTAGCCCAGGAAAAATGGATGCTACTTTGTCTAGCATCTTTCTTATGTCTACACATGGAATATATACCAGCATGTCATCAAGGTTTTTTTTCCAGGCCACAATAACGAGGTGTTCTAAAGCTGCCACGCCAGTGGACTATCTCAAAGGAGGAGGTATTTTCGGCGGGTCGGTTTAGATAGTTTGCTAATTGCATGTCGCGATTGTGCCGGATAGCCGCTGATGCAAATGAAGGCGCTCAAACACTTCGAGGAGGGGCGACTCATGACGGAGCTGTTTTAGCCACTCCCCCAAAAATCAATACATCTGAAATGGTGAAAAACATTTGAATGCTAATTCTTGACCATTAAGTACTACATAGTTCTCGGTCTTTGCGCATTTTCAGCAATTATCTTCAAACATTTGTGAATTTATTTAGGAACAAATCTCGGAAGTCACTTTACAGGGTCTTTAAAGCGGAAGTCAACCCAAGCATATATTTTTTTCAAGAATATGCTCCCAGCAGGCTCGCTAGTTGGAACACGGCATTCTGATTTAATATTGCGTTTGTGGAATGTGAGTTAAGCAGCAAAATCCACCCCTTTTTAGCCATCTGAGGGGGCGGCCATTTTGTCACTTATGTCACCCGAAAATGACATCACAACTGCTCAGGGCTCAAATAACAACCGATCACGGCTGACTTGTTTTCTGAAGCCGAGCCGTGATTGGTCGTTACCTGAGCCCTGAGCAGTTGTGATGTCATTTTCAGTTGACATAAGTGACAAAATGGCCGCCCCCAGAGATGGCTAAAAACGGGTGGATTTTGCTGCTTAACTCTTATTCCACAAACGCAATAATCATCAGAATGCCGTGTTTCAACTAGTGGGCTTGCATGGAACATATTCCTGAAAAAAAGTGTTTGTTTCAACTTCTCTTTTAAAGACATGTGCTTGAATCAGATACTTTATCTCTTCATCACACATGGCCAAACAGAAGTTTCCACAACAATCGGTGTTGGTGCGTGTGTAGGAGTCCATCAACAATGTGTTGATTCATTGCTGCAAGAAGCTTGTGACTCACAACAATGGCGACACTCTTGTCCCCAAGCACACGCGCACACACATTGATGACAGCCCGGCTGGCAGTCTTACCTGGAAGTCGTTCATGAGGCCGTACTGGCATCCTCCCTCTTTGCAAATGGAGAAGTCGTACCCCAGCGTACAAGCGGCGGCGTCTGTGCAGTTGATGGTGTCGCTCAGCGTGTCATTGACGTCGCCCGTAGCGTCTCTCACCATGCACGAGCCTGAAGGATCACCGCCGCATGCGTTGGCTAGCGTATCGTTCGGACGCGAGATGATTATGTCACAGAGCCGTCACCGACCTGCAGAGATGGCCACGCCCACATAGGTGACTCCCGTGATGAGGATGGCGAGCAGCGTTCCTTTGGGGATGGCAGACTGGGGGTCCTTTCAAAGACGGACACCACACAAACGATTGGACCTGTGTTGGGAATCACTCCCTATCCACTATATAGTGAAAACCCCACGATAAATCGTGCGTCATCGTTTGCGACCCACTGTCGAAGATTCTTAAGAAATCATTTCGTGTTTTTCTTTTTTTTACAGTAAACAGGCAAGTCCGAATAGCTATGGCATTGTTTATCTGTTGGTCATACACGGAGGTCTCCGGAGATGTTGGCTCCCGCCAGGATCCCGGTGGCTGCCGGGAAGAAGATGGCGAACACGGAGAAGAAGGTCTCGTCATCCCGGAAGTCCGGACCCAGATTTTCCACAAATATAGCCGCTGCAGACGTGACAAAGAATCTCAGACAAGTTCAAAGCAACAACTGGTCCTATGTAAGAGCATTTTAACCAATCAGAAGTCTTAAAAGCCAAGGGAGGAAAACAACGGTGAAAACAACGGTGAATGACTCTGGGATCTTCTGATAATTATGTGACACTCTTGAGATCCACTGGCAATGTGCCAGTAGCTATTCTGGGATCGACTGATGATGTCTGCATGCGTCTGAGACATTCGGAGAAATCTTGGGATTGGCTGATAACGTCTGTATGGAAATAGTGTGTCGATGACGTCTGTATTCATGCCTGGTGCGTTAGGAATACTCTGTGATCAGCATTCAACGTCTGTAAGGATCTCTCACGTGCCAGGAGTTACTCTGGGATGAGTTGATGATGGCGACATGAATCTGAGACGTCGGGAGACAATCTGGGATCTGCTAGTGATGTCTGTTGATATACTGGAATATCAGTAGCATGTCCGCGTGGTTCTCTTGTTCAGTATAATGTACCAAGAGTTACTCAAAGATCGGTAGTGATATCTGCATGGCTTCGTAGCATGCCAGGAGTTAGTCTGGAATCCACTGATGATGTCTGTATTAAATCTCTGGTGTGTCAGTTGATAATGGCTGCGTGAAACTGATGTGTCGGAAGACACCTTGGGACTGCGTGGTCATGTCTGTGTGGTTCTATAATGTACCAAGTGTTACTCTAAGATTGGTTGGTGATGTCTGCGTGGCTTTATAATGTGCCAGGAGTTAGTCTGTGATCCACTGATGTTCGAAATAGTCTGCAGTGGCTCAGGGACACCCTGAGATTAAGGATCTCTCATGTGCAAGGAGTTACACAGGGATCGGCTGACGGTGTCTGTAGATACACTCAATGATCAGTTGATGATTTTTTCTCATTGCAGAAGACACTTCAGGATTGACAGTTTTTAGATGGTGTTTGATCGTGTGGTCAAACGTTGATATTTGCCTGACTTTGATATCCAAAGAATCCTTTGGCCGCCTTGTCCTGGGCAGGTATGAGGCTTCCGATGAAGTAATTTGCGATGGCGGCGAGCAGGACGAGCAGCAGGACAATCTGAGCCTTGGCCTCCCACTCCATCCCGGCCACCGAGATGCCCAGCAGCAGGATGACGGTCAGCGTGCCCACGATGCGGATGTCGTTTAGCTCGTCCGTCATCAGGGCGTCCACGTCCTGGAAACGAGCCCGAGCAAGACAACGAAGAAAATATTGCCATGAGGGGAACGAAAAAGGGCGGCGAGGGCGGGGGAGGAGGCATCCCTCACGTTGAGCATCTCCACCACTGTCTCGGCGAAGCCGACCACATACATGGCCACAGCTACCGCGTTCGCAAATGCGAAGATGAGGCCGATGGAGCCCCCGAACTCTGGACCCAAGCTCCTGGAGATCAGGTAGTAAGCGCCACCTGCAAATATACGCTTGCCAAGTTTGAATAATGCACCAGCACCAGGATGTGGAGCATAACAGAAACAAAGCTTTCTGCTTTTTAACAACAATATTAAAGGACAAAGGGTTTGTAGGTTTTCACCTCCTCGTACAAAGCCGTTGGTGGCGATGGCGGAGGTGGACAGACCCGTGATGGTGGTCACCAGCGTGGCCATCAGGATGATGGCGATGGTCAGTCCTGCTCACAAAGCAAACTTGAGTTCATTCGAGCGCGCGCGTTCAACGGCGAACCAACGGAAGCGACGGCGTACCGATGCCGGCCTGTCCCACGATCCACGACATCCGGATGAAGAGCATCACGCCCCAGATGTTCAGCATGCATCGCACCTGCAAAAAACATAAGATCATTAAAGTAGGAATCAACCAAAGCATATTTTTTTCAAGAATATATTCCCAGTAGGCCCATTAGTTGAAAAACGGCTTTCTGATAAATATTGCGTTTGTGGAATATGAGTTAAGCAGCAAAATCCACCCCTTTTTAGCCATGTCAGGGGGCGGCCATTTTGTCACTTCTGTCGACTAAAAATGACATCACAACTGCTCAGGGCTCAGGTAACGATCAGTCACGTCTCAGCTTCAGAAAACAGGTCAGCCGTGATTGGTCCTTACCTGAGCAAATGTGATGTCATTTTCAATCGACAGAAGTGACAAAATGGCCGCCCCCAGAGATGTCTAAAAATGAGTGGATTAAAACTCTTATTCCACAAATGCAATATTTATCAGAATGCCTTGTTTTAACTAGTGGGCTTGCATAGAACATATTCTTGAAAAAATATATGTTTGGCTTGACTTCCGCTTTAACTCAGCCTGTAGACTCGTGAGTCGGCAGCTTTCCCCACACACATGGAAGATTTCTGGTCATAAATATTGAACATTTTTAATATTTAAGATTGGCGACACAACCTGTTTCGGACCCTATTAGAGGGACAACTTACTATTAACACACCTCAGACCACAGGACAACCGTATAGACACTAGATGGTCTGTCATTGGTCGTCTTTGGTCATAAAGGGGCAAAAAAAATCGTACCATAAACGGGCCGATTGTCGTTGTGTGTACCAGGTCTTACCAGAGAAAAGGCTGTAAAATTCTGGGATATTCAAGATGACCTTGAAGGCGACCGTGTGTTATTCTGTGTATGCTCGTACCAGGACTCCTTTGATCCAACCAAACTTGATGGCGGCTCCTTTGGTCTCCTTGACCGCCCGGGCCGCCGCCTCTTCGGCCGCCGACGGCTCCTCCCCGTTGGCCATCCCGTCCTCCAGGGGATCCTGGGCAACAGCAACAGAACGTCATCACGGGGACCAAATGGAAACATTCAGCAGGTTTCTTAGAAGACGGGAAAATGTGAGTAGGCTAAAACCTGAGCGCCGTGGTACACCAACCCAAACGCTGGACTCGTGTGTGTGTGTGTGTGTGTGTGTGTGTGTGTGTGTGTGTGTGTGTGTGGGTGTGTGTGTGTGTGTGTGTATGCGTTTGTGCGCGTGTGCATGCGCCTGCGCCTGCGTGTCCGAGGACGTCATCAGTCCCACGCACATGCTCAAGAGTTGTGCGTGACGGGGTGAATGAGGAATGTCGAGTCGCATTGACTGACTCCTTTTTGGTCACTTCATTAGGTACACCCTCTCATCTGATCCAATGCGAAAACAAGAGGAACTCAAACATAAATTGAAGGGATTTTTTTTCCATCATGTCAAGAAACTGTGATGAGCCGTCATTGAACTTTTAAGAAAAGGTTTGATAATAATTATTTAAAAAATGTCCTTAAGCATATGTAAAAGTATATTCAAAACTGTACCAATAGAAAAAAATCACATTTTTAAAGTACCCTATAATAAAACTAATATTATATATATATTTTTTATAAATATATCTTGAAATGTCTTGAAATAAAAAAATATACATATTTTAAAATGGCATGAATTAAACAAATTTTTAAATGCATTTTTAGAATCAACTAACAATTGGCTGCAGGTGTATTTTTAAAAGTGTCTTAAAACAAACTCTGTTTTTAATTATAAAATACATTTTTTTATATCCCAAAATAGTATTCATACATTTTTTACTATACATTTTAAAGTGGCTTAAAATAAAAAGCTTTGTTTATATATTTAAAAATGTTGCTCAATATGTTTTTCAAATTTCAGAAATGTATTTTAAAATATCCTAAAATAAAACTGTTTTTAATTATAAAATATTTTTTAATATCCCAAATTAGGATTCATTCAATTTTTGATTTATACATTTTTAAGTGTCTAAAAATAAAAAGCTTTGTTCATAAAAATATATTTTAAAATGTAGTTTACTTTCATAAAATACATTTTAAAATAAAAACATTTGAAATGTCTTGAATTAAAAAGAAATAGCAAAAAATAATACTTTAGAATCCCTAAAGAAAATACAAAAAAATAACTTTCGAGTAAATAATTTTCAGTTTTTTAATTCGAAAATATATATACATAAAAAAATATAAGTGTCTTTAAAAGAAATAATAATTTCCAAGTTAATGAAACAAAATGTAAAATGTTTTTAATACACATTTTTCAAATTTAAAAATGTCCTAAACCAAAACTAAGACAGAGAGATATATTTTTTATATTATGAGCTGGCGTGGCATTTTCTGGCACTGACCTTGTCGAGTTGGTCGTGGAGTTCCGCAAGCGAGGGTCTGTTCATCTTCTCGCCGAGCGTGGCGTCCGTGTGGCGGTAGAAGTCGATATTGGGCACGGCGTCCACCGTGTTGTGTCCAAATGTCCTCATGTAGTACGTGTTGGAGTGCGTGTCCGACACCTGCGTCTGCCCTGTGCCCGTCGAGTGCAGGCTGACCGAGTCGCTGCGTGGCCCGTCCGGCTCCAGGAAAACGTCCGGCGGGAGTCCGATGTCGCCGGCGCTGCCCAACGCGCCGGGGTCGGCGAAGCCCACCCAGGAGCGGCCCCGCGACTCGTCCTCGTGGACCACGTCCACGTGGAAGCGGCTCTCGGCGGGCTCGCCCGGCCCCGAGTTGCGTCCCGACATTCCGACAGACTAGCGGACGGACAAATCCCACTTCAATTCCGGCATCGACCGAGGGCGACAATCTGCACTGACAAAACTGGCCCTAAAAAAGACATCAGGAACAGATATCCATTTTAGATAAAGTATTGCCTAATATTACGAGATAAAGTTGCATTTTTTATTTTTTATTTTTTTTAAAGATAAAAACTTATTTTTGTTAGGGAAAAGTTGATGTATGGAGAAAAAAACCCTCAGAATTTTAGATGAATTAATTCACATTTTTTCAATTTAAGCAATTTAAAATGTTTTTTTTCAATGTTAAGTTGGATTTTTGGTAGTAATACATTTTCATGATACATGAGAATGAAGTAATATTAGTATTACAGTGATCCCTCGCTACTTCGTCCTTCAACTTTCGCGCACACAGTGCATTGTGGATTTTTTAGATTTTTGGTAGTAATACATTTTCATAATATATGAAATTTACAATTCATTTACAATTTTTTTTCAAGCTACGAAACGTTATACTTCTCTTTCTCACCAAGAGAAAACTTTTGGCCTACCCATCGACATAAAATGATGAGAATGAAGTTCTATTTTCATAAGTGGTTTTGAAAGCCTAAATCCTTTTTTTTAAATGATCTAAAAGTAAAGTTTTGTGGGAGAAAAAAACTGCAGTTATTCACATTTATTATTCACATGCATTATTCACACATGCGCGTAATGTTACAGTGGTTTAACCTTTTTTTTCCCCAGTAGAGTATATTTGTTAAGTACAGTTCAGTATTTATCTTTGAAGTGCGTACAAATAGGTGCCTGGTATGGAGAAAGAAGAACTAGTATAGTTTGCAGTCACTCAACCTTGGTTAGTGTTTTTGCAGTTGCCAAAATGACTTTGGAATATTCCTACCTTGCAATTTATTCCCACAGGAATACGCGTAGGGTAAAATCCCAGTTTGGAGATTTCCCGTCCAGAAGTTGGTGATGAAGCCTGTTCGCTGTCACTTTGAGTGCGACAAGCAGAATACACTTGACTCGCCTTCAAGTGGGCTATTGTCATCCGTGATCCTCTCCGCAAAGAAACCCCCCGCCCCCCAACCACCACACTCTCTCCTATGGCCGTCCTGGCCAGCTCGATATTCAAATTGAATTTACTTAAAAATAAAATTAATAATACTTGGAAAATATTTCTAAAATTGAAAATAAAGTAATTCTAAAAAAAACACATAAGAAATTGTTGTAAAAAAAATATTTCTGAAAATGTATTTTGAAAATGCCGTAAAATATTTTTTTATTATTATTAATATTTTTTGCATATATTTTTAAATGTCTTAATATAGAAAAACATGAAAAACAAATTTAAAATTTTAAGAAATATTTATCGGTTTTCATTTCTAAAATATTTTTTTAAGTGTCTTAAAATAAAGTTGTTTTTTTAATTTGTAAATGCCCTAAAATAAAACATTTTAGTAAATTATATTTTAAAAAATAACAATGTAATTAAAATAAAATTTTTGGGACCCACTTTTTTTATATTATTATTATATAATATTACCCATCTTGACATGATATCAGACTAAATTTCTTTCCTTATTTGTTTTTATTTATTTGTAATTTTTTTTTTTTAATGTAATTTCTGTTTTGTGGAGAGAAAACTTTTTAAAATTAGCATTAGTTTTGTTTTGTTTTTGGGTAGTTTTGTATTTGTTCTTGTCTTGGAAAACCTGAAAAACATTTAAAAACATTTTTTAAATGTATTTATAAAATATATTGAAAACATTTTTAAATGTTTATCATTCATAGCTAAAATTAAGATGGTGTCTTTCAGAAGAAAGTATTTTTTAAAAACCAAATGTTTTTTTAAGTCATAGCAATCGCATTTTAACGTCCTGAAACAAAAAAATATTTATAAAAATACTAAAAAGTCATAAAAGACAACAAATTTATTATTTTTCTATTTTAAAAAATACATTTTTTAAAAAAGAACCTAAAAAACAATATTTATAAAAATAAGTACTTTTAAAAATTGTCCTAAAATGAAACAATTTTTAAAACGTAAGAAAATATATTATTTCAAATGTCTGTTGTCCCGCCTGTGTTATGACTCTGCAGGTCACATGCTATGCTTTCACTGTCAAGTGCTCTATTGTTTGACATCCACCACCCCCCAGCACCACCCCCAGCCTCCCTCAATCCCTCTACCGCGACGTCCCAGACAAACATGAATGCGCCAAAAGAAAGATGTCAGTGTTAATCACACATTATCACATTTTGCTAACTTGCTTTTGTTTGCAATTTAGCATTTGAACTACACTCTTTCACATTAGCTTTTGTGTACGGAGGCGGCTAGCTTGCTGCATGTTAGCATTCAAACTGTTAGCATATTAATAAAAGGCATTCCATAGTGGACCATTGTTTTGCTGAGGCCAAAGTTGAACATGGGAAGTTACATTACATTTGCAGTAACCACCTAGCATCCAGTCAGAATCTTGGCTGTACTTGAGACATCTACAACATAGACAACTAATTGTTCCACCAGTGACGTTTTCATTGTGCGTGTGAGTGCGAGCGTGCGGCATTAGCATGAGAACAACAGCTGCTTTCTCCCAAGTGGACGAGCAGAACCAGACGCACGACATCATCTTCAGTTTTTCTCCATGTTAACTTGGAATATTTCATTTTACAGCACGCTAGTTAAGTGCCTAGTATGACTGTCTCACAGCCACAGCTTCAAATCTCCTGTGTGGGGACCCGAGACACTAAATTGTCCATAGATATGACAGTGAGTGTGAATGTTTTTTTTGTCTATGTACTGTATTCCCTACCATTGACTGGCGACCTGTCTATTGTTGGTCTATATCTGCCCTAACCTTAGCTTGTAACCAGTCTGTTATTTTATCTTTTTGTGTCCTAGCATTATTGGTGACTAGTCATTGGTGTACCCCGCCTAGTAATGAGTAACAAATGCTATAAAATATGTACAGATGGTCCTCAGCAACCCTGATTCAGACCTGGGTATTCCCCAGAGCTCTGACCCAGGTCTACATTGGTTCATTTTGGTCATATGCACCTGACTGTAGCCCATAGATCAGGGTTGGACAGAGTGTGGACGGAGCTAAATGTGTGACTCCGGAAGTGGTTGAATTTTGACGTCTATTCTGGGTGAACATAGGGTCGTTCTGCCACAGAGGCACATCCAGCATGTTCAGGGGCCCTGAAAATGGGGGATTCGCCATTGGTTCTGAGTGTCTAGGGTTCAAAAGTTGTGGTCAAAAAATGTCCTCCACATAGAAATGAGTGGATGGGTGCTATATCACATGTCCCCAGCAGAGGGTGCACTCCCTGGATGGTTGAGATTAGTATTTGAGTTTGAGTCAGTCGTTAGAAGGCGCTTAGGGGTCAAAAATCCGCTCAGAGTGTCTGTGGTTGAGCTTGGGTTTCAGGGTAAGGGTAAGGCGATAGAAAATAGGTTTTGGGGTCAGGGCTCAGAGTAGGAGTGTTGCACAGGAATGTATTGTACACCGTTGGGTACGACTAAATGAGACCTTTCCGCAGATACCTCCAGCGCCCATGTGGGTGACTCAGGGTCAAAAAACACCCTCTCCATAGGAATGAATGGGATTTTCATGGAGTGTGTGTAATTTTTGTAATTTAAGTGTAACCTTAAAAAATGTTCCACTAGAAACATGATAGGAGCACATTTTGGGTAATTTGGAGTCATTTGCACGGAATTTGAGTGCGTGTTGGCGAAGTCAAACCTTTAGGTTTAGCCACTTCTCGATCTGCATTCGATCAGCCAGACCTAAATCATTTTGGCACCCATTTTAATGTGTTTTCATCAAATGTTAAGGGTACCAACTGTGCATTTGTTTTTTGGCACCCTACTGATGGGGTACCAAACTCTGCTTAGTTATTGTCACATTTCTTGTTAGAACATGACCATTTCCTGCCTGACAAACTAGTATTGTAGTTCTCGAGATCTGTCCTGGTCTCAAGACCACTTTTTAATTGCCTCGGTCTCGTCTCGGAATCGCAGCTCACCTGTTTTCTGAAGCTAAACCATGATTGGTCATTATCTGACCCCTGAGCAAATGTGATGTCATTTCCAGTCGATAGAAGTGACAAAATGGCCGCCTCCTGAGATGGATGAAAAGATTTTGCATTTTCCGGCATTTTCCACTTCTGCTCCATGCACCCTCCCTTTTACAGAACTTATGAATTCCACTCAAGGTACTCTTTGTCTCCATTGTATTGCAACTTGTGCATGCTCAGCCCTGCACCCAGAGGTTTCAACTGCTCAACAGTTGTCCACATTCATCCTGGTTTGTCTTTTGATTCAAAAAACATTTTAAATTTGCCATGAAAACTCTTTTCATAATGGCCAGCCATTTTACAAAGGACATACTTGCATACTGCCAATCTCACAATTTCAGAGGGCATACAAAGGAAATTAGCACCCCAAACATCTCAATTTACAAACAAGAGGGAGGGGTGTGGGTGGCTGGTAGGTGTTCAACTTGTTGAAAGTGTACTTAAGAATACAATGGAAGAAAGTTGCACTTTAATAATAAGTGACACTTATTCACTTTGGGTGGGGGGATACGGAGTTAAGACTAAAGTCTGGACTTAAGGCCTTGTCTACACGTAGCCAGGCTTTTTTTTTTGAACAACAGAATATTCCTCCTCTACTCCGTGTTGGAATACACATCCTCGTTTGGTAAAAACGCAGCTACACTACACCGCGGAAGTGCATTTTCAAACGCATGCCAAGCCACTAGGCGGCAGTAGTTAGCCAATTACTGTCCAATCAAAAGGAACTTCCGTCCTTTGACGTCACTTCTACGAAACCAAAAATACGGCGCCAAACACCGTTCGGGAGGACCGACAAGAGGTCAGAATTGCTTTTAAACCTTTCAACGAGAAGCCGTAGTTGATTGCGGACAAATAAGCAAAAAGCGCCTTGAGAATGGCTATAACCATTGCAGTGCCGCGGGAATGTTGACTCGCATGAAAACACAAGTCGCGCAAGTGACGTCCAAGCATTTTTGTCACATAGTGACGACGTAAATCTCCGGGTGTAACCGTACACAGCCAAACGCGGATCCGGAGATATCCGCAAAACTCCACTGTGGCCGGAGTTCTGCGTTTTCATTGAAAAAACTCCGGGGATGTGTGGATGATAGGGCGAACCGCAGGCTAATATCCGCCATTTGCAAAACCCCCGGCTACGTGTAGACAAGGCCTCATTTTCCACAAACGCAATATTAATGAGAGTGCCTTTTTGCAACTAGTGAGCCTGCATAGAACATATTCTTGGAAAAAAAAAAGTTTGGGTTGACTTCCTTCTTAAAGACCTCCCTCTCCTTTTATTTAAGTGACTCGTGACAAACACACTGCACTATCCATTTTAAAACAAATTAATTATATCCACAGCTAAAAGTAAAAGTAAGAATAAAAGACTGCTGCAAAATGATCAGTTTCTCTGTTTTTGCTCTTGACAGGTTAAATTAACATTTTTGTTCTATGAACTACTGACAACATATGGCACAAATTCCACATTGTCCAATATTTCCAATTTTGTCATTTTATGATAAACGGTCAACATTACCAAAAATGTGTTCTTGGTCTATTTTGTTTTCCAGGGCTATATATATTCATATATTACATTATGTAAACATATACAGAGTTAAAATTTCATCAGACGACATCATCCAAAAGTCTTTGTAGATTCTTCTGCACCTGAAACACAACAAAACACAAACTTTTACTTTCACATGCTAATGTAGCTACTTGCTAGTCCAAGTATTCTAAACCATCAACATGCTAATGTAGCATGTTCCTCGCACATGCGCACATATACACAATAAAAATGTTAATGCAGTGAATAAAATATTATCTATATGTGTCTAGCCGCTACTGCGTCACTTTCCACCATCAATGTGCTAATGTAGCTAGTTTCTAGCTGCGAGTAGGGCATCTGATGTACACATCAACATGCAATGTTGCATTGACGGTACATCATCTATTGAATATGTTAATTGGGCTGGCTGCTACTTCATCTATTCTAAACTATCAACATGATACTGTAGCTAGCTGCTAATCTAGTTGTTGGATATGATCAACATGTTAATGCAGCTAGCTTCACGCTGCTATACCTATCTGCCTATCCCATTCATTTTAAACCACCAATGTGCTAAAGCAGCTACCTTCTAGTAGCTGTTGAATAATTTACAGTATGTTGATGAGCAGATTAAATGTCTATAAAATTTTAATAAGCATTAGCTGGCATCTGGTTTCACTTTGTCGTTGTTAGTGAGACATTATAGTTGACGATCGTATTCCATTGGTCACAAAGTCACATGACTGGGAGAAATCTGATTGGTAGATTTAAAGTTGAGACCTTCTCCAGCTTCTTGAGGTTGAGGCTCAGTAGTTCGGAGAAAAGCTCCCTGTTGACGTCGTCACTACCTCTCAGGAAGTCACTGATGGAAGGGAAAAAAACCATCAATAATAAGCTAATGAGGAAAGATGTTAATCCTTCTCCATGACACCAATGTGCTTATATCATCAATATTCTAAAGTGGCTTGTAGATATTTTTTAAATCATGAAATGGGACAGTACTGAGATATGGAAAATGTTGCTTTAGCTAGCTGCTAATCTACACAGGCCTACTATGTACCAGCCGCATGCTGCGATATTCTCGGTATTCATGTACATGCTAATGTGCATTGGGGAGATGATCAACATGCTAATATAGCAAGCTACTAGCCCTGAAGTGGTGCATTAGAGTACTATTAACATTCTAATGTTACTTTTTAAACTCCCATTTAAACTAACTAAAATTAACGTGCTTATTTTAAGTTTAATAAAGAAAATGACAATAACAGTGCTAACATAGATAGCTGCTAGACCTGCATTGGTGCACCGGGATATTATCTACGTACTGTAGTAGCTAGCTGCCTGGGAAGGCCTGCTTTGGGGAATTTTAATTTAATTTATATTTTTGAAGTTACTACAAAACTTATCGAACTAAAATGAACATGCTTAATATTTTTTAATTTAATAAAAAAAAGATGAATAATAATGTTAAATATAGCTGGCTTCTAGCCCTGCACTAAGATCTACATTTTAATGATATATTTTTAATTGGATTCAAAATAACAAATGAACAGACTCTCTCACTCAAAGTAACATGACAAGAACCTCACTTTTTTACTTCAAGTTACAACAAACTTGTTAGCAATGGTAACATACTGTAGCTAGCTGCTGGCCCTGCACTGGTGCATTGAGTTGTTCTCAACATGCTAACGTAGCAAGCTACTAGTCATGTGAACTCACTCCGGCTGAGCCAAGTCTGCGATGGAGTCGAGCGTCGTCAGTCGATGCTCCAAGGAAAGCATCTTGACGGTCAGGAAGCAAGACGACATCATCAAGATGCATACTCTAAACGCACGTGCACAGCCAAGCACAAGCATGAGTGTGTATTAGAATGGTGCATAGTTTTCGGGAGACACACACACACACACACACACACACACACACACACTTACAAAAAGAGGTAAACACACAGCAGAGTGTTGAGGGAGAGAGTTTGTCCACTTCCGGCATCCTCTCGCTTCACTTCCAAGCTATGCTGCTTGCTTTCCTGCTTGGGAATCTTCGAATGTTTGGGATGAAGAAGGTTCTTCACTTGGTGTTGATGCTCAGTAGGCGGCGAGAGGTCACTGCACTTTAACGCGTCCAGGTATGGAGGAACTGGAAATTCTTTAAGGTGGAAAAAGAGATGAGGAACGTCAAGGGAATGGTTTTATTGGTAGGAATTAGGACTGGAATCGTGACAGGGTTGGAAACTATCAGGATCTGGATTCAGACAAGAATTCTAACAGGAATTGGGAATACTGATGAGGTCATGGAAGATTTTCTGACAGGATTTGTTTGTTGGTAATCATTAGTGCAGGAATTTTTATATACTGTATGATGGGAACTGTGATCAAATCATATTGGAAAAAAAAAAAGAATTGTGATGGAATCATGGCAGGATTCCTGTTTGGACTAATAATGGGAATCTGATTGAATTATGAATGGAAGAGTCTCAAGGATTTTCCGTGGGATTTGGACTGAATTATAATAGGTTTGTTGACAGGAAATCTGTTGGGCTATTGTGGAAGGAAATAACTTTGGAATTATGATTGAATCACGACAGGAATTTAGGTGGAATAATGGTAACCATTGACACAGGTTTTGACAGAATCACAACCAAATTGTTAGAGGGGAAGTCAACCCAAACATATTTTTTTCCAGAATATGTTCTATGCAGGCCCACTAGTCTAAACACGGCATTCTGATTAATATTGCGTTTGTGGAATATGAGAAATCCACCCATTTTTAGCTAGCTCAGCTAGCCATTTTGTCACTTCTTTCGACAGAAGATGACATCGAAATTGCTCAGTGCTCAGATAACAACCAATCACGGCTCACCTGTTTTCTGAAGCTGATTCGGTGGAGTTATCATTACAAGAATCCTATCAGAAATGCTGTTTGGAAGTGAGACAAATTGTAACTAATATTAACAAACTTTTTGGAACTCATGATCATATTGTTGACAGGAATTCTAAGGGGAATTGTGACAAAAACTCTGGTAGAATCATGACAGAAATTGATATACAGTATGATAGGATATATACATAAGATCGGAATCATGGCTGCTGTCTGACTGGAAATGTGATGAATGATATGGAAAGTCGTTCCTCCTGTAACTCCCCCCCTCTTGGGTCTGATTGGCTGACATACCTGCCATCTTGTCGTCATCTGGCGTCTGGGAATCGGATGTGCTGCTTTCCTCCGTGTCTTGCCTTCTCTTCCGCAGTGTTTGGTCCAGGTCGGCAAAGTCAGCGTTGAAACCCTAACGAATATAAAGGATCGTCAAACGACGTGTGTTGTTGTGTTGTGTTGTTTTTGTGTGTGTGTGTGGGGGGGGGGGGGGGGGGGGGCGGGGGGTGTGTGTGCGACTGACCAGAGGAAAACGCGGCGAGTGAGGCGATGTCCGACCTCGGAAGGTGATTTGGGATGAAGACGGAATGGGGCTGTTGCACGGACTCTTCTCCTTTTCAAACACACATTATCAATTAATTGAAGTCTCACGGAAATACTGCAGTATTCATTCGGTCGCTGTCCTGTGAAAAACACATTTTTTAAAAATAATTTCACGTTAATGCGATGTCTGTAACGCGGAAACACCAGTCACCAAAAAATATGACAAATGAAAAAAATGGACGCGTTTTTCACAGCACAGCGACGATATGCTGTTTGTGCCTTCAAGGGACGTGGCCTAGTGAGCGATGTCAGGAGCTCTGACTCCAGTTCAGGGTTGGCGTCTGCTCCATGCACCTTGTGAGTATTTTTCATTTTGTATTTATGTGTATGTCTCAGATTTCATATTTGCTTCACAATCAGTATTTTTCAATCTTCTGGTTGGTGAGAGCAAAACTGCTCAAACATGCCTGAATACATTAAAAAAAAATCATCCCTGATTAGTTTAAATGTTCAATGTTTTTTGTCATGTTATGTAAGTAAATATTGATTGTGAACTATGATTTTCGTGGCACTGTTGTGTGTTGTTATATTGCCTTTGACTTTTTGTATTGATTGTATTCGTATTGATGCTGTGACGTGATAGTTGTGGTAAAGGACATTGCATGTTTTAAAACAATTGACTCTATGATATTTTTGGGCGGCAGAACACCAGTGACTACCACTGACCTGAACTGAAATGAACACAAATATATTCATTCATTCATTATCCATGTTTTTTTCAAATGTGTGTAATTTAGCAGAGCTGGATATTTTACTACAATTTTGCAGTCCATTTATCGCCTTCCGCCTGCAACCAGGGTGCCCTTCTGCCATCCGTCTATCCGCCTTTTTGTCCAGCCGGACCAAATAGTAATCGCCTACAGGCCGGTCCACCTATCATTTTAAACGGTCTTCCATTAGCGTTTCCGTTCAGCAACTTCGACCAACTTCTGCTAGTGATATTTGAAACCAAAGACTCACGGCGGCTGGACTAAATATGTCTCCTTTTAGGACCCAGAAGTTGTCAAAAAGCCTCGGCCGCGGCCAACGGGAAACCGCGGCCAACGGGGCCATTGAAGCCTCACCTCGAAAATAGACAATAGACAATTACATAGACGGAAAAAATGGGCTCCCGACTATGCTTAATATGCTAAGTTTTCCCGTCTTTTGTTTTATCGCCTACAAAATGGGCGTCCGTCATAGGCGGATGACGGACCGGTCCGTCACATAGCCAGAATGCCCAGCTCTGTAATTTAGCAACACTCAATGGCTAGCCCGCTAGCTAACATTAGCGCTGAAACATGCTATCTATTTCACCGCCCAAAGAGCTCGTCTGTGCCATTAAGCCGAGCAACAGAAAACTAAATTAGCTAGTCCCCAATGATCATATTAACTCATCTGAATTTCCATCACATCAGAAGCAGTTTATCTCAATTAGCAACTTCCTTTCAAACAGACACTTGACGCATTCAAACTACAGCGGTAGACGAGACGATTTCCCACTAGAAGAAAATCACGCCCACTGGATTCGTCGATCAACAAACAGCTGTTGCGGACAATATTCTGACATGGAAAAGTTACCTCCAAGTGAGGACAGACAGACATGAGGAACTTGTAGGTGTTGTCCCGGGCCAGGAAGGACACAAAGACGTACTGTAACGACGAAGGAGCAAAGTCATCATGTGTTTGTGTCACACCGAATGTCGGTCATTCGGATTCCCCCCCCCGCCTCACTCTGTCGTTTGCTGTGGCAATCACCACGGCGTTGGGCACCAAGAGAGCCGTCTTGGTCTTCTTGACATGTGTGATCGATATGACCGGGATGGCGATCTAGGAGCAAACAGTTTGTTTGGATCAAAGTGTGATGGTAGGATTGTTGTTGGAAATGATAGCAATTGTCACAGGAATATCAACAGAACTTTCTTGGAATGGGACCGGAGACAAGGGATGGACACACATTGAGTTTTGAGGGGAATCGTAACAGGAATTAGATCATAACAGGAAATCCGTTGGGAATGTGATTCTTCACCGGAATTGTGATGGAAATGGAGGCATAAATTCTCAGTTAAACTTGAATGAAATCACTTCGGCATTATGATGCAAGAACAGTGGGAATTGCGCCAAAATGAAACTGACAGAAGTTGTGAATGAATCAGGGCAGATTTTTTGGACATGAAAATATGACAATCGGAACAGAAACTCGGACAGGAATGAAATTCCTGGCCAAATTCCGATGCCAGCGGGAAGCACCTTGGTGTCTTTTCCAAAGACTTTGGAGTGGAAGCAGATCCAGTGGTCGGAGACAAACATGCGGCCCTGGTACAAGATGTCCTTCTGCAGAGCGCACGTGTAACCTGGAAACAGAACGAGGAGTCACAAAAGCTCACGCCATGCACACTTGGGAAACACCACCGTGCTGTATGTTCCTCAATGTTGTGTGAGTTACCCCGTGTAAGCAAAGTTGATGAACTAACTCACTTTGCCTGAGTTGCTCGTCTTTGCTGATCTCCTTGAAGATTTTATGGTATTGGCAGTTGCCCTTGGACAGCTGGAAGACAGCAAATAACACAAAGGTGATTTCTACATGGTCGTTTGATTGCAGCCGATGGAGGGAGTTGAATGTCCGTATTTCAAGTACTGTGTCACCTGACTGTAGTGAGACTTCTTCCGCTCCAGCTTTGAGTCCAGCTCGCTTTGCAGCTCAGATGCGTGAAATGTCTTTGACCTGCCACACACGCGCATGTATTGCATGTATTGCATGTATTGCATGTATTGTATTTTTTGGGGGAGTTGCTGTAGTTTACCTGACCAGCGCTGCTCTCCTGCATGCGGACGTGTCCTGATGCCGTTGATTTTGAAGCTGATGTTGTTGATTTTGTTGTTGGTGTTCGGCCTCGCAGTTCTGCAGATTCTCACCGAGCATGCGTGGACTTTTTTGACGCTCCTCAGGTGCCATGTCGACCTCAGAACTAAACAAAGCACATTCTCATTTACTTTTACTTTTTTAAGTGCTCCCGAAACAATGTCGTTCTTAACTTAATAAATACCTAGTTTGCTCATTTACGAAAACAAATAGCTAAATAATTACTTAGTGATATGAAAAGCATTAGCATTAAAAATAACTGACTGACTTACGATCTTTGTAGTGAACTGACCTATTGACAATAAAATAACTAGCTTACTCCCTTACTAAATGATTGGTTTACTGACTAAAATAACTAACCCAATTGTACCTCAAGCAGTTTTGAAAGATTGATTGCAAATGTTCTGAACAAAGTTAAATACAATCGAATTGTACTTCGGGGGTGATTCTTTCGCGTACGACTACAGGGAACCGGTGTACCATCACACTTTGGGAATCGCGATTTTAGTCTTCAATAAAGCCACAAATCATCTTTTGCGAATGTGATTGAAAGCCAGAGAAAATCCTGACGAGCACGCAGACAACATGCAAAGACCGCACCGCACCGAACCTCCAACCTCCAAACTAAACAACGTAAAGATGAAGACAAAGCTCTGACCTGCCGATCGTGTGTTTGTCCTTGTTGTTGTGGTGGCGTCTGCGCGTTCCCGAAGCAGCTCTGCCGCCGCTACTGTCTTCCTCCTGCGCCGTGCCGGTGTCCGTCATGTCTTGGGCAGGAGTGGCCCCCAAAACTCACCACCGCATGCACTCCTTCACCTGCTTGCTGGCTTGCCACCCTCCCCCGCCCAATCACGCCACTGGATGTGTGTTTAAGTGTGTGTGTTTGTGGGAGTGGGGGTCATGGGGGGGCGAAATATCCAACCTTCGACCCAGCTGTGTGTTTGGTGTGGCGGCCACTTTTGAATAAATAGAAGATAAAGAGAAGTTTTGGGACTGCTACTCAGGAGAGCCGGCAGGAGGTCATACGATCCGGGTTGCGTGCGTGTGCGTGTGCACGCGCATGTGCGTGTCATACGATTCCACCATAGGTGAGTGTGACATGTCCATCTGTGTGTCATATGATTCCACCATAGGTGTGTGTGTACGTACGCGCGCGCGTGTGTGTAAGCATATGGCTGTGTTTACATGAGTGTGGTGCATGTTGGTGTGTATACTAGCTTGGATACACGTTTGTTTGTGTGTGCGCATGGGTTCTTGTTAATTAGTTAACTAGGTATTAAGTGAATAAGTGAGTTAAGTAGTAAGTAGGTTAGTTAACTATTTAGGTTGGTAAACTATTTTAATCAGTAAATTAGTTGGGTAGCTTGCATTTTACCTGCTAGTTAGAAACTCAGTTGGCTAGAAAGTACTGAGTTAGTTAGTTTAGGTAGTCAATTTGTTAGTTAGTTAGTTAGTTAGTTAGAAACTAAGCTAAGACTAAGGATGCTCATTTTGGGGACGGAGGACGATATATATATATTTTTAAGACGGACTAAGCATGGATGGAAGTGGGTTTTCTTCCGTCGCTGTAATCATCCCAAACCAGATCAAGTACCAACGGACGCCCATTTCACTGACGAGTCGTTACCTGTTCAAATGTTTAGTTCGCAATGTAATCTAAGTAATATAATATTAAAATAATGTCACATGAATATGTTCAACAACTTTTGTATTGCTGTATTCCAATACCAGATACAAAATAAAATTGTATTGTATTGTATACGTGGCAGGGCAGTGGCTGGTTCAAGGGAATAGGATATATTATATACTTTGGACATGTACACACATCAATGACAATCTGCCCAATTGAATTAGGGTCTCTAAATTTGGAGCCATCTTTCTTACCATGACAATGTCATCAAATGGGCTCTTTCTTGAGATGCGGGAAATGGGGTCCAAGGAGCCACTGGCCATCAGTTTACCTTCTTTTGTGAAATGGGCAAATCTGCGACCATAACTGCAAAATCAAATTAAAACATTTCCAAAACGTGTTTTTCCTCAGGATAGTTGTTGCTGTTTTATTGTATTTTATCTTTAAACCATGTATTTTTTTTATTCTTTTGAATAGTAAAAAAATAAATAAACGATCAGCCGATATGAAGTAATTGCTTTGCGATTGATTTATTTTATTTTGAACAAAGAATAAAATTTGGGGAGTTGTGAATTTTATTTTGCACTTTTGGTAATTTACAATTGATTACTAAGTCATGGAGCAGTTTGTGTTTTATTTTGAACGTCAATTCTCGATTGCAGAGTGACTGTTCTTCCCTTTGTCACAAATATGTGAAAGGTCTTTCAAATTGTTGGTCCTCTGTACTCTACTGTAAAGTTGAACAGTTAAAACCCCAAATATGCCAACATAAATACAAAAATCTGTGCTTGCATCAAATTTCTTCATGTCACCACCGAGTAAATGGATTGTTACATTAACGCTAACTTTATTAAATTGCTACGTGCTGCAACCACAACCCGATAAGGCCTACTCATAATTAGACCGTGCTGGGAATAACAATTGCATTACATACAGAGTCACGGTGGATTCGCCATTCACCACAGGTTACGACTTTTTAGGTTAACCATATTGTGCACACATACAGATCCAAGTTGTTCCATGAAAAAAGACGATATTACGACATCGCAGACTTGTAGCCCATAGGGAGGAATGGAATGGGGGGGGGGGGGGGTAATAGCATTCCCTCACAATCATTTCATTCTTTTAAGGGAACGCAAAGTTTTTGCGAGGGAACGAACGTAATGTTTTTGCGATGGAAAGCTTTTTTTCCCCTACATGTATGTAGGGAGAAAAAAAAAAGAAAAATAATGTCGTCTAGGGCTCCACACTGACTCAAACACATGAATAGTATTGCTAATTGACCCAGGGTTATTTTAGCAATTTCAGAACTGCCTTATATCCTTGCATCCATTCAATAATATACAGTACATTTACAATACACCACTTAGAGTCTCCTCGTGACCCGTTATTTTGTTTACTGGAAAACGCGGAGACCGCTCACTATACGAGACTGGACTGCACTACAGCACAACTTGGTCACACTCATAGGGCATAGGGGCGCGTTGTGACCAGGGGCGTGACGTTACGTGGTCTGCGGTCTGCAAACACAAAAAGGGTGAAGTGCCCAGCTCTGCTAAATGCTCCTTTGGGTGACACTTAAACAGTTGTAAACAATTCAATCCACTCTCAATATACTCTCAGCCGGTTAAGAAAGCAAAACTGGCTATGTTGTATGCGTGTATAGATTTCAAATAGAGTATTTGCACTCGGAGCAGAATGAAATCTAGTAACGTTGTTGCGTGTACTGGCCCTTTAACTTAGAGTTCAGCTCTTATCACTGAGCTCTGTGGGCGACTAGGACTCATACATACAACGTGTTGTGGCAAGCGGTTCGTCAAACTGTTAACCCAGAAGTGGGTGCCCGTAAGGTAAGTGGATGTAAATAGGAAATTAACCAGCTAATTACCTTTAAATAATGTTTATGAATTATGAAACCTCTGCCGTTCGCCTCTCTCCCACGGCGACATGCACGGACTTTTTTTTTTTTTTATATATAATGGGCGGGGGCGGGGGCGGGGGCCTGGTGAAATATAAACCGGAAGCGCTTTAAAAGGACGAAGACGGACGGGGTCGGAGGGCGGTTATTTTTATGAATAAAGACGAAGGGACGATAACGGAGGTACGGGTACGCGGGTCGCGGACGGTTGACGGACCGATAAAATAGGGTAAAGTGCATGCACCTCTCTGGAAGTGAGCATTCATGCTAGGAGGGTTAGCTACAGCAGCTATGGAGCACACGGAGCAAAATCGGTAGATTGATTGCCCCTGCATTATGCTGCTCCGTGTGCTATTCAGCTGATGTACATACCTCTCCAAGCATGAATGTGTTACTTCACTGCTCAGCTTGACTAGTGCTCATATTTATCAGTGCATATGTTTATGCTGAAGCTTAACTTTTGAGTTGGTGATTACTGTTTTATGCATCTCCCACAATGCACTGCCGGCGGACATATTGAAAGGCTGGGTGGATATGTCCGTGGTACATGTTTCTCGACTACATGTGCTTTAATTAACTGCCACAGCGGGGGAAGAAGATATACAAAAGAGTTTTTATCGCGTTCCTAAGGTAATTTGTCGACAGGGAGAGGCAGCTGAACAGAAAAGTGAATGACAAAGGCAAGCATGGATTGCTGCGATCAAACGTGCGGTCCTATGAACTTTTACGAACTTGGTAGGATCATGTCATTTCAGGTGAGATTTTAAATAAGGTTTTGGTAGGTACAGAGCTGATAACTAAAACCATCACTTTAGATGACGCTAATTCGACTATATTCTACAAAAAATATTCTAAATCTGTATTTGCTTCAAAAAACAATTATGGATGGACAGTGTTCGTGAACAATAGCTTTTGTTTATATTTACGTCATCATACGTCTTCTGCCAAACATTGTACAACCATATTCTACGGCAATATTTACCAATGAAGAATTTAAAATTCTGTCTAAACTTACATAGATTTTGGGAATATTTATTTATGTCACTTAAATGTTTCCTATTATTCCATAATGACAGATATCATGACATTTTGAGCTGGAGTAAGTACTAGTGGACCAATCAAAAAGAGAAAAGGTGGTTTATTACAGCAGTTAGAATGAAAAAAACCAACCTTTTATTCGTTATTAGATTATTTCTACGACAGCATATTAGTGTCACCCAGCGAGGGGAAAAAAAGATAAGACGAGCTTTTAAAGTCATCATGATGAGATTTAAAGTTGTCATGACGACTTTAAATATGACGACTTTAAATCTAGTCATGACAACACCAATTCTCATACATTGGCTCCGTGTTCGGAATAAAGTTGAATAACAAAACTGCAATTTACCAAATTTTCTCTCTCATTAATCACTGTGGTATGTAGACTTATGACTTCGTGTTTGGGTGTATCTTGGCGTCACAACCGAGCTACGTGACTGGTTGACTTCATGCTTCCATGGACGTCCTACCTCAGGATTCACTCGTCAATTATCGCCATGACAACTTTAAATCTCGTCATGACGCGATTTAAAGTCGTAGACGATATATATCGCCCACCCCTATTCAACCAGGCACTAAAGATGAGAATCTTATGTTGATAATTTGCAGCAAATTATGGAGTCTGTGTGTTACTTTAGTATAATTATCTGCAAAATTGTATCTAAATGTTTAAGATGAATTTCTTATTTCACAACGCTATTTCGTCCTCCCTCAACCTCACTGTTGCCTCTACATCAAAGAAAACAGACGCTACATGGGAACAGCATTCTCCCAATGCTGCCTTGCAATCACAATGAGCTGAGATCACCTTTGCCTCATTATCTGTAATAATCCAGGGTGTCATATTTGGATCAGACAACTTTTGAGAATGCATTACTCTTCCCTTGATAACGCAGTGTCCACTTAGTTTATTTCGGTAAACACAAACATCACAAACCAATCCACAAAGAAACAGGCAGAGTCGGGCATTTTACTAAATATTGTCATTTTTCGCGGTGAACTGAACTGTTTTTTCTAGACTCTTGTAGTTCTGAAAATCAAGCAACATGTAAAATGGGCTGGGTTGAAAAATCGGATAATTTACCAAATTCAGGTACAATACTCCTGGGAAGATATCATCTTTACTCCACTCAGACTTGTCGATCTGGTACGTCTCTTCACCCACAATCACGACGATTTTCTCCTTGTAGCGAAAAAAAAGCCTTCTTGTCCGGTGGGTCGGAATACTTTTCTATCGTACTGAATTTGGTGAAATCTTAATTTTCTCTGACTACACTGGAATATTGCGTTTGAAATGGGGAGCGCTACTGTGCGCGTGACTCTCGGTAAACACAGCCTTACAAGATAGACGACCGCGTGGGATTGTGGGTTATGTTACTCTTTTTAGTTAGGATCTTCCGATCAGGGTTTTATGAAACCGACACCGATCATGCATGAGTGAGATCGGCCGATACCAATACCGATCACATGGAATATCTGTAAATTTTTCCATTTATTTATCGTGACTGCTATTATGCAATATTATCTGAAAAACAAGCAGACGTATTATTGCCGTGATTTAGATTTTGATTTTTTTACGCAACACTGCACGCAAGCTGGTCTCTCATGGCTGCAGGTGATCGGATTTTTTGATCAGTAATAAAAGTCTTTGATCGAATATTCGTAATCACGCAACTTTTCATGAAAATAGGCCGATTATGATCGGTGCCCGATCGATCGGAGCATCCCTAATTTTTAGCACGGTAAACGGTAAACCCGTCTATAAATGCAAACAGGACTGCATCATTGTTTTTCATTAACTTTTAGATGTCAGGGTGAACTGCCATTATAAGTCACAGATAATATTTCTGAGCACTATTGTAGTCACAACACCGCTGGGTCTGGGAAGCTCATGTTGGATCATGGATACATTTTTCAACAGGAGATACAGCGGGAGTCCATCTTCTGATACTTACTAGTACTACTAGTGGTGATGATGAGACCCATCAACGCGAGCAGCTTGACAACCTGCACACCGGTGGCGGATGCGGAGAGTGAAATGGACGCCAGCATGTCGCATGAGTCTCAGACTCCGCTGCTGGAGGAGTCTGAAGATTGGGAGAGTGACGATGGAGACGAGGAAAATGCAAAAGCCACCAGGATGCTAAAAGGCTACATCAAGAACTGCGAAAAGTAAGATAATACATTTTTAATAATATTCAGCTATGCTACAGTTGAGTAACTTTCACCATTACTTGTGACACTGTTTTAGAAAAATACGCTCTGGCAAGTTAAAATGTGTTTTCTGTGTCCATTTTTAGACATGTTACCTATACTGTAATCTCCTTGTTGCCTTGTTTTCGATTTGATGATTTTTACACAGTATGAGACTTGGTGGAAATTGTCATGCTCTGGTTTTGGTTTTCTTAAAGAAATAAAAATGATCACAGACCATTGTATTGTGTTTGAAGTGGGGTCATTTTTGCCTGATCTGAATGCTTTAAAATCATTTTATTTTGGCATCTTTTCATCTACATCAATGGCATCTTGTGCTTTAACTCATTCATTGCCAGACATTATCAGGCCCTCTTTTACCCTAACGTTTGGAAACATTTGAAAAAAATAGAAATAAATTCCCGTGATTTAATCTTTTGACTGCGAAAAGACGAGTAAATTCGTCAATGGCTGTGGATGAGTTAAATGTGGTGGTGAATGTCATCCCCAACGCAGAGCGAATCAGACTCCATCACGGTAGCATTTGCGCTCAAATGTGGCAAATATAGTGTCGATGACCGCTCTTTCTACCAAGTTCTCGAGCGATTCAAGGCAAAATAGCGCCATGTGGCGAGTTGTTGCGTGATTTACGGCAAAATAATCACTGCGTTTTATTTGATTATTTCATGACATGTTGATAAAATGTCATAACTTCTTTCACTGTTAACATATTGAAAACGTTCAAACACAGTTTCCTTTTTTCAAGCTGTTTCAGGGATATTATTGCCAATACAAATATTATAATTTTGTTACGTACCTGTAATATTTAACTTGGCCTGGTCGCATCACTTTATTATTAATTTAAAAAAAATATTTCACCACTATTTGTTAACTATTTATTTAAATACTTTTCTTTTAGGTTCTATATATTTTTAAAGTTCTTGAAACGTGAAGGCATTGGCAAGAGCAGAGTGTACACTGGCAGGGCCAAGTGTATGCAGCCTTTTTGCAAAAACAAAGGTGTGACCTACACCTCAGTTTCCAGGACCCATCTTACCCGGCACTATCAAAACGTGAGTTACGGGCTTAAAATGCATTTTCATTATTATAGTTAGACTTTCGTACTGAGGCGCAAGATAAACAAAGTATAAAATAAGTTGTACAATGAATTCTCAAAAGAACGGTAATTGAATAAGCATTATTTTTTACAATGTCTTCTTTGTTCAAATAGGCGCACCCTGGACAGAGGCACGAGCTCGCAGCTGCGCTGGCTCGAAACAGCAAGCGTGGCCGTGGCCAATGCCATGGCCACTCCGCGGAGTGTCCCCCCAAGAGGCGCCAGCACTCACTGGAGGAATCTGTCAAGCAAAAGTTCAGCCAGGACATGGCTAAGAACATTGTCACAAGGTGAGGAAAAATAAAATTGAAAAATAATGGTCTCATTGGTTTCATTTTCTTTTAGGTTTAAGTTTCGTCTTTGCTTAGTTTTGAAAAAACTATTACAAATTAATGATTTAACTTTTTCATAATGCTGCCAATTTAATTAATCATTGTTTATTAGCAGATTTATATATATGTATGTATATATATATATATATATATATATATATATATATATATTTTTTTTTTTTTCCTTTTACAGGTGGTTTGTGGAGACACTTTCCCCCCTCAGCCTCTGTGAACACCCCTACACAAGGGAGATGTTTGCCTACCTCAGTCCCGAGTTCCAGCTCATGTCCAGGGCGACCCTGGAGAGCGAATTGGATGAGTTGATGAATAAGGCCAAGCTGCAGCTCAACAACCTACTCTACAAGCAGATGTGGGTGGCAACCACTGTTGACAGCTGGTCGGTGCACAGCCGGTAAAAATATACATTTGTAGTTGAACAATGGTTTATATTTAATACAGTCTACTTGACATATTTATACACTTATAAGTCCAACATTAAATAAACATCTATTCAATTATTAATATCTCATATTTCCACAGTGCCTTTCTGGGCATGACTGTGCACTGGATCGACCGGACCAGCTTGAAGAGGATGAAGGCAACCCTGGCATGCAGGGAGTTGAAGGTAGGAATGACATCATATTATGTTTGAATTTAAAAAGTTATATTGATTTGAATGACTGCCCCGCGATTGGCAGGCAACCAATTCAGGGTGTACCCCGCCTACTGCCCAAAGAAGGCTGGGATAGGCAAGGCAAGGCAGTTTTATTTATGTAGCACATTTCATAAATAAGGCACCTCAATGTGCTTCGCGCAAGCAAAGACACAACACCTACAAACATTCAAAAGCAAAGCAGAGAAAACAAAAGTAGCTTACAAAAATTCCTAGAGTGTATGTTGACAACATTTACTGTATTTTTCGAACTATAAGCCGCTACTTTTTTTCCCCTGGGTTGTGGACCGTGCAGCTTTTATAAAGGTGTGGCTTTTCTGCAGATTTTTCTTCCGCCGCTAGGGCGCTCTAACCGGAATTACAATACAATGCAATTGCCATTGACAGGATGTGACTGCAGGTGGAAGAGTTCAACAGGCGAGGGTGCTATGCACTAGGTTATGAATTAAGTGGCATGCGGACGTTAACTGACAAACTGGAGCGGCAGCGGAAGTACTTTATATTCTCTTGATTCTGTTCCGCTTTAATCAGCAAAACTGCTGCTGTGTTAAAAGGTACTGTTATGAAAGAATCTGTTCAGGTACATACATGTACATTTACAGTTCAAAATGATTCTGTAAATGCAGTAAATATCTAATGTTTCACCATAGATAGGTGTGGCTTATATAAAGGTGCGGCTTATGTTTTTTCATTATTTTTTTTTAATTTTTTTAATGGAGTGGGTGCGGCTTATAGTTCGGAAAATACAGTAAACACATTAACAGAAAACATTAAAAACATTAAAAAGTAAAGAAATAAGAAGGTTTGTAAAATATATATAAAAGGGAAAAAAAAGATATAAAATTGTTTAGAGGGCCTTAATCAA